>NC_091155.1:11260926-11370926 GCF_040958095.1 Procambarus clarkii
AGTGAGGTGGCCCGTAGGGCCATCCGTACGGCTAAGCGTGAAGGTTGGGCATCTTATGTCAAAACGATTACGTCCGAAATTCCTCTGCCACAGATCTGGAAGCGTATCCGCAAGGTAGCGGGTAAGTTCGTTCCCGATGTTTCACCGGTCCTTCACCTCCATGGTACTATTGTGGCGGACCCGTTGCAGGTCGCTTCCGAACTGGGCTCCCACTTTAATTGTTAGCTCTGGTCTTCATCTTCCCCAATCTTTCCTTCTTCGTAAACCTGTCCTAGAGTCTCGTCCTTTAGATTTCTGCATTCGTCTTCCCTATAATGATCCCTTATTTCTCTGAATTTCGTTCTGCCCAGGCCCTCTGCGGTTCTATGGCGGCGGGCTCTGATGGTATTCATTATGAGATGCTTCGCCATCTCCCTCCGTGCACGTCTCGGTATTTTCCGAGTCTGTATAATCGGATCTGGGAGTCGTCGTCAGTCCCTGAGGACTAGCTCGATGCCGTTCTCCCTGTTCGCAAACCGGGGTCTCTGTGTACTTCCCCTAAGGACTTTCGCCCTATTGCCCTCACAAGTTGTGTCCGTAAACTCTTTGAACGTATGGTTAGCGTTCGTCTGATGTGGTTCCTGGAACACAATCACCTCCTCCTCCCCTTCTCAATTTGGTTTCCGCAAGTGCCGCAGCACGACAGATGTTCTGGTGAACTTGGTCTATATTCGTACTGCTTTTGCTGCGAAAACCTCCGTTGTTGCCGTCCTTTTTGCCTTGGAAAAGGCTTACGACACCACTTGACGATATCATATTCTATCTCAACTTCATTATTTTGGCCTTCCGTGTCATCTCCCTCTTTCTTTGCAGCTTCCTCTCTCGTCGTTCCTTTCAGGTGCGACTTGGTACCGTTCTCTCTGCCTCCTTTTAGCAATACGAAGGTGTGCCCCAGGGTAGTGTTCTGAGCACTACTCTTTTCTGGTTGCCCTCAATGGTCTTCTTTCCTCTCTTCCTTCAGGTGTCTTCTCCGCGCTCTGACGATGATCTTACCCTTTGCTGTCAGGGTGGTGATTCGCCTCTCCTTCAGGGCCGGCTTCAACTTGCAATTGATGCCGTGTCGTCTTGGGGCCACCGATCATGGCTTCAAGTTCTCTACTTCAAAGACTTGTGCCATGACTTTTACCCGGAAATGGGTCGTTCTTCGTCACACTGTCGCTTTATGGTCATCCCATTGTGTACAGGGATTCCGCGAAGCTTTTGGGGTTAGTCTTTGACACTCGTTTGTCTTGGTCAGCCCATATCTCTTACCTCAGAGTTGAATGCTCTAAGGCCCTTAACCACCTCCAGGTTTTGTCCCCTACTTCTTGGGGAGCGGATAGGCGCACGCTCCTTTATTACATAAGAACATATGAACAAAGGTAACTGCAGAAAACCTATTGGCCCATACGAGGCAGCTTGCCTCGTGTTTGTACTCCACTCTCGTCCTGTCTAAACTCGATTATGGTTGCCCTGCATACTCTTCTGCTTCTCCTTCTACTCTTCGCCGTCTTGATACTTTGCACCATACTGGATTGCGTCTCGGCTCTGGTGCCTTTCGTTCGACTCCCGCCCTTAGTTTGTATGTTGACACTGGCTTTCTCTCTTCAGGACCACCGTGATCGCTACTGTCTTCGCTATCTTGCGCGGTCCTTCCAACATCCTTCCTCTCACCTCTGTCGTGCATTGACTTTTCCTCCTCCTGTGGTTCCTGTTCCTCTTCATTGTCTCCCACTTTCTGTCCGGTTATCTCGCTTACAGGATTCTCTTTCTGTTCATATTTCTAATGTTTCTCCTCGTATTGTTCCTTCCTTACCTCCGTGGAGAGTCCCCCTTCCTAAGTTTTGTACGTCCTTGACTTGTATTACTAAAGCCTTTACCCCTCCTACAATTCTGAAAAGCCTCTTCCTTTAGCACTTTTCTTCGCACTCCCACTCTATTTCCATCTTCACTGATGGGTCAAAGTCTGCGGACAGTGTGGGCTACTCTGTTGTTTCTCCTGACCGTACTTATGTGTCGCCTCCCTTCGGAGGCTAGCGTCTTTACGGCAGAACTTTATGCTATTCTCTATGCTCTTCGTCTCTTGCTTTTTCATTGTCATTCCTCCTTTGTGGTTGTAGTTGATTCTCGTAGTGCCCTCATGGCTCTTGGGTCCTTTAATCCTGTCCATCCGGTGGTCATCGAGATTCAACATTGGCTGTATCTTATTTCTAGTAAATTTAAAACAGTAGAGTTTTGCTGGGTTCCCAGCTATATTGGTGTTTCTTTCAATGAGCGTGCGGATGCTGCCGCTAAGGAAGCTATTCGTTCTTGTCTCATCTCCCGTAAAGGTATTCCTTATTCCGACTTTTATCCTGTTATTCTTCCATTCTTGCCCGTTGGCAGGGTTGTTGGTCCTCTGTGGTTGGTAACAAGCTGCGTACTCTCAAACGTGGTGTCCCCGTGGCCTTCCTCCTACCACCGTAACCGGCGTTGGGAAACTGCTTTGGCACGGCTGCGGGTTGGTCATACCCGCTTAACCCACGGTCACTTAAAGGAGCGCCGCCCTGCTCCTTATTGTTCGAATTGCGTTGTCCCTCTTAGTTGTGCATATCCTTGTTGAAGGTCCTGACTTCCAGGACGAGCGTGTCTTGCTTTCCGACCGTCCCTCGCGGTCACTTGGCCCTCGATAGAATTCTAGGTGAATTGTATACTTTTGATATCGTTCGCCTTACGCGTTTTTGTTCTCTTATTGGCATTCTTGGTGATATTTAGCGCCCTCTGATTATTTCGCACTTTGATGGTGCTACATAGCCTTCCCGGTTTGGTGCCTTCTTTTGATAATTACCTTACCTCTTCTTGACATACCAGAAAACATTCTAAGGAAACTACTCCAAGCTTGTACTAAAGAGGCACCCTTCTTGAGCCCGGATGGGCACATGTATAAGCAAGTAGATGGGGTCGCCATGGGTTCTCCCCTAGGTGTCCTGTTTGCGAACTTCTACTTGGGTACCATCGAACAAAAAGTCTTAGTCGACATGAACTTGAAACCGGCCATATACTGCAGGTATGTTGACGACATTTTTATACAGGTACCTGATGTCAGACATCTGCAGGAGCTGAAGGAGGCATTTGATGCTTCTATATTGGAGCGGAGTCTTGAGGTGGGTAGAATATAGTTGTGCATTAATTGGCTGTTGATTGCTGGTGTTGACTTCTTGATGTGTAGTGCCTCGCAGACGTCCAGCCGTCTGCTATCGCTGTATCTATCGATGATTTCTGTGTTGTTTGCTAGGATTTCTCTGGTGATGGTTTGTTTGTGGGAAGAGATTATATGTTCCTTAATGGAGCCCTGTTGCTTATGCATCGTTAAACGCCTGGAAAGAGATGTTGTTGTCTTGCCTATATACTGGGTTTTTTGAGGCTTACAGTCCCCAAGAGGGCATTTGAAGGCATAGACGACGTTGGTCTCTTTTAAAGCGTTCTGCTTTGTGTCTGGAGAGTTTCTCATGAGTAGGCTGGCCGTTTTTCTGGTTTTATAGTAAAACGTCAGTTGTATCTTCTGATTTTTGTCTGTAGGGATAACGTTTCTACTGACAATATCTTTCAGGACCCTTTCCTCCGTTTTGTGGGCTGTGGAAAAGAAGTTCCTGTAAAATAGTCTAATAGGGGGTATTGGTGTTGTTAGTTGTCTCTTCAGAGGTTGCATGGCGTTTCACTTTCCTTCTTATGTCTTCCACGAAACCATTGGAGAAGCCGTTGTTGACTAGGACCTGCCTTACCCTACAGAGTTCTTCGTCGACTTGCTTCCATTCTGAGCTGTGGCTGAGGGCACGGTCGACATAAGCGTTAACAACACTCCTCTTGTACCTGTCCGGGCAGTCACTGTTGGCATTCAGGCACATTCCTATGTTTGCGTACCCAAGATACAGCACGCATTTCCCCTCTGAACAGCGACACTGAGGCGCTGGAACTTAAAACTGGCCGCTCTTGGGTCTCCAGTCTTCCCAATGAGTTCCTCGCCCAGCTCCTTCAGGAACTTAAGTGCACATTTACACCAGGCGCCCAGAGTCTGAGCCTATTGGCACGAACCTGTAACAACGTTCTCGGTCCCTGTACTTGTTAGTTTTCTGGGTCTCCCTGAAGGTGGCTGCCCCGCCTCCCTCGGCTGCGCTGTAAGGTAGATAGGTATCAGCCAATGTGGATGCACACGTGTAGTCCCATACGACCTGTTTACCTTCCCTCCACGGCTGCAGGGTGACTCCATCTGGGCGTTTTTGGCTGTTGTCAGGCCTGCTCAACTGAGGTTCCCTTAGTGCTGGGCACCCAGCTGAAGCCAAACTTCTCTTGATGTCATTGACTGCTTCATGTCTGGCAATCTTTCCCGGTGTCTTACGACAGATGAGACCATGGCTGCCGTATTGGTCTGCCCGTGCATGGCCGCAAATACACCGGTGCTCGGTAGAGATAGGAACGGCAAGGCGCAGAGCAACACCAATACTTAGGGTCCGATGGTCCAGGCGGGTGCCCAAGGCGGAATTAGGGACTGCTAACAGAAAGTCCCAGGCATGGGGAGCTTGCACAGCTAGAAGACGCGCTTTGTCCTTCCTGGAAGCTGCCTCCAGCAATGATGTGGCGATGTTATCCACTATGGGGCTATCCCATTTGGACTGTTTGCAGTCATTTGGAAAAGTCGGTCGAGGATGAGAGTTGACAAGAGTGTTCCACTGACCAGCTCCTTCCGCGAATTTGGGATCATGAATCCCAATGGAGTCTCTTAGGTGTTCCGGTAGTATTTCCTTAACTAATTCACCTGTTGCACTGGTCGAGGATAAGAATGCCGGCAATGCTAACTGTGTTACCTTGCGAATACCTGTCCCCCCCCCCCCCCCCCCCCCCGAGTCTAACTGGGTGCGTTGCTTGGTCCCATTGGTCATCTTGCAGGGAGAGGTTTAACACTTTCACGGTTATTGACCTTAGGAGTGTGTCATATTCTGTTAATTTTGGGCTGTCGAAGGAGGGAGCACACCTTAGGAAATAGGTCAGTCTGGGCAAAGCCAGGCACCTTGTGAGAAGGTACAAAGCATCGTGGGCGTCCAAAGCCCCTATTCTTCCCTCCATCCTCCTCAGGTCGTTCAGCTTTTCTTAGAGGACTACCTCAATGGCGCTCGAGCCCAGAGGTGCCCCTAGCAGCACACTGTCGGTGGGAGCGATCACTTGGGCTCCTGGCAATATGATTCGCACTGCATCTATGGTTGGTTGGCTAGATGAGATGATTTCACACTTTAATGGGTTTAGGGCGAGTCCTAACTCCTCTCCCTTAGATTTCACCAGCTGTAGATCTAGCAGGGACTCCTGTGTCCCTGCCAGGGTGCCATCGTCCAGGAACCAGATGTTAAGTTCGCTGGTCAACCTGCTTGTGACCTCTTTAACAGCCATGCAAACAAGAAAAGGGGCAAGTGGGTCTCCCTGCTGGACACCTTCTGCAGAAACAACTTCATGTTCCCCAAACAGCAGCGTCGATTCCCTACTGTACCCTGCTGAGACGAAGGGGAGTAGAGAAAGAAAGCTTGTTCGAACTGCTTCCAGTACCACATCCCTTTTTACCTGGTTGAAGGCATTTTTAAAGTCTAATTTAATTAATGCCTTATTTTCTGGGAGGTGCTTTATATAGGCTCGTGCTGCATGAGCTGCTGCTTCACAGCCATGGGGGACACCAAAACCTAGTTGATGGGGTCGAAGCGTCTATGCTAATTTTTCTGACAGCTGCCCTAGCAACATGGCGCCGAAGTGTGGTACCCACGGCAATGGGTCTGACTCCACCATCTTTCTTCTTGAGGGCACAAAGGGATGCTCCGAAGAAAAAGGGTTTAATTGTATCTGTGATCAACCCAGAGAGGCAGTCGTTGACAAACTTCGTGACCTCTGACAATAGTGTCTCGGCAACTTCTCAGAGAACTGGGTTTACCATCTCCTTGAGGTGCTGAGGTCCTACTCCAGTGTATCCCCCTGCCGAGCCTGGCGGAAATGACATGATGGCTTTGTATACCTCTTGACGCTTGGAGGAATAGAGGTCCCATGTCTGGGACATTTGTGTCCTGAGCAGTGGGTTCCCATGGTACTCTAGGAGGGTGCTTCTCTCTCAGCGAGTTGGCGGTAGCGGTATTTCTAGGGGCGATTGTGTCTTCGCTGGTAAGTTACCTAATTGCCCCTACTGTGTTGCCCTCTTCAATTTTTTTGGTCACTTGTCTTCCAAGTTTAAAATTATCATTGGAACTCTTGGGTCTGCCACGACGGTTTTTGCGTTGAGGAGGGATGGGGATCAAGTTGTCAGCTCTGGGGAAATAATTTACTGCCCTAGTGACTGATGAGGCTAGTGACTTGCCTCCTCTTGCAGGTACGCCTAAGCAAATATTGCCAAACAGGAGCAAATTATGCGATGCTTTGATGGTGGCTGCAGCATTAAGATTTTCAGACCGTTCACTTACTTTCCTTAAAAGGTCTGTATATTTTCCTGCTGCAAATGGGCACGCTGCTTTAGGAATGTGGGGAAGAGTTCTGGTGGTGGATGCTTTGATGGCCCCCAGGAAGTCATCTGATGACATGAAGTTTGCTGGGATGTGTGGGGGTGCCGGGGGGACCTGTGGGCCTTCCCTCTCTACAGGTACCGTCAATGAACCCTCACAGTTGTGTTGACGTAGGGTTCCATCGTTTCTAAGGCTGTGAGATTCGTCACACACCCGACACGTTCCTCTGGGTCCTTTGGTTGCACGTCTGGGTGCACTGTTCCTAGGACCCTGTTCTAGGCTGAGGGGTTCCTGGTTAGTTGGAGTCCCCTCCATCCCCCGGGCGGCCGGCGTGGGAGGGATGACAGGGGTGGTGGACACGGGTGGTGGCAGGAGGGGTGGCTAGCTGTCCCTCACACTCACCACTCGTATGAGTACTTGTGTCTCCCTCCCTTTTGGGAGGAACCTGAATGCCTGCTGTGACCTGTGCCATATCTGGGTGCATGGAGGGTAACACATCCCTGCAACAAGCACAGTGAGGGCGGTGAATGGGTGGGTGGGAGACACCCAGGCGCAGGGTGAGCGTGGTGGTGGGATGGCAGGAGGTACTGTGGTGCGGTCAGGCCGGCGGGCGCGGAGGTGGTGGGGGTTGACCGGGCCTCGCTCAGCTTGAGGGGGGGGGGGGGGGGGTCTGGGTGACACTTAAACACTGGTATAATTTTCTTGTATATCACTGCACAATGGTGAATGAATCATACACTTGTAATCCGACACACTGTGAGCTCTCTTAGCTCTGACCACGATTGCTGATTTTTATTTTAATTTTTCTTTCCCAAACGTATTTCTATAAACACTGGGTGGCACATGAGTGACCCCCCCCCTCGCCCGTCCACACAACACCCCCTCCTCCCTCACACCTTAGCCGTGGGAGGCCTAGAGGGCGCCAGCGTGGCCCTCACTGCCGTTGTATTCCATACACTGCACACCCACCTGTTTTTATCCGTTTTTGTTGAGATGGTCCACTCTAGTCACCCTCTGCCACTCCTGCACCCCCCCAGGACACCCACACAGCACCCTTCTTTCTCAAGGCAAGGAACACATTGCCAAGATTTGCTAAGGACTTATTAATGCTTTGAGTTTCCTTTAGTTTGGCACCTTCTACGCAGGAGTCCTTTAGGCGTTCCGGTCCTGCCAGATCAACTAAGTTGAGTGTGCCCTTGCAGCATTCAGTTGATATTGTGTGTGAGCCCACAAGACGTATGATGAATATGGAATGGGACCTTGAGGAGGAGTTGTTGTTTTTCGTTTGAGCAACCGCTCTCTTGTTCTGGGCCGACTGAACAAGTCGGAGGAGTTGGTTCTTGTCAGTTGCTTTCACAACTTTTAAGTTGTTAATAGAAACCTCACTTTTAGTTCTATCATTCAGCAGGTCAATAACTCTCATTGTGGATTTCAAAGAAGCTGGTTTCTTATTCTGCAAATCATTTATTAAGTTGAACAGATGGTTTACTGTTCGTGGGATGATCCCTTGAAGGTTTACATTGTCTGATATTCCTTCCATTGTGAAAGTTTTTCCAGTTCCAGTTCTTTTCCAGGTTTTAAAGTTTTCTTATGGCCGTATGCCATAAGAGACATTAAAACCATCTAAAGTCGACCGGATTAACAGTTCAACTTCTTCGTAAACTTCGGTCTGTGTGCACTTTGGTGTAAATATCCGGTCAAATTTATACTGGAATATGATGTTATTATTTTTTTTCATTTCCTTTGACTTCCACTGACTTTCCTGTGTGCTTCCACTGGGATCTCCTCATGGTTGTAGAAGGGGGTTGTAGAGGGTGTTTTATGGGTTTGGCACTCGGTGCGCGTTGACGTTTGCCCTGACCCCGTGGCCTGTTGGGTGGGGCCCTGGGTTTGAGGTGCTACCTGGTTTGTGATCGTCAGTGTCCAGGTCCCAGCACGAGGGGTTTGTGGTCCCTACTTTTATCTTGGGGTCCCCTGGGGCAATTATTTTGAAAATGGTGTCGCATAATGTCGAGCGGGTATCTGTTAAGGGAACCTTCCTGAAAGTAGAGCATAGATCTGAGTGCCTATTTGTTCTGACCCTTAATTTCCATAAGTGGTCCTGAGGTGACGTACAAGTCGTCAGGGTACGTTTCTTATACGTCACCCAGAAGACGGCTCCCACCCATTCATTCAGGTAGCCCTCTTCCAACAAGCACATGCCAATTTCCTCCACCCTTGTATGTTCCCGTGTTATGGAAGCTTTGAAGATCAGTGTATACAGGGCCGCCGACTCCAGTGCGTGCCTCTCGTAGATCTGTTGCAAGTACGTTTCCTGTATGTCTGTGGAGAAAAAAAGAGAAGGTTGGGCCTGGGGTAAGGAAACCTGGGGCTTTATCGAGGTGAAACGCCCTCTGGACCTGTCTTAGCCATTCTCGGAGGTGGTCAATTGTGGAAAAGATCGGTCTCAGTACTTTCACCACCTCTTGGTCTTTGTCATATGTTAACAAAGAGGCGTTCTGATAGGAACATGGCACGGATTTGGTCCGTAATGTCCGAATCCTCTGATAGGAGTGCTATGGAGAGCTGGTCAAAGGGGTGGGAACTAAGGGCTCTCTTGTTCCCCCCCCCCCCCCCCAAGACCCTGGCCTCGGCCCAAAGGCTTGGGAGAGTGTCCCGTGGAGGCGCTCGAATCGGTGTGCGTTGGAGTTCCGTGATAAGGTCCTATTAAGCATCCGCCGGTTGGGCCGTGAGGTCGTCTACCAGCTCATTGGGGAATATGGAGACTTGCTGTTGGATGACTCGTGTCTCCTGTGCGGGGGTTATTTCCGGCTGCCTGCTCGAGAATGGAGGCGAGAGCCTCCGTTCAGGGGAGGGACTTGAATTTGTGGGTTCCCTACTTGAGGCCCGCGTTACTGGGCGCTGTGGGTAGGGGGGATTTGAGGTCGGCATTGGGCTTGTTAGTGTGTCCGTTGCCAGAGTAGAACCTTGGGTCAGTTGTACGGGGAGAGGGTCTAGTGGGAGCCAGATCGGGGGGTTACGACTCTGGGTTTTGAGGCAGGGGTAGTAACTCCTATGGCTTAGATGACCTGGGTTCCGACTTACCTTCTGACGGCACTGTACCTTACTCTGGTGCTCCTTGCGTGTTGGACGATTGTTAGTGCAGATTTCTGAAACGCTAGGATATTCATGCCGACGACACACTGGAGGTAATGGGGGGGCGAAGGGGGGGGGAGGAGAACACGGGGTATCACTACCGGGCCAGGAAAGAAAAACAAGACTGTTCAGGTTTTTAGGTGGTGACTGCTTGATTTCTGGCTTAATCACTGAACGTTTTGTGGGTTTGCGTCATTTTCTCCTTCGGCCCGGGTGTGTCCAACACAGTTGTTTTCTTTCAGAGTTTCGTCACTTGTCATGTTCCCCCTCAGAAGGTTGGTGAACTGCTCTTTTGGGGTACAATGGGCTCTGTACTCGGAGACGGCCGTTTCATGCGGCTTGTGGAAGCCGCAATCATCAGTCCGAAGGAGCTCTGCTGGCGACAGTGATTTTGAATTCGAACAATCGCCTTTTTATTGGTACCAATTAGGTAAGGTACAGGATTTGTTTGGCGAGGTACACTAAAAGTTTTTTGGAAAGATCTGGAACTGAAAGAATGAAATATGGAGTTGTGGGCCGCAGAGGGCTTATTTGTCGCTTTTCGTCGGTGGACGTCGCCATACTAATAACCGCAGCTGGCTCTGCTGTAGATCTAGAACTCAAGGCTGTGGCAGGGTCGTCGGGGGGTGTCACTTCATCAGTGGGGGCCTGTGGGTGTCCCTGTGAGGTTTCCACGGAGGTCTCCTGTCTGTGGGTCACCCCGCTACTGGTTTCGTCTCCCTGCTGCTAGGCTTGATCTCTAAGAAAAATGCAGTTTAGTTCAGCCAAAGAGGGGCATCATTCGCTCAACCAAAAGGAAAATCCATGGGCACATACACTGGAGGGGTGGAGTCCCTAAAGAGGGATCAAACGTAATTACTGAGAAGGCAAAATTCCGTTCAGGTTTACTTGTTGGGCCTCACTCAACCTGGTGTCCTATGTCCACATGTTTCCCCCTGGTAACTTTATTTAAATTAATTGAATCTTAATTTAAACGATGCACGAAATGCCTTTATGACAAGACGTGTAGCGAACATCAAACAGTTACCGTAACGCAGGAGATAAATAACTCTGAAGGTAATGCCATCCCTGGCAGCCCTCATTAGGTGTGTGTACCCGAAAAGGTTCACTTCCTACATGTGTTCACCTAAAAAAAAAAAAAATATACAGCCTTAGCATTTTATGAAGTCAATGTTAATTTTGTACTATTAAACCTACGCATTACCTGGGCACCAGTGTTAATAAGATGGCATGCAACAGTCACATGGCCTTTTATGATGACATCCATGAGGGCATTGCACCTTTTGCTTGTCATGTTCATTGTTGGCTCCTGCTCTAAGCAAATGCTCCACCATCGTAAAGTGTCCATTCCAGAGGGAGAGAGGGAGAAAGATGGGGGGATTGAAAAATAGCGTGCCCGCAGTTATTCGTTGCAACCCGTTCTCGCACTTTTGTATAGTCAATATTGACTTATTAAATACTTGCATATGTGACATACTAAACATTAGTTTACCTTGAAAAGCTTCGTAGAAAACACCGACCTTACCTAACCTTCTTAGTATGTTAAGATAAGCATCTTATTGCTTCGTAATTACAATTATTACTTAACCCATACCTATTATAGGTTAAGTAATTATCATAATTACAATTATTACTTAACCTATTATCATAATTACAATTATTACTTAACCTATTATAGGTATAGGTTAAGTAATAATTGTAATTACGAAGCAATAAGATGCTTATCTTAACATACTAAGGAGGTTAGGTAAGGTCGGTGTTTTCTACGAAGCTTTTCAAGGTAAACTAATGTTTAGTATGTCACATATGCAAGTATTTAATAAGTCAATATTGACTGTAAGAAAGTGTGAGAATGGGTTGAGTCATAAACCCATCACATTGCTACCCGTTAAGGGTATTGACACAATGCGACCCAAACGTTTGAAGGTTAGTTACTCCCCCTGACGGTCATGCTTTATGGAAAAACGACATTCTAAAGGTCGTGAAGAACGTTACCGGCTGACATTAGTCAGGAAGGTAATGATATCGTGTCCTTTTCATGTGAAGAAGAGCTAGAAAAACTCGCCAACCATGCTATACTTCGCAAGGAGCACCATTTACAACCTCACTTTACCCGTCAGTTCCTGCCCGGAAGAACTGTTTTGGCCAGCAAGACCAGCCAGGTCAGGAAGGTAATGATATCGTGTCCTTTTCATGTGAAGAAGAGCTAGAAAAACTCGCCAACCATGCTATACTTCGCAAGGAGCACCATTTACAACCTCACTTTACCCGTCAGTTCCTGCCCGGAAGAACTGTTTTGGCCAGCAAGACCAGCCAATGTATCATTGACAGACAGCAACGAGTGATCATGGATAATATCGAGGATGAAAATCCGAGCCGGGGTGTATTTAACCTACAGTTCTGCAACACCGACAAATCAACGAAGATTACTTTCACCACCATAGCTGCGGCCACCCAGGCTGCCACACAAGGTTTCACACTGCTGCAAGGCATACACTGCTTGGCTTACAAATGCAACCCCACCAAGTAAAAAAGGAACGATGTTCACCATGCCACACACTATGGTCTGCTCAACATATTTTAGCCACGTTGTAACTCATCGTCTGTAAAGGAACGATACCACGAGATCCAACAATGCTTAAAGTGCTACAAGCTCTCCCACCTCGCCAACAAGTGTCAGCACCCTGTCTAGAAGTGCAGCCTGTGCACACTGGACCATCACTACTCCACATGTAAGGCAAAAACCCATCGCTGCTTGCTCTGTGATGACACTCGCCCCACAATTTCCTACACTTGCCTCCACAGACAAGGCAGACACAAAGGCCCAGGTTGAAGCCAAGAGAAACAAACTTTCTTCCTCCGCGACCAGAGCCCCAGCCGCTCGACCCACCACCTCAGCTCCCACCAACCGACTTAGTCTTTTCATCCTTACCGAAGAGTGGCTCCTCCAACCATGCGACCCAGCCTTCACAGTGGGGGCCCAAAGCCCCACAGGCTCCTTCGCAGCCCCCTGCATCACGTGCAGGCATTATTCCTGGTCTTATTAGACTAGCGGAAAGGCTTGCCGGACCAGACAATCACCGTTTTGTCGGTGAACTGAACATGTTCTACCTAGCCAATGGCCTGGTATAGCCATAGCCCCTGGCACAAGTCTCGCTGCCTCCACTACCACTAGGACGACCACGAGGTCGATTTCAGCAGAATCCAGAACCACCCATGACCCGGGCGGCACAGAGGTAACTCCCTCTCCAGCTCCCAACACTCTTACCATCACCATCTCGGCAGCCGCGCTAGCAGACAGTGTCTACAAATGCTAACAGCACCACCAACATTGCTGAAATAGCTTCTACTACCAATCCACGACACCTGAGCCTACCTAAGGCTGCGAGGCGAAGGACGAAAACACCAACTACAGATTTTTTTATTAATACATTAGGTACATCTGCATTTGTGCAGCTATCCTAGACTATATGAAGGGGAGTACAGCGTCAGAAAGCTAGCTACGTGATGCTAAAAAATTCCCATCACACAGGATGATTAGTCATGCAGAGGCATGTGAATAGTAGTCTACACTGGCAGACTCCGGGTGCATTATGAGGCTATAATCAACATGAGCGAATAAGGTAGCAGTGATACTAAAAGTTCCCATCTCGTAGGATGGTTAGTCATACGGAGCCATATATTCAGTAGCCTGGAATGGCAAATTTTGGGTACACTATAAGGATATCTTCAAGAACACGAAAGAATAAAGTAATTGCAAAGCTCCAGGTACCTCATGCCAAATGGTGTGAAAGGACTAATAATTGGGCATTCGGTGATCTAGTGTGGGGGATCATGCCGCAGCTCCTGCTCACAGGGTTTGCAACTGGAGTGCTCAGGATTGGGAGATCAGTCACCTGCACCCATCTGCCACAGGTAACGGTAACCCAACCTGATCCTGGCAACCACTGTGTCGCACAGTCTGGTCGAAGTTTTGTGCTGCCCATATATATAGGTTTTTCAGATCTTAAATCACAGCTTTTTATACTATTGCTTTCAGGTCGTTGGTAGTCGGTAATTTTTTCTATCACCCGAGTGTTTGGACCAATACAGTTTTGACAAGAGATGGGGGATACCTAGATCTAATTCAACTTCATCTTTGTTACACGCTAATACGGCTGCAGTGTCTGTCTCATTATGATGGGTTATATTTGTGTGATGGTATCCATACAAAGGAGATTAGAGACCCTTTGTTCTATGCATCGATTAGGTCATTTGTAATTGGCAGTATGAGGTTCTTGCTATCGATCTTCCAGGAGAAGTTTTAGATAGCTTGAAGAGCAGACTTTGAATCACAAAATATTACACCTCCTACAGTATTTTTTAATGTACTGGTAACTAGTTGTAGTGCCGCTAGTTCTGCTTGTGTGGAGGTCAGCCAGTTGTTTAACCTGACACTGACAGTCTTTGTGCAAATATTATTTCTATAAAACCTACTTTCTGCTGAAGTCCGTCTAATAGAAGATTGGACTGAACCGTCGGTGTAGAGACGGTGCTCGTGAGATCTTAAATTCTCGACGGAGGAGGCAGCTTTGCCTCCTCCGAACATGAACGCCATGTTTAGTGTGGCAGCTTTGAGAAGAGCAAGATTCTCATTACCTTTCTTGGTGACGGGTGTGTGTGATACTTGAATGGTGGCTTACAGATAGAGGAATATCAGTGACAGGTAGTTTGCACTTAATAGGAATGTTGAGTTTAATGTGATTGTAGGCATTGTTGCTCAGCTATTTATCATAAAAAGTGAGTTGGTATGTCGGCACCAGTCAATAGGGTTTTAACAGCACTAAATAATTTGTCTCTGAACAATGCAGGAGATGTAGGGTTTCTCATGACTTTAAGGCAAGAGGTCGTGCTGACTTGCATGATTCTCTTAGTATGGTTGGAAGCTTCAGTTCTTCCCTCATGTTGATGATTCTTGTGCATCTTGGGGCACCAAGAATTATCCTCATGGCTTCATTCTGTACAACAAGTTTGTCCAACACAGAGGAGGGGAAATTAATTAAGTGCAAAGCATTATAATCAACGAGAGATCTAACAAACATCATATAGAATAGTCTAGCATATTTAATATTGATACCAACATTCTTACCAGTAAGTGTTTTCAGTGGTTTTAGTCTTTCTTTTAACCTAAGGTGTAGATCGTTTACAATGTCACTGTTAATACCAACTCCAAGGTATTTGTGCTGTCTACACATTTCAATGTTCTGGTTGTTGACCTTGAAAGTTATCGGGACATGGTGTGAGGGAATCTAAATTCCCTCAGCTAGTTTTCCTAGTTTCTAGATTAGGCTAGTCGCTCTAGAAACTGAAACTTTCAAAATAACATATACTTGTGGGGTGTTGAATGAAAGCTTATGTTAAGGACTGTCGGTTGGGACTGGTTAGAAGTCTATGATTGCTCTGTAGAGATAATTACAGAAATTTTCCCGTTTCTGTGAAATAGGATGAGGTGGATACTTGACTAAAACCGGTCGAGGTGGGGGGGAGAGTGGGGCGAACGTTGGCCCCCCCCCCAACATGGGAGACAGTACGGCACTGTCTTTTAGGCCTCCCCCTCCTTGTGACGTCACAGGACGCCTGAGGGTGACGGAGGCATGTGACTGGTTTAGGCACCTGTGTTCCAAGCCGAGTTTTGGCGTGAAGAGCTGTGATTGGGAGCGGCACGAGGGAGCCGTGCCGGCTCCAGGCTGATTGGTCAAGACAAAGTAGGGAGGAGGTATGGGCATTTTGAGTATCCCTAGCCCGGAAAATAGGCAGTCTGAGCAGGGTAGCAGGTGGACGAGGACGTGTCTGGGTGGAGGGGGGGGGGGAGTTTTCCCCTTCCACCCCCGTTAATCGCGGACGTTACTGTGTTAACTAGCAGGGATGGCACCCCTGCTATCCCTGGTTGTGTCTAGGCCCAATTTTCGTGAAATTCGAGGGCCGACGATTTACGGAAGGAACAGTAAAAAGCTAGAGAGGCAGTTGAGTGTTCACCCATGAGGCAGCTGGCAGGGCCTCATGGTGTAACAGGTGGGTCAAATATCCTGTCTAGTGTTGTAGGGACAATGGACAATCGGTGGTATTATGGGCATTGTAATTGAGTGTGATATTACAGGCCCCTGTTGGATTTTTTGTATTCCACCTGGCGGCGGCCATGTGGCGACGCCGCCGGCCATTGTCACCCCAGTGTAGAGCAAGGCAGGCTCTGGTTTGCTAGAGTTGTGGGCGATTCCTCAACCACGTGTGTATGCCCGGGGGCCACCCCGGCCACCCGCCGCATGGTCCGGCCACATGGCCCGGCCACATGGCCCGGCTACCCCACCCGCCTGCCCGCGCGCCGGCAACCCACCCAGGCCACCCGCGCGGTCAAACCCCACCCCACCCCACCCCACCCCGCGCACCAGCTCAGCTGGGTGGGGTGCTATGACGTCATGCACTACCCGTGGTCACCCCCAGGCCACCCAGCCGCTCGGCTCGGCCCGGCTCGGCCTGGCTCAGCCCGCACGCCGGATACTACCACCCCCTTTCCCCCTGTCAGCTCAGGAGGGGCGCTGTGGGCCATGCGGTGGCCACATCCCTTGGCCACTTTCCCGGGACAGCCTAAGGCCACATCTTGTCGACGCATGAGGAGCAAGCTAAGTGTTGACAGCTAGTGTGGTAGTGACCTGGGAAATGAGAAAGACGTGAGTACTATTATCATTGTGTACAGTGTGATGAGTACCGGTGGAAATTCCCGGTAAGAGTTGTCTCAGAGCCTCGCCAGGCTAGAGAAGCAGCCGAGTGACAGCTGTCAGTAGGGTCCAGGTGATTGGTAGGGCGGTACCTGGAGATAGATGTTATACACGGGACCACACTGTAGTATCATAATGTATATATAGTAGACTGACTAGAGTATGTAACCGGTCAGTGTAGAGATTTACCATATAAGTGATCCAGCCTGTCGATTCTATATAATCGTTCAGATTGGATTAATGCCATAGAGTACCGTAAAATTATAATCATTAGAGGTAGGCAAGCCAGGTTGCAGGGATGTCAGTGGGTACCGCTGAGGTCTGTGTAGTTAGTTATATTTACCTGATATGATTTGCATTGATTATGTGAATGCCATTTCTGTGTGTTCATTTGCATGTTTATGTACTGTTGTGCGGTAAGTCAGTAGATGTGATTGCTGACCGATTGCCTAATGTCATTAGCATGTGGGGTATGCTGATGGCATCATTATGTTGCAGGTTTGTGCAGTGTTGTTACCAGTTTATACGATATTATTGCCCTCGGAGCGGTGTTGAGGGTTTAAGGGACCTTTAGGATTATTCAGGGGAATTCACAGTGCTTAATGAGAGCAGGCCATTGATGGGTTAATTGCCTTGCTGAGGTAAGTGTGTGTTCACAGTAGTCCTTTGCAACGGTTGCAAGAAAGAGGGGGGCAATAATATTGGTATACTCTTGTGTGTTGCACAACCGTGTGTCATTATTGTGTGGGCACAGTAATTAGCGAGTTGCAGTAGCCGCAACCATATGTGGGCAATGCATTTATGATGTTGCATGCCATTGTAGTGTGACCTATGTACCACTGGGGTTACTTTGTTTCTTTAAGTTGTGTTGAGGACTTAAGGATTCTGTGAGTTAATTAAGGGGTAATTAACTGGATAAGGGGTGCACACTTATTGTTGAGTGAGTGAGAGCTGTTATGAGAGAGCGTTGAGCTCGAGTGAGATACGTCTCGGGAGCAATTAATTGTTCGTGTGACAACTAATTGACTACTCTAGCTAATTATGTAATTAGCCTTCTCATCATGAATTCACGTACTGCGAGAGGATCTGTCAGTATTTGTGTTAACGTGTTTTTGCTCGAGACTAATTACCTTTCTGGGGTATAGCAATTAGTGACTCAGGTTAATTAGTGGAGTAATCAACATTGGAGAGCTCCGATGACCCGGTAAAGCGAGGTCATGGAGCTAGCATAAATCGTTGTATTAATCATATCCTGTCTGAGGACAGTGGATTAGTGGCACATCTTGTTAATTAGGGTAATTAACTCCTTTCCCGTGAATTCAGTGTTTGATGAGACCTGC
Organism: Procambarus clarkii; assembly: GCF_040958095.1. Taxonomy (NCBI): domain Eukaryota; kingdom Metazoa; phylum Arthropoda; class Malacostraca; order Decapoda; family Cambaridae; genus Procambarus; species Procambarus clarkii. Next base: position 11,278,678 of record NC_091155.1, read on the forward strand.
TTAGGCAGTGCAGAGTGAGACGTATTTATGGATGCTTAATTATTGGTCCTGGTGACAGTTAATTAATTGCTCAGAATTAATTGGGGAATTAATTAGGGTAATTAACACTCACTAGTAAATTTGAGACACTGTTGAGAAGCTACCAAGTTAGGGTAGGCTTAGTTAACGTAACTCAATGGGGATGTAATTAGTGGTCCGTTTGACCTTAATTGAGGATTACTCACTGAATACTTGCTAGGAGTCAAGTGTGATGTAATATAAGTTTGTTATTGTTAACAAGAGACAAGTGCTAAAGATTAACGTAGAGTATCATCATGTTGTTGTCTAGTGTGAGACAATTGTTTGTGATTACCATAGTACTTTGTTGCTGACTGCTGCGATCAGTCAATTAACGTAATTAATCACTTAAGGCAATTTCTTTTGGTTGTCGTCTGGTAACGAGAGTAGAGTAATCTAGGGATTTGTGGAGCTGTCTCAGAATCCCGCCTTGCCTGTCTGTTACTGTTTACAACAGTGCAACTTCTTGTAGGGAGTTGCAAAGAGTGTTCACACTGGGTTGTGATAGGGGGGGGGGGTCACTGTTGGACTACCCGCCTAGTTACGTGGGGGTCTCCTGGGGGGCGGGAGGACCCCTAAGTTTGTGATTATAGTAGCCGTCAGGGAAACAGACACACTATTGATTGCATGCTTGTCTTCAGTGGATATCCTTCATTTGTTCAGTTAGTTAATGTTGTCAGCCCGAAGTGTCAGCAAGATGGAGCCGTCTGTCACTTCTCGAGGGGCTGTTGAATAGCTGTGTTGCAAATGCCACTTGATGTACAATAACGTAACCATTCGCTGTGGTGTAACTTAGTCTGTGATATTTTTCTTTGATTTGCAATATTGCGTCATCAGTGGGCACACCTGTGTTCAGGTTAGTTCAGTATGCAGCCTCACAGCAAGGGTTGCTATTTAGCTTTTTGTTATCGTGCCACTGGATGGACATTAACGTAACGTAAACGCGGTAATGTAGTAGTTGGTCTCTTGTTATTAATAAATTGTTATGTTATAGAAAACGGCCTTTGATGTCAACCCTTCAACCATATTATTCCACCATATTTCTGCATATTATTAAATGTTGATGTGATCTTGATATGACGGCTGTTCTTGGGAATTCGAATTCCAATTCATAATGCCACATCAAATATAAATATTTGATTGTGAGAACCCGTCGGTTACCCTTTATTAGTTTTAACGTCCTGTTTAACTAGGAGGAGCCAGCGGCCTATTGTGGACAGGTTTTCACCCTTGGTGGTGGAGGCCTGGCGGTTTGCTCCCGCTTTTTCTTTTTCTATTGGACTCGTGCTTAACTGCCGTGAGCAGAATTTAAACTTGTAGTCCACCTCCTAAGGGAGGTAGGCGTAGAAAAATATCTCGCACATGGGTTTTCTCTTGGACAGAACTCTGGATTTAGAGATAGCACGACCACTCAATGCTTTTAGCAGCGAGTGAATAAAGTAGGGCCTGCAGTCTAGTTTGGGTATTTGCAACAATGCGTATGTCATTGGCATAACAGATGACGGCTTCGTCAGGTAGTGTGTGAATATAAATTGTTAATTTGCGCATCAGAACATTGAACAGTGTGGGACTTGGCACTCCATCCTGGGGTGTACCCAACTCAAAGGGTGCACAAAGTTTACTTTTGACCCCCTTGAAAAGGACTTTGGCTGTTCTATAACTCGGGTAACCCCTGAGCCATGTCAAGTCTTCCCTTAACTCCAAAAGAGGCTAGTTGTTCTAAGATTATTTCTCTGCTGTATCAAAAGCAATTTGGAGATCAATAAATGCCGCCCGAGAGCTTGGTCCCTCTGATAAAATATTCAGCAAAGCAAGTTTGTGTGCTTCTTCCAGGAAGGAAATCGTACAGGTTAGGAGCAAGGTGGTGCTTGATTTGAAACATTAGTCTGTCGAGGATAATCCTCTCAAGAACTTTACACATGAACAACGTCAGATAAATGGGTCTGAACTTTTGTGAATTGAGCTTGGGTATGTAGGTATTAGGAGTCCGTGTCCAGCGGTCGGGTAAGACACCCTGCCTTACTTTGATCACTAATTCTTGAACAGTTGATCCTCACAGCATTATCAATGAGCCTCCATGAGGAAGTCTTAAACAGAGTAGGTGTCGTATTTGTAGTGCAGCGGTGGAGTTCCTAGATTTCTTTGTCTGAGGACTCCGCAACCTCCGTAGTTGGTGTTTTCGTCTTTCGTAGGCCACCTCACCAAACTAAGACAGTACGGCTCGGCCAAAGTCGCGGGCAAAGAAAAAACGGAAAGCCTGGAGGTCTACACAAATCCTACCAGCTCCGTAACTAGTACAGCCACCCCTCCAGGGCTGAAAACCCATCATGAACCACCCCCCCATCCATTGCCAGATCTCTAGCATCAGCCATTGATGCAGATAATGGCTCCAAAGAGCCTCCGCTTACGGGCTCACCATAGCCCGTGGTACTGGGACTTCTTGTTCTGAGTAGCTGAATCTAAAACTCAACAACAGAGGGTGAGGGAGGAGGAGAGGGGAGGGGGGAGAAAATAAACTACAATTTATTAACTGTACACTTGTCTACCATACTCTTTAGAGTAATGCCTCGTTATTTTGTTCGGCTTGATTAAATATTGGCTATTTGTTATTAATATTTGGTTCAGGGTACCATGACCCCAGTACTTCGAACACTTGATAAAAATTTTGTTTGAGAACGCCATGGTTCATCCTCTATATTGCTTAATTTTAAGGGGGCATATCAACTAAAAATTACAAGTGGTCAATTTGCTTATAAATTTATTTATGAAATGGTTATAGAAAGGGCTGTAGCTGGTCCAAGTTTCACCATCACACCCTAAACAGAAAAGGAGAAAAAAAATACACCGAAGTATGCAACGAATTTTCAAATAGTTTCAGGGAACACGTGTCAACTAAAATCATTTCTATAACACTCAGATATTAGATTTAGCACATAATAAAGGATTCTAGTGATCAGTTTTATGAAAAAAGTGTTTAGTGCAATAATATAATAATTCAAAGTTACCCTTCTAAAATATATGCAATATATGATATTTATAAATTTTTATAAAATCAACAAATAGACTTTGGACTAAAATGTCTACTAGTCTGTAGAAGCACAAACGCTACATATAAGGTGAAATTTGCATGTAAATTGATTAATAAATGAAAGCTCTGAAGTACTTTGAAGGTGTAAATTACTTTCCAGAGTAAAATAAAGATCCACGTTCGACCACCTGTAGCTGAGCTTGACGTCGCCAGATTTCGTTCATAATTGGCACCCTTGCAGATAGTCATCCATTGAGTTAGGTGAGCAAGTTTCATGCAAATCCCTTGATATCAAACGAGAAAAAAAAATTGGCCCAAAAAAAAAAAAAAAAATCAAAAAAAAAATTAAATATAAATATATTGCACATACATATTACAATTATTACAAGAGTTTGTGCTTCTACAGCACATAGTAGACATTTTAGTTGACACATGTGTTCCCTGAGATTACTTTAGAATGTTGAACATTCGTTGCATAATACGTTGTGTATTTTTTTTCTCCTTTTCTGTTTAGGGTGTGATGGTGAAACTTGGACCAGTTGCAGCCCTTTCTATAACCATTTCATAAATAAATTTATAAGCAAATTGAACAACTTTTATTTAAATGATATGCCCCCTTAATAAGCATTTGAGGGACTAACGACCCAGTAACAGCAGGTATCTGTAGGCTCGTTGAAGACGATGGTTGTCCAGAACCTTATTTCTGGGCAATCCACCAGTGGACCTTTGCAGTCGAACATCTCGCGTCGTAATACATAACACACTCTCAACCTGGGATACAGTTGACCTTGACCAACTCTCGCCTGTTGTTGTGATTTGCAAACTGACTACCACCGATGTTGGTGCTGTTGATTATAATCACAGGTTGTTGCAAGTGATCCTAATCCGCACATTACCATAGGCACTGACTTCAAACAATGTTTTACGCTTAAACGCAAGGAATCTGCCGAATCTTTTGACAACTTTGACATTGCAACACCAGTGTCTACTTCCAATCGAACTACCTTCCTATTATTTAACCCCTTTTAACTTCATTGTATTCGGTGAAAGATAAAGCATTTTCAGTCTGCCAGCCTCACCCCCAGCATCCTCAGTCTGCTTACCTTCCTCATCTGCCTTGACCACTTAAAAATGTCGTTTTTTTCTGCATTCCCCGGCCCTATCATCTCCCTAGCATTACTGTTTGTTTAAAAGTAGTCTCTCACATTTCCTTCACGTGTCCTTTCTCGTTACAATAGTTGTGTACAATCTTTAAATCTGCAGTTTAAACTACAGTGCTGATACCCGCAATATTTACAAGCCACCCTTGGCCCTGTGTAATTTCTTGGTTATTAGATTTCGAACTCGTGAAGGCTCTTTTTAGGTTAAAAATATTTTAACAAAGATAGTAAATTCAAACTTTCTGCAATGAGGTTAGGGGGAAAAAATTTACTTGGTTATGAACAACTGGTCCGTCACCCAGTAATCGAAAGGCTCGAAAGTTGCAGTTGTTAACCTACGCACACAAGGTTTCCTGCTTCTCTTTAGTTCTCTTCATGAAAGTTATCAAACTCATATGGGATGAAGGTTTCACCATATAACGACGTTTAAGCAGAGTAATTGGGTCGTTATAGTTCGTGTGTAGTAAGTGTGGCGTGCACACGTTTCCCAGCACACACCACTGCTGTAGTCAGTGTATATAAGAGTACCGATTTCTTGTTTACAACCTCTTGAATCCAATGATGCTCAGAATTTGTCTCCAGCATGCTCGGCCACAGCTCCAGTGAGATCTTGGCTGCATCAAAAGATTCCATTTTGACTTAGAACGAAGCAGCTTGGCTACACCCAACGTGAACAATAATTTTGTTGTCTATAGGTCTTCTGCCGGTCCACATAATATACTCTTGTGGCTTGGTGCTCCTTCCATCGTCTGGAACCATGTCTCCCAGCTTTTCTCTCGTCGCCACTTACGTTAACGGCAGGAGGAGAAAACACTTCTAGTCCACATGTTTATTGTAAACAAAAGCCATGTTCACAGGTTTCAATTTCATTTATCAACATTTAAGTATAAGTAAACATAACGGCATCTAATCTCTTATGAACATCTAGTCTCAATATTAGAAGCCTAGGTAGTACGTAATCCTACAAAATGCTTTATCCTAACATTTGTTTACTTCTTTATACAGCAAACGATAAAACATTATTTGCTTTCTTGGTTACTATATTATTTGTAGATTTCAATTTCAGGTGTGCACTCGTCTCTTCTTGGTTTCGTCTTGGGTTTGCAAGGGTTTTGTTTGTTTGCTTTAAGACTTTTCAATTTGCCCTGGTAGGTATAGGCTTGCTAGTGTTTGGATCTTAACTGAATGTGTAAGGCCTCTCTGTCTCCATTGAAGAGGACTACCTCGGCAGGATTAGATTTTTCCTTGCCGGTGAACCACACGTTAGTTGCAATTGGTGGACGTGGTGCGTTTCAAGTTGGCCGATTTGATGCAGAGTTAAACCTCTGCAAGACCGTCGTGTGGTGTTTAGTTTTCTCAAAGATGTGTTTCAAGAGTTTCTCGGTCAGTGTGAGGGGCGTACTTTCCCTCTGCCTGATTGGTTAACCACCCGAACGGTACCCAACCCGAGTGTGACCTTGATTTACGTTGCGGTGTGACGTGCACCGTTTGAGTTGGAGGATGAGCTGTTGACCAGGTGGTTTGGGAAAGTGCTCGGTATCCAGCGGAACAAGGTGTCTGCCGGCAACTGTGCAGGGATGCTCGATCGCACCAGGGAAGGGAATTATCAGGGGAAAGCACCAAGCCATTACGACTTTATAACACTTAAAAAGGGGTCACGATAAGGAATTGGGATGGGAAGAAGGGAAGAAATGATGCCCAACCTGCAAGAAGCGAGACCCTCGCTCTACCGTCCAAGTGATTGGATGGCAGACCAATCTACTGTGACTGCGCCAGGGACCTTGTCGGCACCTGAACTGACGAGGTCCCTGGCGCAGTGTGCGTTTTAATTTTTCCCTGATGGGGTTTATGCTCAGCTGTATGTATTATCTAGAGGCCAGCCTCATAAGTGTGTGCTATGGTAGGGCGAGTCACCTGACGGTGGATTGCATTGTTGGCGCAGTCGACTGTGTGAATATCTTTAGGGAGGATGACTGTTTCGCCTCTGCCACCCCAGGAATCACCAGTGGGGGGGGATGTTTATCTCTACTCCTCCGAACCCAGGAGGGGGCCCTGTAGAGGTGTTGATTGAGGATGTCGTTTTGCCTGCCAGCCTGCCCCCCGGGGGGGGGGGGGAACCCCCTACCCTGGAGAGGGTGGGTGTCCCAGGGGCTGGTTGTGTGTCCTGTGTGTAAAGGGGCTGCCGACGGGCCGATGCATGTCAATGAAGCTCCGGCTTCAGAGGTTTGTGATGCTGAATGTATCGATTGAGATCCCCATTGTGCCACCTGCAGAAGTGGTGGTCCTGGATCCCCAGTTGTTGTCCATGTCGGCTTTGGCGTGTGATACTGGTGACTATGCTCCGCCTGTGGAGAGGTTAGGACGTAGAGATTTGCCCCTCGTCTCGAGAGGCGATTCCAGTTGCCTCTGATTGAGGATATGCGTCCCACTCGCTTCCTGTACAACTTATGTCCATAAGTTGCCTTATGCACTGGTCCCTCGGTTGAAGTTCAGCAAAGACGCTGTCCCCTGGAAGTGAGTTTCTTGTGGAATCTTTGGAAGCAGCAGGTGGAGTGGGTGAGGGAGTGATTATGGGGTGGCAGGGTGCAGTGGTTCCTATGCCAACCCGTTCTCAGACAAACTCCATTCCATGCAGTGGTCGATCCCAAAGACGCATGCATTCAATTTCAACATGCTGTTCATTTAAAACAGGAAGGTTCTTAAATATAAAGAAACATATATTAACATATTGTGCATATATAGGCATAGGTTAGGTGTTTAGGTTCTGTTGGCGATTATTTGTATTTGTAGTACGTGGGTGAAGCATTTATAGCGTTGATTCGAAAAAAATTCGTCAGTGAAACACTTGTTCCGGATATGTTCGAACGTCAGCAATTGACAATCGTGTGTAAACCGCTTTTCATTCATAAGCAGGGGGTTTGGCGGGTGCATGGAATGGACTTTGTGTCTTTGTTTGGAGGACGGGCTGCCTATTCCGATACCTGCTCGTGAGTCCCCCCCCCCCATCCCATGTACCAGTGAACCAAGGAGGGGGGATAGTTGACTCTGGTGCTAGTGGTCATGCAAGGCAAGATTTGGTTTTAATGCTGTAGGTCTGTGGCCTCTCCTTGAGATTTCTGGTTCTTCGTGCCCCCCCCCCTCCTCTTTTCCATTGATCCCAAGAAGGTGCATCAGCCTGAACTTCGGTTGACGGCGGATGATTGGTTGCCGGATGTTGGGGTGGTATCCGGACAGTAAGCGATGCCTGGGGTTGCGTCTCCGCATTTCGTGATGCGTGTGTGTTCGTTTTGCTTGTTCCTTGTATGGATGGCTGTGTGTATTCGTGGAGTTTGTGGGTTTCAGGTAAGGGTTGGTTATTTTCCTTCCTTTTTGTTTTGCTGTGGCTTTATTTCCTTTTGCGGTGTCCCTTGTTGGGCTGTTTTGTGTAACAGTTTTGTTTCCTTGTATTGGTGATGGTAACGGCCTCATTGTGTTTGGTGGCCTTTGTGTGTGATTATTTTGCACTAATAGTGATGTGTGTTGCCATGTTCCCTTATCTATATTTTTGTTTGTGTCCTTTTTGTGCCCATACGTATGTTCGGCGGGTGTGGTATTGTACCGTTATTATTTTGTAAACCTTTTGCTTTGTTCTATGTTCGTGTTTGTGTACCGTTCGGTTGCTAAGGTGTCCTTTTCTTTTATTTGTATGTATTTTCTGGTTGAAATATTAAAGGAAAGTGTTTAACCAACTCCCACTATCTATAATTGGGTCCATATAATAGCAAATGAAAGACACTTAACCTGGACCGGAACAGAGCCGTTGTCTTAACAACGGTGGCTAACAGATGTAATTGTGGCTTAAACTTTCGTTGAGGATATAAAGACTCGGTATGTATCACGACTCTCCGTCGTTGTCAAGCTTAGAGCCGTCTGAACCAATATGGTCAGACCTCCCTCCTCACTCTCGTCGGCGTCGTTGTTCTTGCCAGAGTTATTAATTTGGAATTTGGGCCGTTTTATTAAAATCATTACAGAATCTGAACTGAATATCTTGATTTGTTTAGTACTTGGTGTTTGACTTTATCTCCACACTTTAACTGATCAACGAGGCTTGAAGTAATTTTCTCAATCCTGGTGGTGACGTAGAGGTGGCTGACGTCACATGTTACGTCACCCCAGTAATATTAAATTATGAGTTATTATTATAACAGAGGAATAACCCTCCTAATTACATTTAAGCCGTAACAATTCGTCGTCTTATAAGCCTAACTGAGGAAGATTCCTCATTGCGGTATATTATTAGAAGTATTTATTTAGTAGTTAATCATGTTTCCCATAAATAGGGTGACAATTCGGAAATAATTGGATAATTGGAAATTTCAGAAATGTTCATATTTTAACTGAATTAAGCTGAATGTCATAAAAACTCTCAAAAGTGAAGCATACTAATATATGTATGAATTGTTAAATAAATTTAGCGAATTATGGTTTAGATAATATGCATTGACTGCTTTATTGTAGAAGATGAAGATTTATCAACAATAGATAACGGCCAAAAACTACAATATACTTTCGTAGGATAAGGAAAAGTGAGAGTTGCTACATAATGTGAATTATGTATTTATTAGTTTCTTTAGAGACTGTACTCCTCTCAACCAGTTTAAATACTGTTTGGGAAATCATTGTACAATGAAACCCTTAATTGCTTGTATTACAACTTTCCAGGAGTTGCATTCTTGTAATATCAGATATTTCTCATGTGCCCATGGGTTGTGTTACAGCCGTCTTGGAAGTGTTAAATGTTTGAAGTTAGGATTAGTATTGCAGGTCAGTTTGATCGATTTAGTGCACTTGAGAGTACAGGCACTTGATATTTAACGCTCAACGATGTAAGGGTGCTGACTGTTGTCTTGGCTTAGAACTTTAATTGCCTATGTGTTATGAGTAATTGAGTCAGAGACTTTTGTGTACTAGATCCCTAGACGTAGATACCATTGGCGACGTATTTTGTTTGGTAGATACTTGCACGTTGTTTACAAATATACTTTAAAAGGGATATCTTGTTGTTTTCAGGTGTGAGGGTCTCCAGGTCTTGTCCACCGTCAACCTTCTGCTATTGCAAGTGATAATGCAGCTGATGCAACACGAAGGTCTCCAGGTAATGGCCACCATACCTGTATTGCCAGCGCTGGTAACTTCTCGTCTGAAAGCAATCCAATTATTGTCATTTACAATGATTGCACTATTGTTTCATATCAAATGGAAAAGGGGGTGGAATATTCGCAACCGCCCTTTTTAATAGTGCACCGATATTCGCTGTTAAATTTGTCATAAATTGTAAAGTTTAAATTGAAATAACGTATTCATTACCTCAATTTAACCATATAATAATACCTTACTAAGTAGGAATAAATGTGCCTTACTAATTAACTGTCACGCCTTTAAAAAATCTTTCCAGTTATTGTTACATGTTTAATGAGGAAAAATGCTATACAAAATTTTTTTTTTAAATGTAATATATACAGTAGGTACCACCTCTGGATGTGTTTGTAGATACCCTCGGCTCTGAAGGATACATATCATCTGGGGGGAGCATTGTGGGGCTCACGTACTCGGTCTAATATCATCCAGTATATATTTGTAATTATTTTATTTAAATTTCCATTACACAATGGCTTACAACATTGGATGGCCATGGGGGGGGGGGGCTTCAGTGGACATGTTGAGTCCAGTGTCGATGGGTGCACTCGAAAGCTTGTGTATTAAAGCATATTTTTCAGTTTTTAATAAAGAAAGATATTATAGAGATATGACTGATACACAGCCTACTTTAAGGTTTGTCGTCATTTGCTTCTATAATGTATATGATACGGGTGGCATTAACAAATTGCTTCACGTGGTAGTGCCTGAAGTGTTATACAATATTGCTGCAGTAATACAACTGTGACCACTTGGTAACCAAAATATTCCATGCCAACGATATAAAAAATGTTACGATCAATAGCTTTATTTGTTAATTTATCATGCACTGGGGCCAAACCCCACCCCGTGGGTGGTAATCGTGCACTGGGGCCAAACCCACCCCGTGGGTGGTAATCAAAATAGTTGGAGGCACATAATGGCTTCAGAAACGGAACTCTGAACATAAAATTTGCTAAGCAAGTATCTTGACAAGCTTGGTGCACAATTTAACGAATTTATTAAGTCTTTTATAACGCAATTGCTTCAAGAACAGGTCCAAAAACGTCTGAAAGCAGAACAGTTGTGGTGTAAGGTGAACCAGTTAAACGTAATTACTCACCATGTATCCAGCGCGACAGCATGCACAAAAAAAAAACAATCACACATATAGGCGCCACTGACAAGCTGACAATCATGTTTATGCCCCGCTTTCATTAAGTAAACTTTAGACATTTGGCTAAGATTTCTGACAGCTCATCATTCTGCAGCCCGTCCTCCGAACAAAGACTCAGAGATTTCATACACCCGCCAAACCCCCTGTCTATGAATGAAAAGCGATTTACACACGACTGGCAACTGCTGACGTTCGAACATATCCGGAACAAGTGCTGCACTGACGAATTTTGTTCAAACCACAACGCTATAAATGCTTCACCCACGTACTACAAATAATCGCCAACAGAACTTAACCTATCCTATGCCTGTATATGCACAATATGCTAATGTATTATAATAATAATAATTTATATTTGAGAAAATTCCCGTTTTGAAAGAACAGCATGTAAAAATTTATGAATATGTGTGTGGGGTTGACTGCTGGATGTAATGGACTCGAGTCGAGGACGGGTTGCATTCTGTTTTTAATATTTTACTTTTTGAACATTTGTAAGATAATTATCTCAAAATTCTGAGGTGTTTGATCTATTAAATGAGCAACAGCCACAAATATTTATTTTTAATATATAGAAAATTGGGGTTTGGTACTTCAGATTATTTATTCATATTATACGTGCTCATCAAGTGTAATTAAATCAATACAACACGTCCTCGACTGGAGTCCATTCAATCCAGCAGTCAACCCCTAAGACGCATTCATAAATTTTTACATGCTGTTCATTCAAAACAGGAATTTTCTCATAAATTAATATATTAGCATTGTGCAAATAGTCATGGGTTAGGTTATACGGGAGCCGGTGGCAGGGTGGACAGAAAAAACTGGATGCGTGATCCTGTGGTCCCGGATTAGATCCCGGGCGCCGGCCAGAAATAATGGGCAGAGATTTTCACCCTGAAGCCCCTGTTACCTAGCAGTAAATAGGTACCTGGGAGTTAGTCAGCTGTCACGGGCTGCTTCCTGGGGATGGAGACCTGGTCGAGGACCGGGCCGCGGGGACACTAAGCCCGGAAATCATCTCGGAGGAGGATAGGTTAGGTGTTTAGATTCTTTTGGCGATTGTTTATACTTGTAGTACGTGGGTGAAGCATTTACAGCGTTGTGGTTTGAACAAAATTCGTCAATGAAGCACTTGTTCTGGAAATGTTCGAAAGAAATTAGTTGAATAGTGTGTAAACCGTTTTCATTCATAAACGGGGAGGTTTTGCGGATGCATGGAATCACTTTTGGGTCTTTGTATGGAGGACGGGCAGGGAGGTGTGTAAGGGGGTTCCCGGATAAAGTTCACTCAGTTACAATTAGGTGAGGCTTCACAGGTTCCCATTGAACAGTGCTGTTGCCCCTCAAAATTCAGCAGAATATCTGGAATATATAACCGTTCCTCAAAGACCTACTCATATATATTCAGGTTTAATAGGAATAACCTCTGTATTAATATATTAATTACTTTGCTTGCATTTGTATTAGACAAAGCCTAGAGAGCGAGTTAAGGTGATCAGTGACGTCACAGGCAGTTTGTGCATCAGTCCGTGCTGGGGCAACTAGTGCGGGCCGTCAGTGTGGCGAGGATCACGGCGGTGGCAGGAGGGGGTGTTCTGCTGGCTGCAGTTTGGTTCTTGATAGTCTGGTGAAGGGACTTTTGCTTCATCTTCAGGCAAGTAAATGGTGGTTCATTATTATTTTAGGTGATTGTTTCTTTAGATTGTTAGTTTCTTATTGTTTATATCGGTAAAATTTAATTTCTTTAAAATTAAGCTAAATTTAATTAATGTCCCTGATCAATAAGTTTATTTATCTACTAGATTTTTTAAATTTCTAGATTTGTTTAAAGCTGCATTTCAGGGTAGCCATGTACATAGGATAGTGGGCTTGTTTATGGTTTTAAACTGGATGTTCCTACAATTCTCGGGTTGCCAAGAGGATTTGTTCTCAAAAAATGTAAGGAGGCCCAGGGGCACTCGTTGGCTGGCTCGCTGGAGGCCAGGGGGCACTCGTGGGCCGGCTCGCTGGAGGCCCGGGGGCACTCGTGGGCTGGCTCGCTGTACAACATTACTGAATGACAAAATTTTGGTGGTGGTGTTATGGCAATATGTACAGCCCACCTCACATGTACATGGTTGTTTTTAGATTCAGCTACTCTAAACAAAACGTTCGAAGTAGCACGGCCTATGGTGAGCCTGTAATCCCACTGCTGCCACCATAGTAATACCCTTTACCTACTATCTGCTCTACCCTTTCCCTTCACTCAATACCCCAGCTTAACACTGTTACACTTCAGTATGACCCCTCACTGAGCTGCCACGATTCTAAGCTGACTATTAAATGAGGACACAACAATAGGGGTTATTAATTTATAACTAATAATTAAATTCTCATTAATCACTACCACCACCTTCCTATAAGCATAAATGAATGTCTAAATTATTGTTTCCCCAGGGACTCAATAATCATGGACTCGGGGGCAATTAGAATCTTGGTAATAACTCTTGAGAAGTAATACTGTAATGTTTACTGATTGAGGATCCAAAGGCTTCCAATACCACCCGAGAATATCCCCTATAAAATGACTCGCACAGCATCAAAAGGAAAGGGGAACAGATAACTAAACACAATTACATTAAAACACGTAAATTGGAATCGAATTGAAATGTCCTACTTTACTAACGCATCTTAAGAGGCAAAATGGAAATTCGAGGTGCATTTACTTGAAGTACCAAAACTCAGACATTACCTTAATCCTGCAACCTCGGCCAAGATGTTGAGTGGCTGCCACCAGATCAGAAGACCTGTTCCCCAGTTGACACCCCAAGACACACTAACTCTAATATTTTGTAAAACTCTTACCAATGGAACAGGCTCCACCCACTTAGTTCCTAGGCCCAATTAACTCCGCCTATCAAAGCTCAACAATGACTACAGTGTGTCACTCTTAGGCCAGCCAAAAACCTATGACTTTGCCCTGCCCCTAGGCCTCCTTGGTGACATTGGCCTGTTCTGAAAGTATGTTTTACTCTTGTAGAATCATGAACCGATCCCATGCTACACAGGAAACCGAGTTAAGCGAGTATGGCCAATCCGAAACCTTGCTAAAGCAGTTTCCCACCTCCGGTTACGGTGGTAGGAGGAAGGCCACGGGGACACACTGCTTTTGAGAGTACGTTACCCGTTACGTCCATTACCAACTACAGAGGACCGACAACCCTGCCAACGGGCAAGGATGAAGGAATGAATAACAGGATAAGTCAGAATTAAGGAATACCATTACGGAAGATGGAACAAGAACAGATAGCTTCACTAGTGGCAGCATACGCACGCTCATGTAAAGAAACACCAATATAGCTGGGAACGCAGCAAAACTCTACTGATTTAAATGTACTAGAAATAAGAAACGGCCGATGTTGAATCTCGATGACCACCGGATGGACAGGATTAAAGGACCCTAGAGCCATGAGGGCACTAAGAGATTCAACTACAACCACAAAGAAGGAATGACAATGAGAAAGCACAAGACGGAGAGCATAGAGAGTAACTTAAATTTCTGCTGTGAAGATGCTAGCCACCGAAGGGAGGCGACACATAAAAGTGCGGTCAGAAAAAAACAAGAGTAGCCCGCACCGTCAGCAGACTTGGACCCATCGGTGAAGATGGAAATAGTGGGAGTGTGAAGAAAAATGCTAAAGGAAAAGGCGTTTCAGGACCGTAGGAGGGGTAAAAGCTTTAGTGAAGCGGGTCAAGGACGTTCAAAACATTGGAAGGGGGACTCTCCACGGAGGCAAGAAAGGAACAGTATGTGGGATATCTGGGGCTTGACTCATATATTCAAGTATTTACTTATTGGATTTAATAAATCGAAGGACCACCCACTTTTGAGAAAAGAGGGAAAACTAATAAAAGTGATCATTGGAATAACACTAGAGAACCAGTGTCTATGGATAATCATTAAAAGAATAATCTCTTGAAATAATGAATGGACTGTATAAATTAAAGTCAGAGCCTCAAAGACCTACATTGGGGGGGGGGGGGACTTCTAGAAATTCATATATATCAAAGAACCATTGTGGTTCACCACCAGTTCATTGTTGAGTATATAAATCTAAACTACTATAGATTCAAAATATGAGAACTCAAATTGAGAATATTAAAGATCATGAATTACTGAGCAACAGTCAGAGCAAAACACATTAATTACCAGTCATCATTTCTGGTAATAATCTATTCAATGCAAAGATTCTACAGGAATTATATAAGAATCAATAATCATATTAAATAAATTGATACGAAAAAGTCATAGCTTTAAGACGATTTCTGTAACATCATTTCATCATTCATCCTTGTGGTCACAGGATCTCCACAAAGAAAACTAGAGGTGAATATCACGAATGATGAGAAACAACTTGATGACTCCTTGTATACAGGCTGAAATCAGAGGATGATGATTAAGGAGCATTTGAATAGGCTACGTTTTATTTTAAATATTCATGAAAACGGAGGAAATTGTCGAAATTTTACTAACGTTGTATATTGGGTATCCTCACTATATGACGACAGACTACTCACAAATATATAATCTAGGATGATGCATCAAACGAGAAACATATACTTAACATGAGCGTATTAAATACTGAGGTCTGCCGTAATGGCGTAGCCAGTCCCTGACGTTCACTGCTGTGTACGTGTAATTACGTGTCTTGGCTTCAATTGTTGACGTGTTATTAACTGGCTGGGCACTATAGAACACGTGGATAAGTAATTATTAACTGTTGACCGAGTACCAACGTAATTCTAGCCGATAAATTCCCCAGTCACTACCACGTGTCTCGCCACTCTTCACGCCAGGGATCCCTTTTCTCGTACAATGGCGGCGTCGCCGCCTCCCTCAACCCGTCTCTCGCATTCACCACAGAAATTATTAATCACGAATAATTCTTTTCCTCGCAATTAAGGATGTAATACGTTAATGAGAACTGGGTTGCAATTATAGGGATTTAAATATTATCATATTCTCGTTTTATGGTGTCAAACGAGAAATGGAGAATTTATTTTCTCCTTTTATTTCTCCATTCGTACGTAACGGAAAGGATTGCTACTTCATAACAATTTTAGTTAATAACTCTCGGTTTGAGATTATTGGGAGTTATATTATCCGTAAGTAATTATTACACGGAATACTGATAATTTTAGAGAACCACATTCAATTCTCTAACCCATTGGTAATAAATTTGTCTAACTGGACATTATCTGATGCAATGTTGCTACTAGATTTCATGAGAATTCTAGCATTAATACGCAGATGCAATGGTTAATTTGTTGACACTACCGTTAGTGAAATTAGTAACTACTGTAGTTAG
This sequence comes from Procambarus clarkii, assembly GCF_040958095.1. NCBI lineage: Eukaryota > Metazoa > Arthropoda > Malacostraca > Decapoda > Cambaridae > Procambarus > Procambarus clarkii. The sequence continues at coordinate 11,294,605 of NC_091155.1, forward strand.
TATATAATGATAGATTTATTATAATACAATAGTAGTTTATTAGTGTTGGAAATTTCGAACACAATACGAGGAGAAACATTAGAAATACAAAGAGAATCCTGTTAGCGAGATAACAGGACAGAATGAGGGAGGCGATGAAGAGGAACAGGAACCACAGAAGGGGGGGAAAAGTTAAAGCACGACAGAGGCGAGAGAAAGGGTGTTGTAAGCACTGCGCAAGATAGCGAAGACAGTAGCGATCACGGGGGTCCTGGAGAGAGAGGAAGCCAGTGTCAACATATAAACTGAGGGCGGCAGTCGAACGAAAGGCACCAGAGCCAAGACGCAACCTAGTATGGTGCAAAGCATCAAGACGGCGAAGAGCAGGAGAAGCAGAAGAGTATGCAGGGCAACCATAATAGTTTAGATAGGACAAGAGGAGTGCAAATAGAGGAGTGTGGGCCTATCCACTCCCCAAGAAGTATGGGACAAAACCTTAAGTAGGTTAAGGGCCTTGGAGCATTCAACTCGAAAGTAAGAGATAAGGGCTGACCAAGACAAGTGTCAAAGATTAACCCCAAAAGCTTAGCGGAATCCCTGTACACAAGGGGATGATGATAAAGCGACAGAGGGACGAAGACCGACACGCTTCAGAGTAAGTCATAGCACAAGTCTTAGAAGCAGAATACTTGAATCCATGATCGGGGGCCCAGGACGACATGGCATCAATCGCAAGTTGAAGCCGCCGTTGAAGGAGAGGAGGATCACCACACTGACAGCAAAGGGTAAGATCGTCAACACAGGGAGCGGAGAAGACGCCAGAAGGAAGAGAGGAAAGAAGACCATTGAGGGCAACTAGAAAAATAGTAGTGCTCGGAACACTAACCTGCGGTACACCCTAATACTGCCCAAAAGGGGCAGAGAGGGAGAGGTACCAAGCCGCACATGAAAGGAGCGACGAGAGAGGAAACAATGGAGGAAGAGAGAGACTCCCACGAAGGCCAAAAGAATGAAGTTGAGACAGAATGATACCGCCAGGTAGTGTCGTAAGCCTTTTCCAGGTCAAAAAGAACGACAACAACGGAGGTCTTCGCAGCAAAAGCAGTACGGATATAGACCTCCAAGTTCACCAGGACATCTGTTCTGCTGAGGCACTTGCGAAAACCAAACTAAGAGGAGAAGAGGTGGTGATAGTGTTCTAAGAACCACATCAAACGAACGTTAACCATATGGTCAAAGAGCTTGCAGACACAACTCGTGAAGGCAATAGGGTGGAAGTCCTTGGAGGATGACCCGAGAGACCCTGGTTTCTGAACAGGGAGGACAATAGCATCGAGCCAGTCCTCAGGGACTGATGACTCCCAGACCCGATTATACAGACTCGGTAAATACTGAGACGTGCACGGTGGGAGATGGCGAAGCATTTCGTAATGAATGCCATCGGAGCCAGATGCCGTACAACTGCAGAGGGCTAGGGAAGACTGAATCTCAGAGAAGGGATCATTATAGGGAAGGCGAAAATGAGTACAGAAATTTAAAGGAAGAGATTCAAGAATAGGCTTATGAAGGAGGAAGGATTGGGGAAGATGAGAACCAGATATTACAGATGAAAAGTGAGAACCCAGATCGGTCGCGACCTGCCACGGGTCCGCCACAAGAGAACCACCGAGGTGAAGGACTGGTGAGACATCGGGAACGAACTTACACGCAATCTTGCGGATACGCTTTCAGAGCAGTGGTAGACGAGTTTCGGACTAAACGGCGGAGAAACAAGATATCCAGCAAGTATGTTTAGTCGCACGGATGGTCCTACGGGCCACCACACTCGCCTTCCGAAACAAGAAAAGACTCGACCGTCTAGCGGCGGCGATGTCTTTTCCAGGCTGCACTCGCAGCGAACAGCTCGAGCACAGTCAGCATTCCACTAGTTAACGCACTTCCGCGTCCCCCGAGAGGAAGAGCGAGGAATAGAGCGGAGGGCAGCATGAAAGACAGTCGTGAAAAAGGAGGGCGCGAGGGAGAGGCAGAACGGAGAGGTCGGAAATAGTAGCAGAGAGAGAAAAGAGGCGCCAGTCAGCCTCGGCAAACTACGACCTAAGGAAGGAGAAAGGAGGGTGTAAAGAGAAAGTAACAAGGATAGGAAAATGGTCACTGCCATGGAGGTCATCAAGGACTTGCCACCCGAAATTTAAGGAAAGGGATGATGATCACAGAGAAAGATAGACACAAAGGGAGCAAGTCCGAGAGTCCAAATGAGTGGGCTCACCAGAATTCAGAAGCGACAGAGAGGATGAAAGGTTCAAGGAGGCGACCCCGGGTGTTCATCAGCACATCACCCCAAAGGGCATGACAATTGAAATCAACCAGCAGGAGCACAGGCTCTGGCAAGGTTTCTAGGAGGTATTTAAGATCGGGAAGAGAAAGTGGGACAGTGGGGGAGGGGGGAGATAAATGGAACAAACCGTATACCATTTACGCACAAAGACATGGGTAGCAGAACAGTGGAGAGGCGAGGAAAAAAGTCAAGGGACGAAGGGAACACTGGAGCGAATTGAGAGCAGAAGAGTTATGGGCCCCAGCAACCAGGGGGGGTGGGGGGGAGAGAGAAGAATAGCCACGGAAGCGACCAGGACGAGCACCAAGCATCGGCTCCTGGAGACACACAAAGGGGCGAAAACTATGAAATTAGAAGTTGGGGGTCAAGGAAATTGGCATAATAACCACGGATGTTCCATTAAAGAATAGACATCGGCAAAAAGAGGACGGCAACAGAAAGCAAAGAACAAAGGTGAAAAAGGAACACAGCACGTTAAAGAAGCACAGGGTCAGGATCAGGGTCAGTGAAGAAAGGGTTAGTGGGCATGGGGTAAACTGAGTAGAGGAGGAGGGAAAAAAGTGGGAGAGACAGAGGTGGACGAGCAGGGTCTGGAGGAAACGGAAGAGGGGGAAGAGCAGAAAGAGGGGAGCGCACCTCACCAAGGGCAGTAACTGAGACGGAACCGGGGGCGAAAGAAACCTCCACAGTAGGAACAGGGGGTTCCACCACCGAAGAGGGAGGAACGACAGAATCAGAAATAGGGGGCGAGAGCAAAAGGCTTTGCTTTGCAGAAGAAAGCAAAGCCTTTTTACCCACTGGGGAGGAGGAAGGAGAGGAGCCAGGTTTCTGATTCTGACTCAGAGACAGGTGTACCAGCAGCAATGTACTGGGCAACAGACTGCAGTGTGTCTATAGGAGAAGAGCGAGAGCGAACTTGACCACCAGGAGAGCGATGGACATTGGCTCGCACAGTCAGGCGGCGCTTAGAGCCCAGAGACGTAAGAGAATGATGGAAAGGAGGACCAGAGAGAGAGAGAGAGAGAGAGAGAGAGAGAGAGAGAGAGAGAGAGAGAGAGAGAGAGAGAGAGAGAGAGAGAGAGAGAGAGAGAGAGGAGAAAGAAGACACAGGAGACATGACAGACTGGGTTGAAAGAAGGGGAACCCTAGACAAAGAACCAGGAGGGGGACCCTCCTGGACAGAACGAAGAGAAATGGGAGGTACTGGTAGGCGTGTCCGGGTCTAAGGCTTGGAAACGGTTACGAGACTGAGGAAGGTGAGAAGGACGAGGAGAGGAAGAGCGCACCACGCAAGCATAGGAGACACCAGCGAAAGAAGGGAGACGATGAACTTGGTGCCGAGCCTCAGAAAAAGACAAACGGTCCCGGTGCTTAAAGTTGAGAACGGCCGCCTCAAGTTTGTAACGTGCGGGAGAAGGTAGGGTGGGCCTCACCGCAGTTGAGGCAGTAGGCCTGGGGAGAAGTGCTCTCCAACTTAGTGACCCACGCCTCCACACATGAGGCAGAGAGACAGGACTAGAGCATTTGAGGGTACCATGTCCAAACCCCCCCAGCACTTATTGCAGAGCCGAGGAGATGGAATATACTCCTGAACGCGGAGCATCTGGCACCAGCAAGAATGACACAGGGCGGACGGGTCCTACCATTAAAGGTAACCTTCACAACCTGAAGGGGCAGACGGCGATGACCACGAGGGGGACGAGTAAACGTATCCACCTGGAGGACAGAATAACCCTGGGCCTCGAGGATAAGCTTGATATCCTTGTGACAGTCTTTTAGATTCCTAACACCGGTCGCAACATGGTGCGGGAGGAGAACAGTGCCAACACTGGCATTTAACCGAGCGTTCTTGGAGACCCGAACACGGGTCTCGTCAAGACGGGATAAGGCGGCCAAGCGGGGTGTCTGCATCCTGAGAAGGAGCAACGATGACAAGGGTACCAAGACGGGTGGGGTTGAAGGTAACAGAGGCATCTACTGAATCCACAAGATGAGTATGAAGGGAAAAATCATAGTCGTCGAATCCAAAGGATGGAGGTCAAAGTACTTAGTCCAAGTAGCAGGACCAAACAAAGCATGTTAAGAATTAGTATGGGAAGGGAGCATACGAGAGCGGCCGTGGCGGGGACGGCAATGAGAACCTTTTGAGAGACGGGTTAAAAGGTGCAGTAGTCACAATAAGAGATGGAGCCGCTCAAAGGGACGAGGCGGTCACCACAGCAGGCTTGGGGCTCGACCCAACCAACTAGGAGGGAGGAAGAGTCCGGTCTGCGCCTAAACCGGGCCCTGTAGTGGGGGCAACAGTTCCCGACCTTCAAGGACGGTCCGACTCGGGCCTGGTCGCCTACCCCATGAGCCTGGGTAAGAGAAGTCGTGTCGTCATCCATTTAGCAAACAATATGAAAGGTTGGGACCTGGAACCAAGGGATACCACCTACCAGGACAGCCAGGGAGGCAGATTGCGGGCCAGTGCAGGAAGGGTGCGTCGTCCCCAGTGGTGCTCCCCCTTTTCAACAGGGAAGTCCTACTACATCGTCCATTCTCCCACACTGATGCTAAGACCTCATTCCCCCTATTGCCTCAGGTTGGAAACCCTAACCAATCACCTAAGGATCCGGATCTGGAAGCCGAAATACTGGCAACCAGGTTTGCAGAAAGAGCAACGAGTAATCAGCTTCTGCCAGATGTATTAGCAGTGCAGGCAGCATTAGAGGAAGAAAGGTGGCACAGAATTCTTACAGCATGTGCAGAAGTCTGACACTAATACCCTTTTCACACAGGATGAGCTGAATTGGGCTAACAATGCTCCAAAGATATAACTCCAGGCGATAACAAAATAGCCTATACTATGATGAGAAACCTTGGCCCAGGAGGAGACGCTGCATACCTTAAGCTAATTAATTTATCCTGTACTTCTCAAACTAGACCTACAGCTTGGAATAGGGCAGACATGGTCCAATCCCAAACCCAAAGATCCAGCTAATCCAAGGCCGATCTCGTTTCAAAGCTGTGCAGCTATGACGGCTGACAAAATGGCACTCAAGACTTAAATGGAAAATGCCTAAACTGCACCAAGATGTGAGGGCCTATAGAAGAGGGGTTGGCACAGTGGCATGTATTACAATTCTGTTAGCCCACTTGAATCTGACAGACCAGGAATGCTGATATTCCTGGACCTCGAGAAAGCCTTTAAACTGGCAGGCGCCCCAGCTATTCTCTGCTGCCTTATCGACAAAGAGGTTAAGGGCAAACCTGCTCTCCTGGACCAAAAACTGCCTCGGAAACAGAAGCAAGAGTAAAACTTTATGGCACAGTCTCCTAATACAAAAGACATGAAAAATGTTACACCACGAGGAGGCATTCTCAGCTCTCTTATCTTCAACTGTTTAATGGAAAGAATAATGAGGCTGAAACTCTCCCAACACTGCAGGCTGCTAAACTACGTGGACGACTTTATCGTAAATAAAAGGGATGCGGTGCACCTTGCACCCAAATGCTTAGACGCATCAGTGAAGAGGCAAAGCAGATTGGTATAAAACTAAACTCCACAAAGACAAAAGCCATGCCCATAAAAATAGAAGCCCAACATCCAACTCGGAGTATAGGGGGTCAACTAATTGAATGAGTGAACACGTATCAGTATCTAGGAATAATCCTGGACACACAAATTTTAATGTTGAGGTCACTTAGTAGAGAGAGGGAACTGCAGCCGGGATGGCAATCCTCAGGTTGCTAACTTCTCTCTCTGGAGGAGTCAATCTACAAGTCCTTTGCACATACTATGTAAAGGCTGTCAGATCAGTGATCGATTATGCTGCACCTGCACTCAAAAGCCTCTCACAGCAGCAGTGGAAAAAGCTTGAAGCAGCCCAAAACAATGATGTGAGAGCTGCCCTTGGAGCCCTTATGTGGACCAGGCTTCAAACTCTTAAGACTGGAAACGGGTTTGCCCTCTCTACAAGAAAGAATATCGCAAAGGACCATTACAATTATCAGTAAGATAATTGTCTCCTAATCCAGTCCAGGTACGACAGGCCTAGGTGGTTAGACTTGGCCAAAACAACGGAAACTCTTGGGTTGCCAGAGCAGGAAAAGTCCTAAACGGACAAAAATTAAAACGTGTGATCCTTGTTAGTGTGATCGTGTGATCCAAACACGTGTTCTCCTCCATAGGAAGAGCCTACCTTCAACATAGTAATAGAGGGTCTTCTGATAAAAAAGGCTGCCTATGATAAAACAGTCCTAAGGCACATCAGAAAGCAAATGAACAACATTGCAGTAGCAGGAGCCATCCACATCTTCACAGACGTATCGGTGGACACAGAATGAGTGTGCTGGTGCTGCGCTTTGCACAGACAACTTTGCACAAAATAATTGCTACCATTTTGCATCCTGGAGCAGTATCTAAAGACAAGACTCAACAAAACTGGAAACTGGATCCCATCCCATGTTGGAATCCCATTTAGTGAGAGCCGGTGAAATTGCTAAATAGTCCCCTCGTCATCCAGTCGTACATAAAACAATCTAACCCAGTCTAGAGTACACAAAAAACACCATCCCCAAAATCCTCAACTTCAACAAAGCTCATAAACACCAGAGAATATCAAGAGGTTCGCCCTCTGCAATATGGTATCTTCAGGCCACCAAGTTTGAAAGGTTAAACATCCCAAATAGAATGCACAGCGAAATAACGGTTCGTTTATATAGACTGTCTAGGTTACAGATGCAACTGGGAAATTGGTGAACCCAGAGGGAATGCGTCTTCTGCCAAACAGTCAAAGAAAAGCCACTACTTCACTTTTTCCTGAAATGTCAAGCAACCAACGACCTTAGAAAAGTTTTGATTCCCTGACTATCATAGTAACCACACTGAAGCCATCAACACTGCCACTCACATGGTCAAAAAAAGGTCCAGCAGCTGGTCACCCTCATAAACACTGTCAAGCAGTATCCTCCCCCGCAATACCAGCCTGACGATTTCAATGCGACCTCAGCACACAGTATACATTCACTAAAAATTAAATATCAATTACGGGGTATTCAGGCCTGTGCCTCCACCTGGTTGACTTAATCTTATTCAATCACCCAAAAGACGTACCCCAACACCCAGCCTAGTCCCACTTGGGTACCCCACTCATACTACAATCTCTTCCGCCCAGCAACAGGGATAAAATGCCAACCAGGCCTCCACCTCATTCCCAACAACCTCCTAATCAGTCTGGCTCGTCATTCGAACTGATTGCAATAGCAAAGGAGGCCGCAAATTGGGACATCGTCAGTCTCATGAATGCACTCCGTGTGGACAACCGTCCCAAAATTCAGGTCTTGCAGTCCACTTACACCCTCATTGACCCAGTTCAATATCCGGCTAAAACACTCCCAAGAAACGTGGTCCTCCCCCCCCACCCCCCTCGTCATCCTTGAAACTGGGACCACAAGTACTCCCACCACCCTGGATGCTCTTCACGCCACTCATAAGACTGGACATCGACGCACACATACTCGTAGTTTTAAGCCCACTGCCAAATAACCAACCAGACCAATCCGTTCCACAGCAGCACCTACCAACCATCCACACACAGCCTTCTACTGATGCAATCCCTCCCCCAGCCAGACTGCCCCATGCACACCAAACAACCATGGATAATGGGAACCAACAAGGGGGATACTTTGGAGAACCAGTTCAGGGAGCCTTTCCTGAACTATCTCCAGACTTTCGTCATGAAGGCATTGACTCCACGTTCTCTTTGGAGACGGATAGGACCGTTGACGTGGAACAGCCCATCCTCGTAAACAAATGCCAAAGTCCATTTCATGCACCTGCCAAACCCCTTATTTATTAATGAAAAATGGTTTACACACAACTCAAAACTGATGACGTTCGAACACTGCTGAGACAAGTGTTTCGCTGACGACTTCTGTTCGAACCACAACGCTGTAAATGCTTCACCTATGTACTAATAATACAAATAATCGCCAACAGAACCTAAACACCTAACCTAACCAATGCCTATATATGAACAGTATGCTATTATATAACAATATTAATTTAAAATTGAGAAAATTCCTTTTGATTGAAAAGCCTGTAAAAATTGATGAATGCGTCTTTTGGGTTGATCTGTGCAGAGAATGGACGTGGTCTGAGGATAGGTGACGTAGAAATAGGTTCTAGTCCAGGAGAAACCCTAATTCCTGAGAGCAGTGTGCCTAGTTCTCCAGTGGAACCCTGGTAGACCCGTGACCTCAATAAATGTCAGCTCGAGCCAGTTACAGGCAAAACGGTAGCAGCATCGCCAAGAAAAGTCTGTCGCAATAATGGAAGTAACTTTAATGCAAATAAACATTTTTTTTAGGTACCTAATCTCACTAGAGGTGAGCAACCGCAACTCTGACGTAATTCTCTACAATGACACGGCAGCCCAACCCGACCAACATATATCTCCCTCTTGGGATACTCAACTGTGGAATTGAACAGGGGTGTACATAATGGAACCGGAATTGATAGAAGCTTCTCCTATCGCACAAACTTGGTTAAAGATGATCGCATTCTTGCAGTGGAATTCTTGACCAGCCATGGAGCCCCCTTCATCATTTGTATGGGTTACTTACCTTCAAGGCCCAATTAGCACCCTTCAATTTCCTTAAACAGGCTCTTGAACAGGAACCAGCCAACGATCATTGCCGGTGATCTTAACGCTCACCACCCAGCCATTTACAACTGCCAGCTGTCGTGAGCTGACAGCAAGGGAAGACAAATGAATTATTCAATGCTGACCAGGAAGTTCACTTTCCAGGGCCCCACACTTCAAAACCTACATTGCAGGCAACATTAGGGGTTCACCAGATGTCCTCACTAACCGGAACTGCCGTATGTAGCACTTCAGTGTGACCCCGGGTGGGAGGGTTTGCTCTGACCATATTAGCCAAAATTCAACTCCAAACAGCCCCATTCAGATGTATAACTCCATCTAGACCCAGACTAGAGACTGTGGAACTGGGTTCTTACCACCTTCCTAGCAGATGACCAGGTAGTAAAGTTGGACCATCAGTCTACACGAGCTATTGACAAGGTTGTTGCAGGTATTCATGGGCGAATATTAGAAGCAACGGTGGCAACATGGCAGAGAACCACCACCTAAACGTATAGTAAATCCATCCCAACCAGGGAAATTAGGGCAAAATGAAAAGTACCAACAGGCTTGTTTCAGCCACCAACGGACGGGTACATCCCCTGCGTTTCACCTACATTCCCTGAATACATTATTGCCCTTAAGATAATTATGACGCCATATCTGGGGGAATCTGGTCAGGTTGGGGAATCAATATAGAAGGGACCCAGGGGCCTTCTGAAGAAAAAAAAATAAGTGTTAAGATCGCCAACTCGACTCTCGCCTTGTACACACCTACCAGGATTAGGACTATGAAGAACAATCAGAAAATGTTGAAGATCAAAAAGTACAAGCAGATCTAATGGGGTTGGTTTGATAAAGGTTCTTAACGGCCTCCAACAACAGAACCTTTAACAAAGCACACTTCAACAGAGTAAACGACTTAACCAATGCCAACCTAGACTCCTTGATCAGTAAGTCTATCAACCTGGCTAACCTCCTGGCCCTTGATCACCCCTTGATCAGACCGATCACCAGAAGTGAACTGACAGAGGGTGATAAAGAGCACCCGGAACAAGGCCCCAGGCCTCTCAGGTACACAGGCAAACCACATACAGCTCTTAGCAGGGAATTATAGTCAATCTATCATGAATGTATTCAATGCGATCTTAGCATCAGGACATTTCCCAGAAGTCTTGGAGGGCGAAGATGATCTTCACTCCCTTCTTGAGATGCCCCCCTCCCCGCTCAGCTCGTTGTTGCCGTGATGGGGGCTTAGTGGGCGACTGCCGGAGTGTGATGCTCCTTAGGACAGTCCTCTGTCCTTTTCTAGTCTTGTGCTCCTGCTGCCGTCCTCTCCAATTCTGCTGAGCACCTATTCCTTTTCCTTCTGTTTCGTTTTTCTCCCCCTCTTCTCCTATCTGCTTGCCGTTTCCTGCCGACCTTTTGCTTGTTCTGGTTCTTCCCTTGGACTTCTTCTATTTTGACGCCCGGGTGCTTGAGGAGGCATACTCTTGCACCCGTAGAACTGTAGTACCCGACGTCGAGAGCGAGGGAAACCTTATATTGTCAATCCCCCTTTCGTCACTGAACCCGATCTCGACGGACTGTCGGTTCTTAAGGTGGCGTTTGTGGGGCGTATACTCACGACGCACCCCTAGGAGGCCCCGGCAAGATCGGCGATAGCTTCTTGTTGGGTGTCCTGCCTCTAATTGTGGCTCCATGGTGGGTGTGGGGCACATTCATGAATGAATATTCCTTTTTCGTAATGATGAGAACCCCTGTTCCGACTGTTTCTGCTTTACCTTCTCAGGCTCGTGGGGTGGGCGACTAAGCCCCCGAGTCGGTCCGTGTTGGAAGACCGGGCTCTGTAGCCTCCGCTGCATTGGGCCCCGACCTTGCTCCTCGTTTGGCCTCTCTGACTCCTTCCCCCTTGCTCCCCTCCCTCCTCTGTGGGTGGGTCGAGCCCCAAGCCCCCCGTGGTGACTACCTCGTCCCCTGGCGCGGCTCCATCTCTAGTTGTAACTACTGCGCCTTTTAACCCCTCTCTAGGGGTTCTCACCGCCGTCCTCGTCACGGCCGCCCTCGCTCGATTCCTTCCAGTTCTGCTACCTATCACGACTTGTTTGGTAACACTTCGTGGGCCAAATATTTTGATCTCCTCCGTCTTGATTCTGTGCCTCCTGACAATTTCTCCCTCCATCGACATTTCGTTGATTCCGTGGATGCCTCCAAGTTTTTCAACCCCACTCGTCTCGGTACACGTGTCGTTGCTGCTCCTTCTCAGGATGCTGCTTCCCGCTTGGCTGCCTTATCCTACCTTGGCGAGACCCCTGTTCGGGTCTCGAAGAACGCTCAGTTGAATGCCAGTGTTGGCATTATTCTGCTCCCGCCCCATGTTGCGACCGGTGTTCGGGACCTGCGCGACTGCCACGACGATATTCGACATATCCTTGCTGCCCAGGGCCATTCTATTCTCCAGGTAGACACGTTTACTCGTCCCCCTCGTGGTAGTCGCCGTCAACCCCTCCGGGTTGTGAAGATTACCTTTGATGGTAGGACCCTTCCACCCTCTGTCATTCTTGCTGGTGCCAGGTGCTCTGTCCAGGAGTACATTCCTTCTCGGCCCTGTAACAAGTGCTGGAGGTTTGGGCATGGTGCCCTCCGCTGCTCCGGGACTGTCTCTGTCCTTTGTGTGGTGGTGAAGGTCACTCTAAGTCGGAGTGCACTTCTCCCCAGGCTCGTTGCCTCAACTGCGGTGAGGCCCATCCTACCTTCTCTCGTCCGTGTGTCCATTACAAGCTTGAGGCAGCCGTCCTCAACTTGAAGCACCAGGAGCGTTTAACTTTTCCTGAGGCGAGACGCCAGGTTCGCCGGCTCCCGCCGTATGCTAATATCTCTTATGCTCGCGTGTTGCGCTCTTCCTGTCCTCGTCCTTCCCACCTTCCTCACTCACAACCGTTTCCGGGCCTTGGACCCTGATACGCCCACTGCTCCCTCCTCTGTTCCTTTGGGTTCTCTCCCGAAGGATCCACCTTCTGGTCCTCTGTCTGGGGTTCCCCTTCTTTCTACCCGGTCTGTCTTGTCTCCTGTGTCTTCTTCCTCATCTCTCTCCGTTCCTCCTTCCCATCCTTCCCCTGTCTCTTGTCTCTCCCCGCCGCCTGTCGGTGCGGACTGATGTCCATCGCTCTCCAAACGGCCGTCATGTGTGCTCTCGTTCAGCTTCTCCTGTTGAGACACTAGAATCCGATGCCCAGTACGTGGTTGCTGGGACACCTGTCTCTTTAAGTCAGAAGCGTAAGCCTGGCTCCTCTCCTTCCTCCTCCCCGGCGGGTAAGAAGGTTTCGCTTTCTTCCTCGGCCCCTACTTCTGCCTCTCTCGCTCCTTCCCCTCCCATTTCGGTGGTTGCGCCCCCTGTTCCTGCTATGGAGGTTTCTTTAGCCCCCGCTTCCCTCTCGGTTGCTGCCCTTGCTGAGGTGCGCTCCCCTCTTTCTACCCCTCCCCCCCCCCTCGTCCTGCTGCTGTCCTTGACTGCTCCCCTCCGTTGTCTCCCTCTTCCTCCTCCGGACCCCGCCTGCCCACCTCTGGTCTGTTCTCCCGCCTCCTTCCCTCCGTTTTTGCTCAGGTTTACCCATGCCCCCTAACCCTGACTTTGCTGACCCTGATCCCGACCCTGATATTCTTTAACGTGCTCTGTTGCTCTTTCGCCTTTGTTTCTTCCTTGTTCTCTGTTTTTGTCCTTTCTCTTCTCATCGATGTCTATTCTTCAATGAAACGTTCGAGGTTATTACGCCAATTTCCTCGAACTCCAGCTTCTGATGTCGCGGTTTCCGCCCCTTTGTGTCTCTCTCCAGGAGCCGATGCTTGGTGCTCGTCCTGGTCGTTTTCGTGGCTATTCCTTTCTCTCTCCCCCCCCCCCCAGCCATTGCTGGGGCTTCTAATTCTTCTGCTCTCTTGATCCGTGCTGATGTTCCCATTGTTCCTTTACTTTTTCCTTCGCCTCTCCATTGTTCTGCTGCTCGTATCTTTGTGGGGAAATGGTACACAGTTTGTTCCATTTATCTCCCCCCCGAGTGTCTCGCTGTCTCTTCCTGATTTGAAACACCTCCTAGACTCCTTGCTGGAGCCTGTGCTCCTGCTGGGTGACTTCAATTGTCATCATTCTCTTTGGGGTGACGTCCTGACGAATACCCAGGGGTCGCCTTCTTGAGCCGTTTCTCCTCTCCTTCCCTGTCTCTTCTGAATTCTGGTGAGCCCACTCATTTGGACTCTCGGACTCGCACCCTTTCTTTTCTTGATCTTTCTCTCTGCTCTTCTTCTCTTTACTTAGATTTCACGTGGCAGGTTCTTGATGACCTCCATGGAAGTGATCATTTCCCCATCCTTGTTTCCTTTTTCTCTTTTCGCCCTTCCTTCTCTTTCCCTATGTGGCACTTTGCTAAGGCGGACTGGACCCTATTTACCCTCAGTGCTGCTCTCTCTGACCTCTCCCTTCTGCCTCTCTCTCGCGCTCTCCTCCTTTTTCATGACACTGTCTTCAACGCTGCCCTCCGCTCTATTCCTCGCACTTCCTCTCGGGGTCCAGGGAAGTGCGTTCCCTGGTGGAATGCGGACTGTGCGCGGGCTGTCCGCTGTAAGCGTGCAGCCTGGAAGAGGCATCGCCGAAGGCAGACTACAGATTCCTTTTTTTCTTTCGGAAAGCGAGTGCGGTGGCCCGTAGGGCCATCCGTACAGCTAAACGTAAATGTTGGGCATCTTATGTCTCAACAATTACGTCCGAAACTCCACTGCTCCAGATCTGGAAGCGTATCCGCAAGATAGCGGGTAAGTTCGTTCCCGATGTTTCACCGGTCCTTCACCTCCATGATACTCTTGTGGCGGACCCGTTGCAGGTCGCTTCCGTACTGGGTTCCCACTTTTCTTCTGTTAGCTCTGGTCTTCATCTTCCCCAATCTTTCCTTCTTCGTAAACCTGTCCTTGAGTCTTGTCCTTTAGATTTCTGCACTCGTCTTCAACTTCCCTATAATGATCCCGTCTCTCTCTCTGAACTTCGTTCTGCCCTGGCCCTCTGCGGTTCTACGGTGGCGGGCCCCGATGGTATTCATTATGAGATGCTTCGCCATCTCCCTCCGTGCACGTCTAAATATTTACCGAGTCTGTATAATCGGATGTGGGAGTCGTCGTCAGTCCCTGAGGACTGGCTCGATGCCGTTGTCCTCCCTGTTTGCAAACCGGGGTCTCTGGGTACTTCCCCTAAAGACTTTCGCCCTATTGCCCTGACAAGTTGTGTCTGCAAACTCTTTGAACGTATGGTTAACGTTCGTCTGATGTGGTTCCTGGAACACCATCACCTCCTCTCCCCTTCTCAATTTGGTTTCCGCAAGTGCTGCAGCACGACAGATGTCCTGGTGAACTTGGAGGTCTATATTCGTACTGCTTTTGCTGCAAAGACCTCCGTTGTTGCCGTCCTTTTTTACCTGGAAAAGGCTTACGACACCACATGGCGGTATCATATTCTATCTCAACGTCATTCTTTTGGCCTTCGTGGTCATCTCCCTCTTTCTCCGCGGCTTCCTCTCTCTCGTCATTCCTTTCGGGTGTGCCTTAGTACCGCTCTCACTGCCTCTTTTCAGCAATACGAAGGTTTGCCCCAGGGTAGTGTTCTGAGCACTACTCTTTCTGGTTGCCATCAATGGTCTTCTTTCCTCTCTTCCTTCAGGTGTCTTTTCTGCCCTCTATGTCGATGATCTTACTCTTTGCTGTCTGGGTGATGATTCGCCTCTCCTTCAGCGCCGCCTTCAACTTGCAATTGATGCCGTGTTATTTTGGGCCACCGATCATGGCTTCAAGTTCTCTACTTCTAAGACTTGTGCCATGACTTTTACGCGGAAGCGGGTCGTTCTTCGTCCTTTTGTCACTTTATGGTCATCCCCATGAGTACAAAGATTCCGCGAAGCTTTTGGGGTTATTCCTTGACACTCGTTTTTCTTGGTCTCCCGATATCTCTTACCTCCGTGTTGAGTGCTCTAAGGCCCTTACCCTCGGGTCTTGTCCCATGCTTCTTGGGGGGCAGATAGGCGCGCACTGTCCTTGCTTTACATTCCTCTCTCGTCCTGTCTAAGCTCGATTATGGTTGCCCTGCTTACTCGTCTGCTTCTCCTTCTACTCTTCGCCGTCTTGATGCTTTGCACCATACTGGGTTGCGCCTCAGTTTTGGTGCCTTTCGTTCGACTCACGTCCTTAGCTTGTATGTTGACACTGGCTTCCTGTCTCTCCAAGACCACCGTGATCGCTACTGTCTTCGCTCTCAGGCGCGGTCCTTATCACATCCTTCCTCTCGCCTCTGTCGTGCTTTAACTTTTACCCCTCCTGCGGTTCTTGTTCCTCTTCACCACCTCCCTCTTTCTGTCCGGTTATCTCGCCTACAGGACTCTTTCCGTTCATATTTCTAATGTTTCTCCTCGTGTTGTTCCTTCTTTGCCCCCGTGGAGAGTCCCTCTTCCGCGGTTTTGTACATCCTTGACCCGTATCACTAAAGCTTTTACCCCTCCTACGGTTCTAAAACGCCTTTTCCTTGAGCACTTTTCTTCTCATTCCCGCTCCGTTTCAGTCTTCACCGATGGGTCTAAGTCTGTGGACGGTGTTGGCTACTGTTGTTTTTCCTGATCGCACTTGTATGTGTCGCTTACCTCCGGAGACTAGCATCTTAACAGCGGAGCTTTATGCTATTCTCTCTGCTCTTCATCTCCTGCTTTTTCGTGGTCAGTCTTCCTTTGTAGTTGACTCTCGTAGTGCCCTCATGGCTATCAGGTCCTTTAATCCGGTTCATCTAGTAGTTGTCGAGATCCAGCATTGGATGTTTCTTGTTCACAGTAAATTTAAGTCGGTTGAGTTTTGTTGGGTTCCCAGCCATATTGGTGTCTTTAAATGAGCGTGCGGATGTTGCTGCAAAGGAAGCTGTCCACTCATGTCCCATCTCTCGTAAAGGTATTCCGTATTCCGACTTTTACCCGGTTATCCATTCCTCCGTCCTTACCCGTTGGCAGGCTTCTTGGTTGTCTGCTACTGGTAACAAACTACGTACTCTTAAATGTTGTTTCCTCGTGGCCGTCCTCCTTCCACCGTAACCGGCGGTGGGAAACAGCTCTGGCGAGGTTGCGTATTGGCCATACTCGCTTAACCCATGGTCACTTGATGGAGCGCCGCCCTGCTCCTTATTGTCCTAGTTGCATTGTCCCTCTTACGGTCGTGCATGTCCTTCTTGAATGTCCTTCTTGAATGTCCTGACTTCCAGGAGGAGCGTGTCTTGCTTTCCGACCGCCCCTCGCGGTCACCTGTCCCTCAATAGAATTCTTGGCGACTCGGATACTTTTGATATTGTTCGCCTTATGCGTTTTTGTTCTCGTATTGGCATCCTTGTTTATATTTAGCGCCCTCTGATTATTTTGCCCATTTGATGGTAATACATAGCCTTCCCGGTTTGGTGCCTTCTTTTAATAATTACTTATCTTGATGATTTCGGGGCTTAGTGTCCCCGAGGACCGCATGGGAGGGAGTTGTTGTTGTTTGTTGTTGTTGTAGCGTATATTCTCCTCTCAATGAGGTCCAGACAACTTGCACCCCTACCTGAAAGAACGGCATAATTACCGTTCCACTGGCGCGTGGCTGGCTCTGTGGGACAAGGAGGCTGGGTACAGTTAGAAATGGGGGTTGAAAGACATGACATGACTAGAGGAAGCATGGATCTCACCCTGGGGTTGGGAATGCACAGCTTCCAATCCCAGGGTTGTTAGGTACTCCTCCCAAAGTCCAAACACACAAGCATCTCTATTGCCCTCTAGAATTTGAAACTAGTTCTAAATTGACTGATTGCACCAGACAATAAGTTTAGAACCAGCCAGGTTTGCATGTGACCTTGTCATCATAGTGACAAGGTATAAACTGTTAATGAGGGTTGACAGAGGGTCATCCTCCTCAACAGGGTCAGGATTGGGAATTACTGAAGATAATTCCAATTCCTCTCTGGCAGTGTATGACTTGAGTTTGTTAACATGAATAGTTCTTTCAGTCTGGTCATCAAAGATGCCCTTAATTACAAAATTGATGGACTAATTTTCTAATAATTCTGTACGGGCCCCGCCATTTGGGTGCTAATTTTCTACTCTGATTGGCGGGGGCCGTTTCGTTCAGTCTCATTACTAAACAGCCCTCTTTCAGTACCAGTGGCCGCACCTGCCTATCAAAATAGTGAGCATATCGCGTATGTGCTTGACTGGACGCCTCAGCAGCTACTCTTCAGGCATTTTTCATTTTTGAGAATTTCTGAAGGATAATCCTCACCGAAGTTAACATTGTGCCTGTTAAGCAAGCCTGGTACAAAATTACATGAATGGCCGGTGAACAGTAAGAGTGGCTGTGTATTAATCGACTGATGTACCGCTGTGTTCAGTGCAAATTGT
The DNA here is from genome assembly GCF_040958095.1 of Procambarus clarkii. Taxonomy (NCBI): domain Eukaryota; kingdom Metazoa; phylum Arthropoda; class Malacostraca; order Decapoda; family Cambaridae; genus Procambarus; species Procambarus clarkii. The sequence goes on from NC_091155.1 coordinate 11,311,986, forward strand.
ACACAAGGTAACTGTTCATCTCATGTGCCAGGATCTTTTTCTGCCAGAATAGCAAGCATGTCTATTATTGTGCAGTTGGTTAGTTTCACCATGCCATTAGCCTGAGGGTGTATGCAGTGTTGAGCATGGTGGTTGTTTCTAAGATCTGGCATACTTCTTTTAAAATCTTTCCCACAAACTCCTGTCCCCTGTCAGACACAAACTTTAGGAGGTCTAAACACCGTTACACATCTACTTAAAAATGCGTCAGCTACTGTCTGAGGGTCCTTACGTGGAAGTTCTACCAAGGTGGTAAACCTGGACAAATGGTCCTCTAACACCAGTGCATACCTATTCACTAAGTAACTACTGTGCAAATCAATTGGGTCAGCACCTACCCTATCTAGTGGTTCAAAAATTTCAGGAAACTCTTGGAGTGGGGCCTGTACCTTTGGGGTACCTTTTCGTCTCTGACTGTTGGAACAAGACTTTACATACTTAATTACTTCTGCTAATAAGCCAGGTAAATAGAATAAGGACTTTGCTCTCATATAAGTCTTGTACACCCAAGGGTGACACGAGATTTTGGACGCATGAGCAAGTTTTAATGCTGACAATATTAGTGCATCAGGGATGACTAGTTGGAGAATCGCCCTATCCTTGTGGTCTTTTACATGGTACAATACTTCTTCCCTAAGCTCGAATACATCCATCAGCGCTCTACCTTTCTTTGCTGGATATTTCCCTCCCTCTAAATGGTTGATTCTTTTTCCACCTAGTTTCCTTAATTTGTAATTCTCTCATCCTATCACTCGCTATTGTTTTAATATTTGTTCTCATTAATAATGCTATGTTTCTATTCCAGGCGTCAGGGACAACATGTGATGGCCCGGGCTTGTAAATTATTTGGAATTAATGTCCTGACAGCTCATGACCCCATCGTGACATTCGAGGGCACTTTTTCTTTTAAAAAATGTGGGTCAGAGCTCTATGATCAGTATATATCACGAAATGGCGTTGAAACAAGTAGGGTTCAAAGTATCTAACACTCGACTACGGCTAGTGCTTTCCTTGTCTGTGGCTGAATATCGTACCTTAGGGCCCTTCACCTTTCTACTGATATATGCTACGGGATGTGGATGATTCTCTGAGCCACGCTGAATTAAACAGCAACCTATGGCAATGCCACCTGCATCAGTATGCACTTCCCACTCCTCCTCAAAATCTGGAACCGTTAACACTGGAGTCGTTATCAACTGTGCCTTTATTTTCGCGTATGCTTCGTCATGTTCTTTAGTCCATACAAATTTTGCATTCTTTGTGAGGTCCGTCAGTGAGGCTGACGTCCTCGCAAAACCCTCTATGGCGACGGAAATACCCCGCTGCGCCCAGAAATCTGCGTACATCCTTCGCTGTTTGTAGAGTCTGCATGTCAGCGATAGCCCTACAGGAATCTGGGTTAGGGCGTATCCCATCTGTGCTTACCTGGAATCCCAGAAATTTGAATTTGAGAGGCCAGAGTGCATTTCTGAACGTTCAACTTAAATCCAGCCTTATTTAACAGCGACAATGTCTGTCAAATCACTTAGATACTCATCAATGGTCCTACAGTAAATAACATCTAAGTAGGCTATGGAGTGGAGACCTTAGTGAATAGGTCTCTCTCTGCTACCGGTATAGCCCAATAAGCTGATTTCGCATCAAGAGTGGAGAAGTACTTGCTTGTGCCAAAATCATCGACTATTTCTTGAATCAACGGCAAGGGATATACATCACCTGTCGTTATTTCACTTTTTTCGATAATTTACACAGAACCTATAGCTACCGTCTGGTTTACGTACAAGTACCACCGGAGACAACCAAGGTGACATATTTGGCTCTATCACATCTTGCCTCGGTATCTTTTGACATTCGTCCCTGATAATTTGTTTAGCCTGCTCCGGAAGTCGCCACTGCCGCATATAAACAGGATGGTGGTCGGTGGTCACCTGTTGGGATTGTATGTTCTATTTGAGATAAGTACTATCTCATCGTCTGGTCTAGCAAACAATTTTGGGAACTTCCTCAGTACCTCTCGAATTTGTTTCCTCTCGGCTGGTGACATGTGCTGTAAATCAAGGGCTGCAATTTACTTATCGAGATTGTCCTTTTCTGGGAGAACTAATGGGGACTCGGTATCACTCTGCAATGGTTTATCCATCTCCTTAATGTTAAGTGCGCTACACTGCGCTGCGACGGTCGCTGCCTCAGGTGTGTCAAACTGTATTATTTCCCCTTCAATGATCACGCCCTAAGATAGTTTGTCACCCACTCTGAAGTGATAGGCTTTGTGAGAAAGATTGATCACCGGAAGTTTGTCACCCACTCTGAAGTGATAGGCTTTGTGAGAAAGATTGATCACCGGAAGAAGTGCACTTTTTCATGAAACAAATGTTCGATGGTGAGGTATATGCAATTTATCCAATCTGCCCGACACTTGAAGAGTGCTTCCTGGTTGAATATACTTCCCCACAGCCACCTTAATGTATTTAAATGACCGCGGTGGGCATGTCTGCTTGTGAATGGCATGGAGTGAACAAGTTTTCTTGTCTGGGTCTTGAAGAGACTCAACCAATAGCTTAGGGAGATTTGCATGATATTTGGCCTTTCTCTGAATGGACGCAGTAACAGGAGGGTGGTCTGTCAATTTGGCCACACTAGAGCCATGACAGGATGACGCCACCCACACACCGAACAGGTGGCAAAGAGAACTTACTGAACAAGTTCAAAATGTCCGATTTCTGCGGCCGCCATTAACGGCGTTGGTATTCCAGCTTCAATATCAGCTCCAGCGCGGAGGAGAATTTTCGGTATACGAAAATGCCAGCGTTGACAAGGCTAAGGAGAGTGCCGACTGTGATATTCTTGCCACTTCATTAACGTCCGCCCCTGAAAACATAGATGCCATTAGTGAGTCTATACAATTTTGAAGACTGAGCCACACACCAGAAGATAATACGACGACGATTCGGTCCGTGCTGAACCATTATCAAGTAGATTGATAATGGTCCAGGATGGACCAAATCGTCATCGTCTCATCTTCTGGTGTGTGGTTTAGTTTTCACATCTTCAGCCACGTTATTATAACAAATTATTTCACATTTCCACACGTACACAAATATTAACTCAAATCCTAATTTAAACGACGCACGAAATGCCTATTTAACAAGACGTGTAGTGAAAATAAAAGTTACCTTGATTAAACAGCGATCTGACCATCGCTTCATTTCCTTCCTTGACTGCTACCATGAGAGGGGTGTGTCCAGCACGATTAACCTCCGCCATTTTGTTATCCCTAGTGGTAGGAGAGCAATGACAGTCCTTCCACCACTAACAGCCAGGGTCAGGGGTGACTGAACTGTCGGTAGGCTTGTTCACCTAAAAAAAAAATTATACAGCCTAACATTTTATGAAGGTAAATAGTTATGTTGATTTTTGTACAATTATTCTCGCATGGATATATGAAGCAACACATGCTCCTCCTCACATGGGATATGTACACCAATTGATGTACATTCAGTTTACTTTTGTCCTGAACAATGTTCAAGTGTAAACCATATTTGGTGATTGGCCAGAAAACTATTGTCCGGACCTTAACAATCCTCCCGGAATGTTTCTCAAGTCGCAGTGAACACTGCTACTTGAGAGGTCGGATAGGCCTTACTCCCAACAAACGTCCCTTCTCTAGACGTCAGCTTGACGTTCCCTCATTCTACCACCCATGAACACTCCAAACATGTGTTCCCTTGCCAATCAGGGGAAACTTCTAGTGACCTTGAAACCTTGTGTAGCAACTAGATGTTAGTGGCCTCTGTCGACTTACTAACAACCACAAGTCATATTAACTATCCAGACAATAAACCAACAAAGATTAGATTAAACCTTTCTGGTTCCACAGGACAATGGCAACCAGTCAGATTCCACTGACTTAACAGACCTAAGGCACATTGCGACCCAAATCTTGAACGTGGTCTATGGGGCCAGTAATAACGACTTCAAAAATATATGTATAGCATACAAAACTGAGCCGTCATGGTGGTTCCCAATGGTAACCTTACTGAACTGGTCTCCTGTCTCTGTGGAAAACTTAGAAATGTGGGGATATCAACCTACCCCCTATCAGAGTACCAATCCAAGAAAACAATCTGTATTCACAGAGCCCACAAGATTATCATTGACCATGAAGAAAAGGAGATAATGGCAGGAATAGATACCAAGAACAAAGATTTGAAAATAGTCCTAGCACTCAAGATTACCAATGAAACGAGCACCAACAGTCTTAAAGCTCACTCTGGCCACAGCTGAACAAGCATCAAAGGCTAGCTCTGAGGGGATTTCCGCCTTTGGCCTTAAGTCGGACCCCGACCAAATCTCATTGCAAAAGTTCTACAAAATCAAACAACGTTTTACGTGTTTTCGTTATGATCACTACTTCAACGCATGTCCGAACGGAACACCCAAATGCAGCATCTGTGCAGGTGAACAGTTACAAAGTCTGTAAAAGTTGGACCCCTCCTCCCCCCTCCCCCTAAAAAAAAGTGCCCAATGCAATGGACCCCACAAAGCCATCTCCCATTTGTGTGAAATGAACAATGAGAATCAAACTAGTACAGGAAACCGAAGATGTAGCTAATCAACAGGCCGCCACCACCAGACCTGTACCATCTCCACTCACCAATTCCTGGGGCACATCCAATCAGCGAGCCACCAACTTCCCACCCATGGAACATCAACAACCTGCCTAAGCCGGGAACCTTCTCACTCAACCCACCTCCAACCCCACAGGCGCCCTTCCAGCAGATCCCAAACCAACACCAACTATTGTCAGGTAGTCAACTCTATGATGGGACAACCCCAAACCCCATCCGCGGCCGACTTGGGGAATACAACAGCTGGAATTCGCAAAAACTGCTGTCAGATGACCCTGTCAGCCTGCTGGAGCTCTGGAACTCCCTCTTGAAGGTCAATAGCTTTCCCGAAATCAACATATCCCAAACCAATCAGTCCACACTAACCTCCAATGGAAATGGACCTACTGCTCAAGATCAACACCCCTCTTAACCAATCCCGTACCTCCACCTCCACTCCTACCTCCATTCCTACCTCCACCCTACATCTCCCCCAGGTTCTTCACCTCACAGCAATCACCAGGCCCTGCACCCCCCCCCTAACTAACCCCCCTCCCAGGGCAACCCCCCCACCCCTTATTGCACCCTTCCCCGAATCCCACAGCATCCAGACAGGCCTCCAGCTCACCATCAACTAAGGCAGTCGGGGCTCTCAAACGAGGCCCATCCTCAGATACGGAGACTGAATTCTCTGCCTGCAGCACCGACACGAGCTCTAAGAGTGTGAACGTTGAAGATAACAGCAACGAAGCTACGAGCTCGGATACCATGCAAACCCCAACTGGGCTATATTATTAATTCTACTTCTGCGAGACTACCCAAAGCTGCCCCGCCCCGCCCCAGCAGCCAAGCGACCAAACACGCAACAGTCACAGGAAGACAAACGTTGAACTCGCTCGAACCGCGAATTGGGAAAGGAAATGGAGGATTACCACAAACCCAGATGAGATTGAAAAACGTAGAATAGGTTGTATGGCAAACAAAATAGAAAATGAAGGTGGAGTGCATAGTCAGGGGTGAATAAATAGCCATTTCCAACGACAACAGTGTTCAGGTACAACTTCAATAGACTATTTCAACTCCAAACGGTACGTACGATTCTGAGAGTACAGCAACAGCCAAAGGATCTCTGGTGAAGCTCTTCTGCCAAGCCCCGTCCCATGTCAAGCTTCACTTGTATAGGATGGTCATAAGACACAACCTCGAGTATCCTTTACTCCTCCTGAGCCTCGCTACCAAGCCCATCAAACCAAATGTACAAAGTTCAAAACAAAACAAAGCACTGCGCTTCGCGGTGAACTTGGCCCTGGCAGACAGTGAGGACCGACCATATTCATGGAACCCTCAAAATGATGCCTATGAACATCATAACCCCCCCACCCCTCTCTCTCTCTCACTCCCTCACTCCCACACTCCCTCACTCCCACACTCACTCACTCCCACACTCACTCACTCCCACACTCACTCACTCCCACACTCACTCACTCCCACACTCACTCACTCCCACACTCCCCCACACTCCCCCACACTCCCCCACACTCCCCCTCACTCACTCACTCACTCACTCACTCACTCACTCACTCACTCACTCACTCACTCACTCACTCACTCACTCACTCACTCACTCACTCACTCACTCACTCACTCAACACCCACCCCACCGCGCGCTCTCCCTCCCTCTTCCCTTCGCTAAGCTATTCCTGTTTCTGGTAATTCTTTCCCTAGAGATGGGTTTGTCAGGTTCCAGGTGTTGGCCTGTATCCTCTTTCTCTAGTCAGTCTCGTGTTGACAAAGGCTTTAACAGGCCAAAACGTTCATCTCTCTTCCCCATTTCTTTGTGGCTTTTTCCGCATACAAATGATCAGTGTTTAGTGATCGTCAATTGCATGCATACATATATATATATATAATGTGTGTGTTCTGGCAGCACGTTTTTTAAACCTTTCTTTGAATATGACAGCATATTTTGTATTTACTATCTTCTGGTTTAGAGCTTCTATCCCTCTATTATTCCTGCATCAGGATTTAGTTGAAAGTTGTTCTCCAAAAGTAATGTTCGTTTTCCAAGGTGAAGGCAAAAAGTGAATTACTATAGAATGTGTTAATTATACAATTTCACAACGTTTCAAACCTACATGGTTCATTCTCAAGTGATAAAAAATTAGATCTCGTTAGATTTATACCAGTACGGGGGTCAGGTGAAAAAAAGTAGAATACAGGAAAAGGCAAGGTGGATAAATTGGGGATAATTGGGGACACAACACATTCAATGATTAATCAGGTGTAATAGGCCTATTATTTTGAGCAGTCTTTTCTGTGTTGGCATCAGTTATGTTCAGGTCTTGTTTTTACTCTTATGGTGGGTAGAGTAAATAGTTCCGCAATTTGGGTACTCATGGTAGGTTGTTCTTTTATGTGGATTGCTTCAAGAATTTGTAATCTTCTTACATTTTGGGTTTTGTCTATTATACAAGTGTTTTTATTCAGCATTTCTCTTGTTATGGTGATGTCATGGGCTTGTCTCCAGTGATTCCTAGGGTCACCGGATTGCAGACGACAGGTCAAACGCCTCGTCAGCTTGGTCGACGTCATACCTGATTGAAGGTTAAATCCTTCGTGGGGGGCAAATGGGATTGCACATCCCCTGGATTGCCCGTTGACCCGTGGAAGGAAGAAGCATCTATAGTCCTGAGATTTTAGGTTCTAATCCGACTCGAAGCAGGCTCTCCTGCACTATCATGATGTCTGTGCCTTTGGGGTCTTCTATGCATTGCAAGTGTTGCAATTTTGTGTGCAGCCCATGCGCATTCCATTCGCAGGATCTTCAGACCTCTAGGTTCTTGGAATTTGCTGATATTACCGTGGTATTCATGGAGTCTGATGAACACGCCTTGGAAGTTGCAACGGGTGTTGAGGATCTTGGACCTGAAATTGACTCAAGGTAGCTTTTAAACGAGCTGGACTATGTTTTTTAGGAGTCTCTCATCTGTCCTGCGTTCATGAAGATGAGGATATTGTTTTTTTTTTTTTTTTTTTTTTTTTTTTTAAATATCTTGAGCTTGTGCTCAAATGTCTTCAGTCTCTCTGTGGTTTGCTTGATACCGTGTATAGACAGCAGACTTTCGACCAATTCCGTGAACAAAGTTTTAAGCATTGGCCAGAAAGCGTCCAGTTGTGCAGGAGCACTATTTATTGCTGTGCAGGTTTGGGGCCTGTTTACTTTTTGACCATCACTTAACCCTCGGTGGAAACGTTGACACTGGAATTGACACTTACCATTATTTCCAGGCCATGTATTTGCTAGATCAGATTTTGACATTTCGTTAGCTAAACATTGACACCGAGGTTGAGTTATTCTTCTTAGGGGGTGGATATCACAAGCGGCTCCCAATGTATATGTGATTCATGAGATGAGTTTGACACATAAAATTGGAAGAAAGGCAGCCTGGTGGCATACCTGAGCAGAGAATGACCCATGCCAGGAGGAAGCGAACTGGAGTACGTAAAACGAATCCAGTGCCAGAGTGGATAGCGGAGTCAATCGAGATAGTCATTGGTGCATTGTGGAAGTCAGGTTCTTCGGCCAGTAGACCAGAGGACGACATAAGCTGCTCCTCCAAGTCCAACTCTAAAGATGAGTGATCTGGCAACAGCTGCTGTCTATTATAAGAGTTAGGGTGGAAGACTTCATCATGTGGATCGTCTTGCGAGGGTCCATCTTCAGCATACTGTTGAAAGCAGTTATGATCCCACTCCAGTGATGGCATTGTGTCATCCTGGAGAGATGCATGTGATAACTCGGCATCTTCAGATGGTGGTTCTGGTAGTCTGGAGAGGGGGTTGAACACACACTATTTGAGCAGCCATGTTGTGGAGAATCCCATTCAAATGAGCCTTCAGCTTCTGAGCCTGAGTTTCCACGACCTGGCAGCTGTGACGCATTAGCCCCAAATGCTTCCAAAGCTTTTGACTTTGATGTATTGGGTTTAGCATTTATGAGTCCCATAAAACTTGCCCTTGTACGATGGGCATTGACAATCTCCATGACTGAGTTAGTGCGTGAATCACCTGATGTAATGGATTAATCTGAGAAAGTAGTTCTGAAAGTATATGGGATAGGTTTAGATGTAAACGTGGTGACTTTTTCATCCATGTCTAACATTGAACCTTTGACATCATCTAGCCCTTGCTCAATGTTATCAAACTTAGTGAATGTATTGCATGCCAAGTCTTCTCGTACCGAGAACTCCAGGGACATTTCTGAGCACTCAGAAGGTGCAAAATCAGACAAACTAGAACAAACAGAATCTGTTTGTTTAAAGTGATTTTCCCTGGACCCGGTAGGTGAGGTGACAAGCTCGGATAAATTGGAAGTTATAGAATTATCACGTGTAATCGATTCCTTTTTTGCTCTATTGCGTATTTTTTCTATGAGGTCACTGAGTGAAACACTAGAGATGTTTGAACTTAGTTGTTTCTCTTCTCCTTCTGGTTGTCTCCAGGAGCCAATGCTTGGTGCTCGTCCTTACTTAGATTTCACGTGGCAGGTTCTTGATGACCTCCATTGCATTGACCAATTCCCCATCCTTGTTTCCTTTTTCTCTTTTCGCCCTTCCCTCTCCTTCCCTAGGTGGCAGTTTGCTAAAGCGGACTGGAACGTATTTACCCTCAGTGCTGCTCTCTCTGACCTCTCCCTCGTGCTCTCCTTCTTTTTCATGACACTGTCTTTGACGCTACCTCCGCTCTATTCCTCGCTCTTCCTCTCGGGATCCGCGGAAGTTCGTTCCCTGGTGGTATGCGGATTGTGCTCGGGCTGTCCGCTGTAAGCGTGCAGCATGCAAAAGGCACCGCTGTCGGCAGACGGCCGATTCTTTTCTTTTCTTTCGGAAAGTGAGTGCGGTGGCCTGTAGGGCCATCCGTACGGCTAAACGTGAATGTTGGGCATCTTATGTTTCCACAATACGTCCGAAACTCCTCTGCCACAGATCTGGAAGCGTATCCGTAAGATAGCGGGTAAGTTCGTTCCCGATGTTTCACCAGTCCTTCACCTCCATGGTACTCTTGTGGCGGACCCGTTGTAGGTCGCTTCCGAACTGGGTTCCCACTTTTCTGTTAGCTCTGGTCTTCATCTTCCCAATCTTTCCGTCTTCGTAAACCTGTCCTTGAGTCTCGTCCTTTAGATTTCTGCACTCGTCTCTCCTATAATGATCCCTTCTCTCTCTCTCTCTCTGAACTTCGTTCTGCCCTGGCCCTCTGCGATACTATGGCGGCGTACTCCGATGGTACTCATTGAGATGCTTCGCCATATCCTTCCGTGCACGTCTCGGTATTTACCGAGTCTGTATAATCGGATCTGGGAGTCGTCGTCAGTCCCTGAGGACTAGGCTCGATGCCGTTTTCCTTCCTGTTCGCAAACCAGGGTCTCTGGGTACTTCCCCTAAGGACTTTCGCCCTATTGCCCTCACAAGTTGTCTGCAAACTCTTTGGACGTATGGTTAACTGTTCGTCTGATTTAGTTCCTGGAACACCACCACCTCTCCCCTTCTCAATTTGGTTTCCGCACGTGCCGCAGCACGACAGACTGTCCTGGTGAACTTGGAGGTCTATATATGTACTGCTTTTGCTGCGAAGACCTCCGTTGTTGCCGTCCTTTTTGACCTGGAAAAGGCTTCCGACACCACTTGGAGATATCATATTCTATCTCGACTTCATTCTTTTGGCCTTCGTGGTCGTCTCCCTCTCTTACTTTGCAGCTTCCTCTCTCGTCGTTCCTTTCGGGTGCGACTTGGTACCACTCTCTCTGCCTCTTTTCAGCAATACGAAGGTGTGCCCCAGGGTAGTGTTCTGAGCACTACTCTCTTTTCTGGTTGCTCTCAATGGTCTTCTTTGCTCTCTTCCTTTAGGTGTCTTCTCCGCACTCTGTCGATGATCTTGCCCTTTGCTGTCAGGGTGATGATTCGCCTCTCCTTCAGCGCCGGTTTCAACTTGCAATTGATGCCGTGTCGTCTTGAGCCACCGATCATGGCTTCAAGTTCTCTACTTCTAAGACTTGTGCCATGACTTTTACCTGGAAACGGGTCGTTCTTCGTCCCTCTTTGTCACTTTATGGTCATCCCCTTAAGTACAAAGATTCCGCGAAGCTTTTGGGGGTATTCCTTGACACTCGTTTGTCTTGGTCTCCCCATATCTCTTACCTCCGTGTTGAGTGGTCTAAGGCCCTTACCCTCCTTCCGGTATTGTCCCATACTTCTTGGGGGGGCAGATAGGCGCGCACTCCTTGCTTTACATTCCTCTCTCGTCCTGTCTAAGCTCGATTATGATTGCCCTCTTGATGCTTTGCACCATACTGCGGAGCTTTATGCTATTCTCTATGCTCTTCGTCTCCTGCTTTCTCGTTGTCAGTCTTTCTTTGTTGACTCTCGTAGTGCCCTCACGGCTCTCGGGTCCTTTAATCTGGTTCATCCAGTAGTTGAGAATATAAGAACAAAGGCAACTGCAGAAGGCCTATTGGCCCATACGAGGCAGCTCCCATTTATAACCACCCAATCCCACGTTGGGTGGGATTGGGTGGTTATAAATTGGGTGGGATTAGTTGTCGAGATCCAGCATTGGCTGTTTCTTGCTCACAGTAAATTTAAGTCGTTTGAGCTTTGTTGGGTTCCCAGCCATGTTAGTGTGTCTTTAAATGAGCGTGCGGATGCTGCCGCCAAGGAAGCTGTCCGCTCTTGTCCCATCTCTCATGAAGGTATTCCATATTCATACTTTTACCCGGTTATCTATTCTTCCGTCTTTACCTGTTGGCAGGCTTCTTGGTCCTCTGTTACTGGTAACAAACTACGTACACTTAAGTGTTGTGTTTCCTCGTGGCCGTCCTCCTACCACCATAACCGGCGATGGGAAACTGCTCTGGTGAGGTTCCGTATTGGCCATACTCGCTTAACCCATGGTCACTTGATGGAGCGCCGCCCTGCTCCTTATTGTCCTAGTTGCATTGTCCCTCTTACGGTCGTGCATGTCCTTGAAAGTCCTGACTTCCTGGACGAGCGTGTGTCTTGCTCTCCAACCGCCCCTCGCGGTCACCTGTCGCGCAATAGAATTCTTGGTGACTCTGATACTTTTGGTATCGTTCGCCTTGTGAGTTTTTGTTCTCGTATTGGCATCCTTGGTGATATTTAGCGCGCTCTGATTATTCCGCACATTTGATGGTGGTGCTACATAGCCTTCCCGGTTTGGTGCCTTCTTTTGATAATTACTTACTTAAACAGTTGCTTCACCACAGTAGCAGCCGTAATGTTCTTTACAGGAACTGCTATGGGGAATCTGGTGGTTGGACACAGGATGGTTAGTATATAAGCGTTGCCAGAACTGGTCCGGGGTAAAGGACCAACAGTCTCTGAGTCAGTGAAAGGGTTCCGAAGGCACCGGGATAGGAATCAAAGGAGCCTTGGGAATAGAGATGTTAGGTTTTCCTGCCAGCTGACGTGTATGACACTGTTGTACATAAGTTTTTACATCCTTAATCATACCTGGCCTAGTAATTGTCTTGTCTGATGGCGTGATAGGTTTTATTAAAGCCGTAGTGAGAAAGTGCTCCATGGGCCAGTTGTAGAATATCGGGCCGTAGGCTGGTGGGAACTACTAGTTGGTCGACATTAGCCCAATCGTCATCCTCCGTTAGTTAACTGGGTCGGTACCTCCGGTAGAACAATTAGTTCTCTGTAAAGAACCCAGGAATACTATCAGATTGAGTCTCGGCCTGGAAAAATAAAGGTGTTAATGAGGGATCCTCCCTCTGAAACTTAGGGAACTCCAGCATAGTAAGATTCGGTGGCAGCTTCTGATGGTCTTGAGGGACAGCTGTTGAAGCAGTCAGCCGTTTGCTGGGGTGCAGCTGGCGCACGGGTTGTCACCAAAATCGGAGGATAGACTTCATCACTTTCTTGGACCTCTGCAGGAATATACTTCATCACTTTCTTGGAGCTCTGCTGGAATATACTTCAGGATGGGGTTTTCCACGACAGTCAAATACCTGGGGTTTGTGCATGATCATAAAGTTGGAAGGTTGTAGATCTTTGGCCAAGTCGTTGCTCAGGAGAAGTTGTACCCCTGACATGGGGAAAAAGCTTTTCCTGGATGGCGACTTGGACTTCACCGGTCACAAAAGGACAATCCAGGTGGACTCTGGCGAGTGGATACGGAGTGGTAGCAGTGAGGTCAGTGATAAGGACCATTTTCCCGGTGTAGGTGATGTTAGGCACAGCCGATTTAAAAATTATAGACTGAAGAGCATCCGTGTCCCTCAAGATCTTCACTTTGAAACATCCCTCCGAATCTGTACTCTTGGCAGAGACAGTTCCAGTGTATAGGTGTTTGCTGAAGAGAGAGAGATCATTAACAGGAACACTAATAATCATCACAGGCTTACCGGACTTAGGAGGAATCGGTTTGGGTTTAGGAGTTTCCCTATAGCCTTTATATTGGGCTTTTCCACATTTATCTATAGTATGCCCATAGAGCTTGCAATACCTACAATATAATTGAGTTTGCTTGATTCGTACTCACTTTGTCATAATTAGACAAAGACTTCTTATTGGAAGATGTGGCAGCTGTTAACCTGTGTACAAGACTGTAGGTGTCAGCCGACTTCGCACATCTGATGCGGTCGGTTTCCTCTTTGTCTGCTAAGTGAAGACGGATGGAAGCTGGAACAGGTCGAAAGAATTCCTCGACTAGAATGAGGTTGACGAGGTCTGAAAATGTAGAAACATGGGCTGCTTCCAGCCATTTCATGAAATATCTTTTCTTAGTATTGGCAAATTCTAAATAGGCGGTGTCACTTGCCTTTAGATAATCACGAAATTTTCGTCTGTAGCTTTCGGTGGAGAGAAGGTAGGTGTTTAGAACGGCTTGCTTTAGGATCTTGTAGTCATTCTCAGACGCTAAGGTACTGAGAGTAACCGCAGCTCTACCTGCGAGATGTACTGAGAAAGTATGGATCACTGATCTTCAGGCCAGCTAAGTTTATTAGCTAGGGCCTCAAAAGTAGTAAAAAACGCATCTATCTCCGTTTCAACGAATGGTGGCATTAACTTGCCTGGGAGATGCTAAAGCTTACTGGAGGACTGGCTGTTTGTGGTTGGCGTGTCCTTTCTAATTCCACTTTTTTTCTTTTCTGCTCTACAATGATGTCAGCTTGTTTTTCTGCGGCTACTAGTTGAAATTCGGCTTTTTTCTTCGCAAGGTCGTACTCGAACTCTAGTTCTTCTTTATACCTGGCAGCCTCGCGTTCCTTTAGGGCAGCCTCGCGTTCCTTGAATTGTAGAGCTTCTTTCTGGTGTTCACGTTCTAGGGTGGCAAGTTGTCGTTGTTCTTTCGCTAGTTCTAATTTTAACAGCATAGCTCCTATAGTATGCCGGTCTGTAATGGAATAGTTTTCATGAGAATCAGTCTATACTTCCATTATCTAAGAGGTGGTCAAGGCTAAGGTTATGCAAGTCACTTTTGGTGGCTCCATGGGGAACATCTAGATGGTACTCATGTGCTAGAGTTTGTAATTCTGTCTTCTTGGCACTAATTAAGTTCCTTACTTCATTTGCTGGATCACTACGAAATGCTGAGACGAAACATTTTGAGATCAAACAGATGTACAGAGAATATACCTGTGGTATTATAAGTGTCAGGTAACAGGATGACGTGGCAACTGGTGACTATCCTGTGGGAGTTCAATCGTTAACGTGAAAACAATTAACGTTAATATTAGATGTTAAGTGATTAAATAATGAAAATGCAGGGAAATCTTGAACCCGGCACTCTATATACGAGAATAAGCGCAAGAAAATCCTACTAAAATAAATGAAACTTTGATAGTTTCGAAAGTGAGAGGTAGTCCAAAACATAGGGATACCTTGCCGGGGTCTCTATAGGACAGAAGCAAAGGGTTTCCTACTTAACTAGATGATGCTTACAGAATTAGCGTTCTTTGTGCTCTAGAAAAGAATGCCAATTCCCTAGAGCCAATTCCCTAGAGCAATTTCCGTCGGTCATAATCTCTGACCGACGAGTAGGGGTGCGGGTGTCAACTGGCTACAAACTGCTGTTGAGGTCCCAACTAAACAACGTACTCCGTGTGGGAGGAACTATGGCCCTCTACATCCTCCTTCGGTCGGATTACAGAAGATAGGGTACATGTCCCGAAGACTAACCAAAGTACTAGGGTACCAAAGGGGTGATCTGCCGTAAATGAGAAATATTCTAGGGACGAGAATAAGCTGGAATACACGAGTAATAATACCGAGGGATGAATAACCAATTATGAGTGACTGTGGCTCCCAGACATCATGTAATCCCCAGTCATCCAACACTCATAAACAGTTACACTCGGAAAGCACAAAATACACAGCACCATAAAAATTATTGAAAATTATGAAATTATTGAAAAGGCAATGTGTAACAAAGCAAAGTACACTTGCCACAAATTGAAATGATTGGTCTAGTATCAGTACCTGAGTAGCTCTTCCAAGACAAACCTTATTGTGAAGACAACTATCCCGGACATGCCCCCATTAATGTGACAAGAAATGTAGAGGTGTTAAGGCAGTCTTCTGTATGGCTGGTGTAAATGCCAATCATATTAAAAAAAAAAAAGAGAAACAAAATGTTGACTGCTTGGCGGTTGTCTCCTATGGTAAAGTGTAAAGGGAAAACCCGCAAAACAAATCATATAAATAATGAACTTTTATTTACTTTAAACAAATATAAACAAAATAAAGATAATCCCTTGGCTATGTACAGTGCTGATCAAAATATATACAAAGACAAAACACAATATAAAATAATGATTACGTTACTCTACAATAAGCAAGACAAAAATTAGTTAGTGCTGAGAATAGAGCGCTAGCTGAAACCTCTACTAATATACAGGACGTATGCTTAAATAGAAGCATCAGCTCAAGAGCACAAGAATATTCTGAGGGCAACTGCTCGTGCGAGACTATATATAGACGATGCAGATGGCGCATAATGATTTGAAACATTAGTTTGTCGAGGATAATCCTCTCTCTTTACACATGAACGACGTCAGATAATGGGTCATTAACTTTTGTGAATTGGGCTTGGGTATGGGTATTAAGAGTCCGTGTCCAGCGGTCGGGTAAGACACCCTGCCTTACTTTGATCACCAATTCGTGAGCAGTTGATCCTCACAGCATTATCAATGAGCCTCCATGAGGAAGTCTTAAACAGAGTAGGTGTCGTATTTGTAGTGCAGCAGTGGAGTTCCTAGATTTCTTCGTCTGAGGACTCCGCAACCTCCGTAGTTGGTGTTTTCGTCTTTCGTAGGCCACCTCACCAAACTAAGACAGTACGGCTCGGCCAAAGTCGCGGGCAAAGAAAAAATGGAAAACCTAGAGGTCTACACAAATCCTACCAGCTCTGTAACTAGTACAGCCAGCCCTCCAGGGCTGAAAACCACCATGAACCACCCCCCATTCATTGCCAGATCTCTAGTATCAGCCATTGATGCAGATAATGGCTCCAAAGAGCCTCCGCTTAACGGGCTTAACTTAGCCCGTGGTACTGGAACTTCTTGTTCTGAGTAGCTGAATCTAAAACATACCAACAGAGGGTGAGGGAGGAGGAGAGGGGAGGGGGGAGAAAATAAACTACAATTTATTAACTGTACACTTGTCTATCATACTCTTCAGAGTAATACCTCGTTATTTTGTTCGGCTTGATTAAATATTGCTACTTATTATTAATTGTTGGTTCAGGGTATCAAGACACCAGTACTTCGAACACTTGACAAAAATTTAGTTTGAGAACGCCATGGTTCATCCTCTATATTGCTTAAGCAGTTGAGGGACTAACGACCCAGTAACAGCCGGTATCTGTAAGATTGTTGAAGACGATGGTTGTTCAGAACCTTATTTCTGGGGAGTCCACCAGTGGACCTTTGCACTCGAACATCTCGCTTCGTAATACATAACACTCTCTTAACCTGGGATACAGTTGACCTTGACCAACTCTCGCCTGTTGTTATGAATTGCAAACTGACTACCACCGATGTTGGTGCTGTTGATTATAATCACAGGTTGTTGCAAGTTAAGTGACCCTAATCCGCACATTACCATAGGCTCTGACTGACTTCAAACAAGGTTTTACGCTTAAACGCAAGGTATTGCTAAAGTCTTTTGACAACTTTGACATTGCAACACCAGTGTCTACTTCCAAGCGAACTATCTTCCTATTATTTAACCCCTTTTTAACTTCATTGTATTCGGTGAAAGATAAAGCATTTTCAGTCTGCCAGCCTCACCCCCAGCTTCCTCAGTCTTCTTACCTTCCTCATCTGCCTTGACTACTATAAAACTGTCGTTTTTTTCTGCATTCCCCGGCCCTATCATCTCCCTAGCATTACTGTTTGTTTCAAAGAAGTCTCTCACACTTCCTTCATATGTCCTTTCTCGTTACATTAGTCGTGTACAATCTTTTTAAATCTGCAGTTTAAACTACAGTGCTGATACCCGCAATATTTACAAGCCACCCTTGGCCCTGTGTAATTTCTTGGGTATTAGATTTCGAACTCATGAAGGCTCTTTTTAGGTTAAAAATATTTTAACATTGTCTATGACGACAAAGATCGTAAATTCAAACTTTCTGCAATGAGGTTAGGGGGAAAAAATGAACTTTGTTATGAACAACTGGTCCGTCACCCAGTAATCGAAAGGCTCGAAAGTTGCAGTTGTTAGCCTACGCACACAAGGTTTCCTGCTTCTCTTTAGTTCTCTTCATGAAAATTATCAAACTCATATGGTATGAAGGTTTCACCATATAACGGCGTTTAAGTAGAGTAATTGGGTCGTTATAGTTCGTGTGTATTAAGTGTTGTGTGCACACGTTTCCCAGTACACATCACTGCTGTAGTCAGTGTATATAAGAGTACCAATTTCTTGTTTACAACCTCTTGAATCCAATGATGCTCAAAATTTGTCTCCAGCATACTCGGCCACAGCTCCAGTGAGATCTTGGCTGCATCAAAAGATTCCATTTTGACTTGGAACGAAGCAGCTTGGCTACACCCAATGTGAACAATAATTTTGTTGTCTATAGGTTTTCTGCCGGTCCACTTGTGGCTTGGTGCTCCTTCCATCGTATGGAACCATGTCTCCTAGCTTTTCTCTCGTCGCCACTTACGTTAACGGCAGGAGGAGAAAACACTTCTAGTCCGCATGTTTATTGTAAACAAAAGCCAGGTTCACAGGTATCAATTTCATTTATCAACATTTAAGTATAAGTAAACATAACGGCATCTAATCTCTTATGAACATCTAGTCTCAATATTAGAAGCCTAGGTAGTACGTAATCCTACAAAATGTTTTATCCTAACATTAGTTTACTACTTTATACAGCAAACGATAAAACATTATTTGCTTTCTTAGTTTCCATATTATTTGTAGATTTCAATTTCAGGTGTGCACTCGCCTCTTCTTGGTTCCGTCTTGGGTTTGCAAGGTTTTGTTTGTTTGCTTTAAGACTTTTCAATTTACCCTGGTAGGATATAGGCTTGCTAGTGTTTCGATCTTAACTGAGTGTGTAAGGCCTCTCCGTCTCCACTGAAGAGGACTACCTCGGCAGGATTAGATATTTCCTTGCCGGTGGACCACACGTTAGTTGCAGTTGGTGGACAGTGGTGCGTTTCAAGTTGGCAGATCTGATGGGTGAGGTAAACCTCTACAAGACCATCGTGTGGTGATTAAGTTTCTCAAAGATGTGTTTCAAGAGTTTCTCGGTAAGTGTGAGGGGTGTACTTTCCCTCTGCCTGATTGGTTGGGCATCGTTCGGGTGGTTAACCAGAGTGTGACCTTGATTTATGTTGCGGTGTGACGTGCGCCGTTTGAGTTGGAGGATGAGCTGTTGACCAGGTGGTTTGAGAAAGTGCTCGGTATCCAGCGGAACAAGGTCTGTGCCGGCAACTGTGCAGGGATGCTCGATCGCACCAGGGAAGGGAATTATCAGGGGAAAGCACCAAACCATTACGACTTTATAGCACTTGGAAGGGGTCAGGATAAGGATTTGGGATGTGATGAAAGGAAGAAATGATGCGCAACCTGCAAGAAGAGAAACCCTCGCTCTACCATCCAAGTGATTGGACGGCAGACCAATCTACTGTGACTGCGCCAGGGACCTTGTCAGCACCTGAACTGACGAGGTCCCAGGCGCAGTGTGCGTTTTCATTTTTCCCTGATGGGGTTTATGCTCAGCTGTATGTATGGTTTATGCTCAGCTGTATGTATTATCTAGAGGCCAGCCTCATAAGTGTGTGTGCTATGGTAGGGTGGGTGACCTGACGGTGGATTGCATTGTTGGCGCAGTCGACTGTGTGAATATCTTTAGGGAGGATGACTTTTTCGCCTCTGCCACCCCAGGAATCACCAGGGGGGGGGGGTGTATCTCTGCTCCCCCAAACCCAGGAGGGGCCCCTGTAGAGCTGTTGATTGAGGATGTCGTTTTGCCTGCCTGCTTGCCCCCGGGGGAGACCCCCCCCCCCTCCCTGCCCGGATGAGGGTGGGTGTCCCAGCGGCTGGTTGTGTGTCCTGTGTGTAAAGGGGCTGCCGACGGGCCGATTCGTGTCAATGAGGCTCCGGCTTCAGAGGGTGATGTGATGCTGAATGTATCGGTTGAGATCCCCATTGTGTGCCACCTGCAGAGGTGGTGGTCCTGGATCCCCAGTTGTTGTCCATGTCGGCTTTGGCGTGCGATACTGGTGACCATGCTCCGCCTGTGAAGAGGTTAGGACGTAGAGATTTGCCTCTCGTCTCGAGAGGCGAATTCCAGTTGCCTCCAAGATTGGCGATATGCGTCCCACTCGCCTCCTAGACAACTTATGTCCATAAGTTGTCTTATGCACTGGTCCCTCGTTTGAAGTTCAGCAAAGACGCTGTCCACTGGTAGTGAGTTTCTTGTGGAATCTTTGGAAGCTGCAGGTGGAGTGGGTGAGGGAGTGATTATGCGGTGGCAGGGTGCAGTGGTTCCTATGCCAACCCGTCCTCAGACAAACTCCATTTCATGCAGTGGTCAATCCCAAAGACGCATTCTTTCATTCAATTTCAACATGCTGTTCATTTAAAACAGGAAGATTCTTAAATATTAATTAATATTAGCATATTGTGCATATATAGGTATAAGGTTAGGTGTTTAGGTTCTGTTGACGATTATTTGTATCTGTTGTACGTGGGTGAAGCAATGATAGCGTTGTGGTTCGAACAAAAGTCGTCAGCTAAGCACATGTTCCGGAAGTAGTTCGAACGTCATCAGTTGAGTCATGAGTAAACTTTATTTTTATTCATAAACAGGGGGTTTGGCAGGTGCATGGAATGGACTGTCTTTGTTTGGAGGACGGGCTGCCTATTCATATACCTGCTCGTGAGCCCCCCCCCCCCCCTCCCATGTACCAGTGAACCAAGGAGGGGGGATAGTTGAATATGGTGCTAGTGGTCATGCAAGGCAAGATTTGGTTTTAATGCTGTAGGTCTGTGGCCTCTCCTTGAGGTTTCTGGTTCTTCGTGACCCCCCCCCCCCTTCCACTATTCCACTGATCCCAAGAAGGTGTATCAGCCTGAACTTGGGTTGACGGCGGATAATTGGTTGCCGGATGTTGGGTGGTATCCGGACAGTAAGCGATGGCTGGAGTTGCGTCTCCGCATTTCGTGATGCGTGTGTGTTCGTTTTGCCTGTTCCTTGTATGGATGGCTGTGTGTATTCGTGGAGTTTGTGGGTTTCAGGTAAGGGTTGGTTATTTTCCTTTTTTGTTTTGCTGTGGCTTTATTTCCTTTTGCGGTGTCCCTTGTTGGGCTGTTTTGTGTAACAATTTTGTTTCCTTGTATTGGTGATGGTAACGGCCTCATTGTGTTTGGTGGCCTTTGTGTGTGATTATTTTGCGCTATTAGTGATGTGCGTTGCCATGTTCCCTTATCTATATTTTTGTTTGTGTCCTTTTTGTGCCCATACGTACGTTGTTCGGCGGGTGTGGTATGGTACCGTTATTATTTTGTAAACGTTTTGCTTTGTTCTATGTTCGTGTTTGTGTACCGTTCTAAGGTGTCCTTTTCTTCTATTTGTAAGTATTTTCTAGTTGAAATATTAAAGGAAAGTGTTTAACCAACTCCCACTATCTATAATTGGGTCCATATAATAGCAAATGGAAGATATTTAACCTGGACCGGAACAGAGCCGTTGTTTTCATAACGTTGTTTTCATAACAACTACGGCTAACGGATGTAATTGTGGCTTAAACTTTCGTTGAGGATATAAATACTCGGTATGTATCACGACTCCCCGTCGTTGTCAAGCTTAGAGCCGTCTGAACCAATATGGTCAGACCTCCCTCCTCACTCTCGTCGTCGTTGTTCTTGCCAGAGTTATTAAATTGGAAATTGGGCCGTTTAATTAAAATCATTACAGAATCTGAAATGAATATCTTGATTTGTTTAGTACTTAGTGTTTGATTTTATCTCCACACTTTAACTGATCAACGAGGCTTGAAGTAATTTTCTCAATCCTCGTGGTGACGTAGAGGTGGCTAACGTCACATGTTACGTCACCCCAGTAATATTAAATGGAGTTATTATTATAACAGAGGAATAACCCTCCTAATTACATTTAAGCCGTAACAATTCGTCGTCTTATAAGCCTGAGGAAGATTCCTCATTGCGGTATATTATTATAAGTATTTATTTAGTAGTTAATCATGTTTCCCATAAATAGGGTGACAATTCGGAAATAATTGGATAATTGGAAATTTCAGAAATGTTCATATTTTAACTGAATTAAGCTGAATGGCATAAAAACTCTCAAAAGTGAAGCATACTAATATATGTATGAATTGTTAAATAAATTTAGCGAATTATGGTTGTGATAATATGCATTGACTGCTTTATTGTAGAAGATGTAGATTTATCAACAATAGATAACGGCAAAAAACTACAATATACTTTCGTAGGATAAGGAAAAGTGAAAGTTGCTACATAATGTGAATTATGTATTTATTAGTTTCTTTAGAGACTGTACTCCTCTCAACCAGTTTAAATACTGTTTGGGAAATCATTGTACAATGAAACCCTTAATTGCTTGTATTACAACTTTCCAGGAGTTGCATTCTTGGAATATCAGATATTTCTCATGTGCCCATGGATTGTGTTACAGCCGTCTTGGAAGTGTTAAATGTTTGAAGTTAGGATTAGTATTGCAGGTCAGTTTGATCGATTTAGTGCACTTGAGAGTATTAGCACTTGATATTTAACGCTCAAGGATGTAAGGGTGCCGACTGTTGTCTTGGCTTAGAACTTTAATTGCCTATTTCTTATGAGTAAATGAGTCATAGGGAATTTTGTGTAGTAGATCCCTAGACGTAGATACCATTGGCGACGTATTTTGTTTGGTAGATACTTGCACGTTGTTTACAAATACTTTAAAAGGGATATCTTGTTGTTTTCAGGTGTGAGGGTCTGCAGGTCTTGTACGCCGTCAACCTTCTGCTATTGCAAGTGATAATGCAGCTGATGCAACACGAAGGTCTCCAGGTAATGGCCACCATACCTGTATTGCCAGCGCTGGTAACTTCTCGTCTGAAAGCAATCCAATTATTGTCATTTACAATGATTGCACTATTGTTTCGTATCAAATGAAAAAGGGGTGGAACATTCGCAACCGCCTTTTTTAATAGTGCACCGATATTCGCTGTTAAATTTGTCATAATTGTAAAGTTTGTTAAATTGAAATAACGTATTAATTACCTCAATTTAACCATACAATACCTTACTAAGTAGGAATAAATGTGCCTTACTAATTAACTGTCACGCCTTTAAAAAAATCTTTCCAGTTACTGTTACATGTTTAATGAGGAAAAATGCTATACAAAATTTTTTTTTTAAATGTAATATATACAGTAGGTACCACCTCTGGATGTGTTTGTAGGTACCATCGGCCCTAAAAAGATACATATCATGATGGGGGAGCATTGTGGGGCACACGTACTCAGTCTAATATCATCCAGTATATATTTGTAAATAATTATTTTATTTAAATTTTCATTACACAATGGCTTACAACATTGGGTGGCCATGGGGGGGGGGGGCCTTCAGTGGACATGTTGAGTCCAGTGGCGATGGGTGCACTCGAAAGCTTGTATATTATAGCATATTTTTCAGTTTTTAATAAAAAAAGATATTTTAGAGATATGACTGATACACAGCCTACTTTAAGGTTTGTCATCATTTGCTTCTATAATGTATATGATACGGGTGGCATTAACAAATTGCTTCACGTGGTAGTGCCTGAAGTGTTATACAATATTGCTGCAGTAATACAACTGTGACCACTTGGTAACCAAAATATTCCATGCCAACGATATAAAAAATGTAACGACCAATCGCTTTTGGTTTTGTTAATTTATCATGCACTGGGGCCAAACCCACCCCGTGGGTGGTAATCATGCACTGGGGCCAAACCCACCCCGTGGGTGGTAATCGTGCACTGGGGCCAAACCCACCCCGTGGGTGGTAATCGTGCACTGGGGCCAAACCCCCACCCCGTGGATGGTAATCGTGCACTGGGGCCAAACCCCACCCCGTGGGTGGTAATCATGCACTGGGGCCAAACCCCACCCCGTGTGTAGTAATCATGCACTGGGGCGAAACCCCACCCCGTGGGTGGTAATCATGCACTGGGGCCAAACCCACCCCGTGGGTGGTAATCATGCACTGGGGCCAAACCCACCCCGTGGGTGGTAATCATGCACTGGGGCCAAACCCCACCCCGTGGGTGGTAATCATGCACTGGGGCCAAACCCCACCCCGTGGGTGGTAATCATGCACTGGGGCCAAACCCCACCCCGTGTGTAGTAATCATGCACTGGGGCCAAACCCCACCCCGTGGGTGGTAATCATGCACTGGGGCCAAACCCCACCCCGTGGTTAGTAGTCATGCACTGGGGCCAAACCCCACCCCGTGGTTAGTAGTCATGCACTGGGGCCAAACCCCACCCCGTGGTTAGTAGTCGTGCACTGGGGCCAAACTTCACCCCGTGGGTGGTAATCGTGCACTGGGGCCAAACCCACCCCGTGGGTGGTAATCGTGCACTGGGGCCAAACCCACCCCGTGGGTGGTAATCGTGCACTGGGGCCAAACCCACCCCGTGGGTGGTAATCGTGCACTGGGGCCAAACCCACCCCGTGGGTGGTAATCGTGCACTGGGGCCAAACCCACCCCGTGGGTGGTAATCGTGCACTGGGGCCAAACCCACCCCGTGGGTGGTAATCGTGCACTGGGGCCAAACCCACCCCGTGGGTGGTAATCGTGCACTGGGGCCAAACCCACCCCGTGGGTGGTAATCGTGCACTGGGGCCAAACCCACCCCGTGGGTGGTAATCAAAATAGTTGGAGGCACATAATGGCTTCAGAAACGGAACTCTAAACATAAAATTAGCTAAGCAAGTATCTTGACAAGCTTGGTGCACAATTTAGTGAATTTATTGAGTCTTTTATAACGCAATTGCTTCAAGAACAGGTCCAAAAACGTCTGAAAGCAGAACAGTTGTGGTGTAAGGTGAACCAGTTACACGTAATTACTCACCATGTATCCAGCGCGACAGCATGCACAAAAAAAAAAAAAACAATCACACATATAGGCGCCACTGACAAGCTGACAATCATGTTTATGCTCCGCTTTCATTAAGTAAACTTTAGACATTTGGCTAAGATTTCTGACAGCTCATCATTCTGCAGCCCGTCCTCCGAACAAAGACTCAAAAAGAGATTTCATACACCCGCCAAACCCCCTGTCTATGAATGAAAAGCGATTTACACAAGACTCACAACTGCTGACGTTCGAACATATCCGGAACAAGTGCTTCACTGACGAATTTTGTTCGTATCACAACGCTATAAATGCTTCACCCACGTACTACAAATAATCGCCAACAGAACTTAACCTATCCTATGCCTGTATATGCACAATATGCTAATGTATTATAATAATAATAATTTATATTTGAGAATTCCCGTTTTGAAAGAACAGCATGTAAAAATTTATGAATGCGTATGTGGGGTTGACTGCTGGATGTAATCGACTTGAGTCGAGGACGGGTTGCATTCTGTTTTTAATATTATACTGTTTGAACATTTGTAAGATAATTATCTCAAAATTCTGAGGTGTTTGATCTATTAAATGAGCAACAGCCACAAATATTTATTTTTAATATATAGAAAATTGGGGTTTGGTACTTCAGATTATTTATTCATATTATACGTGCTCATCAAGTGTAATTAAATCAATACAACACGTCCTCGACTGGAGTCCATTCAATCCAGCAGTCGACCCCAAAGACGCATTCATAAATTTTTACATGCTGTTCATTCAAAACAGGAATTTTCTTATAAATTAATATATTACCATTGTGCAAATAGTCATGGGTTAGGTTATACGGGAGCCGGTGGCAGGGTGGACAGAAAAAACTGGATGCGTGATCCTGTAGTCCCGGGTTAGATCCCGGGCGCCGGCCAGAAACAATGGGCAGAGATTTTCACCCTGAAGCCCTTGTTACCTAGCAGTAAATAGGTACCAGGAAGTTAGTCAGCTGTCACGGGCTGCTTCCTGGGGATGGAGACCTGGTCGAGGACCGGGCCGCGGGGACAGTAAGCCCGGAAATCATCTCGGAGGAGGATAGGTTAGGCGTTTAGATTCTTTTGGCGATTGTTTATACTTGTAGTACGTGGGTGAAGCATTTACAGCGTTGTGGTTTGAACAAAATTCGTCAGTGAAGCACTTGTTCTGGAAATGTTCGAAAGAAATTAGTTGAATAGTGTGTAAACCGTTTTCATTCATAAACGGGGGGGTTTTGCGGATGCATGGAATCACTTTTGGGTCTTTGTATGGAGGACGGGCAGGGAGGTGTGTAAGGGGGTTCCCGGATAAAGTTCACTGTTACAATTGGGTGAGGCTTCACAGGTTCCTAGTGAACAGTGATGTTGCCCCTCAAAATTCAGCAGAATATCTGGAATATATAACTGTTTCTCAAAGACCTACTCATATATATTCATGCTTAATAGGAATAACCTCTGTATTAATATATTAATTACTTTGCTTGGTTTTGTATTAGACAAAGCCTAGTGAGCGAGTTAAGGTGATCAGTGACGTCACAGGCAGTTTGTGCATCGGTCTGTGCTGGGGCAACTAGTGCGGGCCGTCAGTGTGGCGAGGATCACGGCGGTGGCAGGAGGGGGTGTTCTGCTGGCTGCAGTTTGGTTCTTGATAGTCTGGTGAAGGGACTTTTGATTCATCTTCAGGCAAGTAAATGGTGGTTCGTTGTTATTTTAGGTGATTGTTTCTTTGGATTGTTAGTTTCTTATTGTTTATATCGGTAAAATTTAATTTCTTTAAAATTAAGCTAAATTTAATTTGTCCCTGATCAATAAGTTTATTTATCTACTAGATTTTTAAGTTTCTAGATTTGTTTAAAGCTGCATTTCAGGGTAGCCATTGTCACGTGGGGGTGGGTGGTCCGGGGCTCTGCTAACACTCGGCTGCTAGGGGCTCAAAGGCCCAAATACTCAGCCCCTCCGACTCCCTGGATTCACCGGAGCCGGAGTCTCCTTGGTCACACAAGAGAGGACCAACAATGCCCACCTCCGCAGGTCTTTGCTTCCACCACAAAGGGGTGCCACTGATTCACCCTGGAAGCCCTTCAGTCAAACACGGGGAAACTGCTGTTAACAGTTCCGGCCTAGACCCGTGGGGGAGTGAAGGAAGACTCAGGCTTACCTATAACCATGACCTCCCTGAGTCTTGCCTGCCAGACAAAAAAAGGTTGCAGGAACTCCTTTCCCGCCTGTCTTCTCTATCTTCCTCTTAGCAAGGTCGCCAGCTGGGTTATTATATCTGCGCCCCAGCAACGCAGTTCAGTGGGTGTATTATATATTGTTTGTAGCCAGAAATGTATGCTCATAGAGAAATATCATAAATGGAGGCACACTCAAACACAATAATAAAATGTGTGGATTTACTGATGCAAATTACATGAACACACACACACAATCACAAGTAATACATGAATATGGAAAAATGGATAATGAGTCTGGAGATCGTCAGCCTCTTCTTCCACGACCTCCAACACTCCTTCAACTGGGCAGGAAGACAGGAGTCTCACACTCTCACAGGAGGGCCTCTTCACCACGTCGGCGCCTCTTCTTCACTGTCCTGCCATCCATACACACTGTCCTCTCTGACAGTCCTGGACTCAAGCTGCCTTGCAGCCTATTCTACTATTAAAGTAATAAAGTCTTGCTGCCACATACACTAGTAAATATTGTGGCCTAACTAGCCTGCTCATACAAGGGGTAATGGGAGGGAAAATGATCTACCTTACATTCCTGGCTCACGACGCCTGTCCCTCGATAGTGTGAGGTTCCCACGCTTCCTTGGGTCGATCCAGGACGTTCCACAGGTCCTCAGGTGTCGTGAAGCCTTCGCGTCGTCGCCGTTCCAATCCCTGAGATTCAGCTGCCCCAATCCTGGTTCATCGATGGGCGCTGAGCTAATCACTATTTTTCCCCACACTCGCCTCTCCCACAAGGCGTTGCTCCTTGTCCTAGGCACGGTGTCGTCCTTCCAAGATTCTCGGTGGATGTGACCCCAGTCACAGCTAGGCCTGCCCGCCCACCTTCCAGACCTCAACGTCCAGCCAGCGGCGCCGCCCAGCGTCGTCGCCGACTATTTTCCAAGTTTGGCACTTCTCTGCTCAATGAACTTGGTTCCTCTTTTGCTTCCGAGAAGCGCAGGGTCTCCAATAACTATGGTGGACTTCTACGGCTAGTTCAATCCACTGAATAAGGCTTGCAGAGCCTCCAATCCTTGAGAGCAGACCGAGGCGCGTCTTGTCGCTTCCAAGGTCAGAACAACTGACGTTGGCGCCGCCCGGGGCACTCGGTGACGTCATGGCGGTCCCTGATTTGTCGCCCACGACCTACGTCGACCAATCCGCGATCAGCTAATGTCCCTTCCAAAAGGTCATATCTGCCGTAGGGGATACCGTTTCATTTTATAACAGGGCGCCAATTTTCCTTTATTTACAACTTATAATATAACTTCCTTCCCTTAACTGGCAGCCGGTCTGGTCGCCACATATATCATTAGACTCCCTGAACCTCAGAGAATCAGTAGGGAGAGCTGATATGACTCTTTAAGCCAGCAAACGAAAGAAATAGGAGAGGGCACCGTAACACCATGTACATAGAATAGTGGGCTTGTTTACGGTTTTAAACTGGATGTTCCTACAATTCTCGGGTTTCCAAGAGGATTTGTTCTCAAAAAATGTAAGGAGGCCCAGGGGCACTCGTGGGCTGGCTCGCTGTACAACATTACTGAATGACAAAATTTTGGTGGTGGTGTTATGGCAATATGTACAGCCCACCTCACATGTACATGGTTGTTGTTTTTAGATTCAGCTACTCTAAACAAAACGTTCGAAGTAGCACGGCCTATGGTGAGCCTGTAATCCCACTGCTGCCACCATAGTAATACCCTTTACCTACTATCTGCTCTACCCTTTCCCTTCACTCAATACCCCAGCTTAACACTGTTACACTTCAGTATACACTTCACTGAGCTGCCACGATTCTAAGCTGACTATTAAATGAGGACACAACAATAGGGGTTATTAATTTATAACTAATAATTAAATTCTCATTAATCACTACCACCACCTTCCTATAAGCATAAATGAATGTCTAATTATTGTTTCCCCAGGAAGGGACTCAATAATCATGGACTCGGGGGCAATTAGAATCTTGGTAATAACTCTTGAGAAGTAATACTGTAATGTTTACTGATTGAGGATCCAAAGGCTTCCAATACCACCCGAGAATATCCCCTATAAAATGACTCGCACAGCATCAAAAAAAAGGGGAACAGATAACTAAACACAATTACATTAAAACACGTAAATTGGAATCGAATTGAAATGTCCTACTTTACTAACGCATCTTAAGAGGCAAAATGGAAATTCGAGGTGCATTTACTTGAAGTACCAAAGCTCAGACATTACCTTAACCTGCAACCTCGGCCAAGATGTTGAGTGGCTGCCACCAGATCAGAAGACCTGTTACCCAGTTGACACCCCAAGACACACTAACTCTATTTTGTAAAACTCTTACCAATGGAACAGGCTCCACCCACTTAGTTCCTAGGCCCAATTAACTCCGCCTATCAAAGCTCAACAATGACTACAGTGTGTCACTCTTAGGCCAGCCAAAACCTATGACTTTGCCCTGCCCCTAGGCCTCCTTGGTGACATTGGCCTGTCCTGAAAGTATGTTTTACTCTTGTAGAATCATGAACCGATCCCATACTACACAGGAAACAGAGTTAAGCGAGTATGGCCAATCCGAAACCTTACTAAAGCAGTTTCCCACCGCCGGTTACGGTGGTAGGAGGAAGGCCACGGGGACACACTGCTTTTGAGAGTACGTTACCCGTTACGTCCATTACCAACTACAGAGGACCGACAACCCTGCCAACGGGCAAGGATGGAGGAATGAATAACAGGATGAAAGTCAGAATTAAGGAATACCTTCACGGAAGATGGAACAAGAACAGATAGCTTCACTAGTGGCAGCATCCGCACGCTCATGTAAAGAAACGCCAATATTGCTGGGAACGCAGCAAAACTACCGATTTAAATGTACTAGAAATAAGAAACGGCCAATGTTGAATCTCGATGACCACCGGATGGACAGGATTAAAGGACCCTAGAGCCATGAGGGCACTAAGAGATTCAACTACAACCACAAAGGAGGAATGACAATGAGAAAGCACAAGACGGAGAGCATAAAGAATAGCATAAATTTCTGTTGTGAAGATGCTAGCCACCGAAGGGAGGCGACACATACAAGTGCGGTCAGAAAAAAACAAGAGTAGCCCGCACCGTCAGCAGACTTAGACCCATCGGTGAAGATGGAAATCGTGGGAGTGTGAAGAAAAATGCTAAAGAAAAAGGCGTTTCAGGACCGTAGGAGGGGTAAAAGCTTTAGTGAAGCGGGTCAAGGACGTACAAAACATTGGAAGGGGGACTCTCCACAGGGGCATGAAAGGAACAATACGAGGAGAAACATTAGAAATACAAAGATAATTCTGTAAGCGAGATAACCGGACAGAAAGAGGAAGGCGATGAAGAGGAACAAGAACCACAAAAGGGGTAAAAGTTAAAGCACGACAGAGGCGAGAGGAAGGGTGTTGTAAGGGCCACGCAAGATAGCGAAGACAGTAGCGATCACGGTGGCGATCCTGGAGAGAGAGGGGAAGCCAGTGTCAACATATAAACTGAGGGCGGCAGTTGAACGAAAGGCACTAGAGCCGAGACGCAACCCAGTACAGTGCAAAGCATCAAGACGTCTAAGAGCAGGAGAAGCAGCAGAAGTTCGGTCGCGACCTGTAATGGGTCCGCCACAAGAGAACCACCGAGGTGAATGACCGGCGAGACATCGGGAACGAACTTGCCCGCAATCTTGCGGATACGCTCCCCCTCCCCATCCGGCCCGTTGGCATCGTGAGGGGGCTTGGTGGACGGCTGCCGGAGTGTGATGCTCCGTTGGGCAGTCCTCTGTCCTTTTCTGGCCTTGCACTCCTGCTGCTGTCTTCTCCAATTGTGCCGGATCGCTTTTCCTTTTCCTTATGTTTCGTTTTTCTCCCCCCTCTTCTCCTATCTGCTTGTCGTTTCCTGCCGACCTTTTGCTTGTTTTGGATTATTTCTTTGGACTTCTTCTATTTTGACGCCCGGGTGCTTGAGGAGGCATACTCTTGCACCCGTAGAACTGTAGTACCCAACGTCTCGAGCGAGGGGAACCTTTTATTGTCAATCCCCCTTTCGTCGCTGAACCCGATCTCGACGGACTGACGGTTCTTAAGGTGGCGTTTGTGGGGCGTATACTCACGACGCACCCCTAGGGGGCCCCGGCATGATCGGCGATAGCTTCTTGTTGGGTGTCCTGCCTCTAATTGTGGCTCCATGGTGGGTATGGGGGCACATTCGTGGCTGAATTTGTCACTTTTTGTCTCTGTCGTTGAATGTTTCCGTTGTACCCTATCAGACTCGTGGGGTGGGCGACCAAGCCCCCGAGTCGGCCTGTATTGGAAGACCAGGCTCTGTAGCTCCCGCTGCGTTGGGCCCCGACCTTGCTCCTCCTTTGACCGTCCTGACTTCTTCCCCCAGCTCCCCTCCCTCCTCTGTGGTTGGGTCGAGCCTCCAGCCCCCGGTGGTGACCACTTCGTCCCCTGGTGTGGCTAAGGGGCCATGGGACCAGGATTTAAAAAATTGTTGTAGGGTATTCATAATTTATTATCCTGATACATGTGAAAGGTGCTGCACCTAGGCCAAGTTTCAGCATCTCAGCCTAAATAGAGACGGAGAAAAAAAAAAAAAAAAAAAAAAAAAAAGACGAATTTTTCCACCATGTTCAAAAAATTTCACAGCCCACAATTGTGAACCAAAATCATTTATACGACACTCAGCTATGACCTTACTATATAATAAAGATTTGCATGTCACATTATTATCCCAGATGTATTTAGTGCAATAATACAGATTTTATAAAAGTTTCCCAAAAACGTATGCAACAAAATGAGGTGTATCATTATTTATAAAATCAATAAATCTACGTAGATAAGAATAATGACATGCGTTTATAGAGGCGTAAACTCTACATATAATGTGGAAGTTTCATGTAAATAGAATAATAAATAAAGGCTGTGAAATTTTATCTAGTTGTAAAAGTTGGAGTTGCGTAGCGCTCTCTCAACGTTTACTCAACCTGCGGTCACTCGTGACTGGTGATTTACGCATTGCGGCCAGCTCGTATGGAGAGCTCGCATGCATCTAGCTGTCAATGCTTCTCTCTTGTTCGTTTGGTAAGTCATATTGCAGTACAAATAGCTAAAAATAGCAAAAATAGCATGTTCTGGGAGATATTGTGTGAGCGCATCAGCATACATCCTCTCTCCATGAGAGACACGCAGTCACTGACTGCACCACCCTCATGTCAGACAATTAGTGTTGCCATTTGTGAGTTTATATTCATTTTATGCATAACATGTTATTTTCAACGCTATTACGAAAAATAAGACATCTACAACGTAAGATACTATACCCCGCGGCGTACTCACGGCGCGAGGACCAGATTCACGAAAGTTGCAGCGGGAAATTTGACTCTAATTACGTTATTTTTCAAGATATCATTAAACGGTTTGGACCACAGTGTTGCCAGAACGTTGTAGTATTTTTCGTAAATATTCCATTTTTCATCGGATTTTCGTTTACCATGGCCCCTAAGTCTTTCGTTGTGACTACTGCGCCTTTTGACCCCTCTCTAGGGGTTCTCAACGCCGTTCGCGCCCCAACCGCACTCGCTCGATTCCTTCCCGTGCTGATGCGTATCAGGCCTTGTTTGGTCCTGCTTCATGGGCCAAATACTTTGATCTCCTCCCTCTTGATTCTGCACCTCCTGACGATTTCTCCCTCCATCGGCATCTTGTAGATTCCGTGGATGCGTCTGTTACTTTTAAACCACTCATCTCGGTACACGTGTCGTTGCTGCTCCTTCTCAGGATGCGGCTTCCCGCTTGGCTGCCTTATCTTGCCTTGGCGAGATCCCTGTTCGGGTCTCCAAGAACGTCCAGATGAATGCCAGTGTTGGCACTATTCTCCTCCCACCTCATGTTGCAACCGGTGTTCGGAATCTGGAGGATTGCCACTATGATATTCGGCATATCCTTGATGCCCAAGGCCATTCTGTCCTCCAGGTTGACTCGTTTACTCGTCCCCCTCGTGGTCGTCGCCGTCAACCCCTTTGCGTTGTGAAGATCACCTTTGATGGTAGGACCCTTCCATCCTCTGTCATTCTTGCTGGTGCTAGGTGCTCTGTCCAGGAGTATATTCCTTCTCCTCGACTTTGTAAGAAGTGCTGGAGGTTTGGGCATGGTGCCCTCCGCTGCTCTGGGACTGTCTGTCTCTGTCCTTTGTGTGGGAGTGAAGGTCACTCTAAGTCGGAGTGCACTTCTCCCCAGGCTCGTTGCCTCAACTGCGGTGAGGCCCATCCTACCTTCTCCCGTGTGTGTGTCCATTACAAGCTTGAGGCAGCCGTCCTCAATTGAAGCACCGGGAGCGTTTATCTTTTCCTGAGGCGAGACGCCAGGTTCGCCGGCTCCCGCCTTTTGCTAATATCTCTTATGCTCGCATGTTGCGCTCTTCCTCTCCTCATCCTTCCCGCCTTCCTCAGACTCGCAACCGTTTCCGGGCCTTGGACCCTGATGCGCCCACTGCCCCCTCCTTTGTTCCTTTGGGTTCTCTCCCGAAGGGTCCTCCTCCTGGTCCTCTGTCTGGGGTTCCCCTTCCTTCTACCCGGTCTGTAGTGTCTCCTGTGTCTTCTTCCTCGTCCCCCTCAGATCCTCCTTCCCATCCTCTTCCTCCATCTATCGGCTCTCCCCACCGCCTGTCGGTGCGGGCAGATGTCCATCGCTCTCCTAACGGCCGTCGTGTGTGCTCTCGTTCGGCTTCTCCTGTTGAGACACTGGAATCCGATTCCCGGTACGTAGTTGCTGGGACACCGGTCTCTTTAAGTCAGAAGCGAAAGCCTGGCTCCTCTCCTTCCTCTTCCCCGGCGGGTAAGAAGGCTTCGCTTTCTTCCTCAGCTCCTACTTCTGGCTCTGTTGCTCCTTCCCCTCCCGTTTCAGTGATTGCGCCCCCTGTTCCTGCTATGGAGGTTTCTTTGGTCCCTGCTTCCCTTTCGGTTGCTGCTCTTGCTGAGGTGCGCTCCCCTCTTTCTACTCCCCCTCTTCCTGCTGCCGTCCTTGACTGCTCCTCTCAGTTGTCTCCTCCTCTCAGTTGTCTCCTCCTCCTCCTCCGGACCCCGCCCGGCCACCTCTGATCTGTTCTCCCGTTTCCATCCCTCCGTCTTTTCTCAGTTTACCCATGCCTCCGAACCCTGACTTTGCTGACCCTGATCCCGACCCTGATATTCTTTAACGTGCTCTGTTGCTCTTTCGCCTTTGTTTCTTCCTTGTTCTCTGTTTTTGTCCTTTCTCTTCTCGTCGTTGTCCATTCTTCAATAGAACGTTCGAGGTTATTACGCCAATTTCCTCGAACTCCAACTTCTGATTTCGCGGTTTTCGCCCCATTGTGTCTGTCTCCAGGAACCAATGCTTGGTGCTCGTCCTGGTCGTTTTCGTGGCTATTCCTTTCTCTCCCCCCCCCCCCCCAGCCATTGCTGGGGCTTCTAATTCTTCTGCTCTCTTGATTCGTTCTGATGTTCCCTTTGTTCCTTTGCTTTTTCCTTCGCCTCTCCATTGTTCTGCTGCTCGTATCTTTGTGGGGAAATGGTACACAGTTTGTTCCATTTATCTCCCCCCGAGTGTCCCCCGCTCTTCCTGATTTGAAACACCACCTAGACTCCTTGCCGGAGCCTGTGCTCCTGCTGGGTGACTTCAATTGTCGTCATTCTCTTTGGGGTGACGTTCTGACGAATACCCGGGGTCGCCTCCTTGAGCCGTTTCTCCTCTCTTCTTCCCTGTCTCTTCTGAATTCTGGTGAACCCACTCATTTGGACTCTCGGACTCGCACCCTTTCTTGTCTTGATCTTTCTCTCTGCTCTTCTTCTCTTTACTTAGATTTCACGTGGCAGGTTCTTGATGACCTCCATGGAAGTGATCATTTCCCCATCCTTGTTTCCTTTTTCTCTTTTCGCCTTTCCCCCTCTTTCCCTAGGTGGCAGTTTGCTAAGGCAGACTGGACCCTATTTACCCTCAGTGCTGCTCTCTCTGACCTCTCCCTTCTGCCTCTCTCTCGCGCTCTCCTCCTTTTTCATGACAGTCTTCAACGCTGCCCTCTGCTCTATTCCTCGCTCTTCCTCTCGGGGTCCACGGAAGTGCGTTCCCTGGTGGAATGCGGACTGTGCTCGGGCTGTCCGCTGTAAGCGTGCAGCCTGGAAGAGGCACCGCCGTAGGCAGACGACCGATTCTTTTCTTTTCTTTCGGAAAGAGAGTGCGGTGGCCCGTAGGGCCATCCGTACAGCTAAACGTGAATGTTGGGCATCTTATGTCTCAACAATTACGTCCAAAACCCCTCTGGCCCAGATCTGGAAGCGTATCCGCAAGATAGCGGGTAAGTTCGTTCCTGATGTTTCACCGGTCCTTCACCTCCATGATACTCTTGTGGCGGACCCATTGCAGGTCGCTTCCGAACTAGGTTCCCACTTTTCTTCTGTTAGCTCTGGTCTTCATCTTCCCCAATCTTTCCTTCTTCGTAAACCTGTCCTTGAGTCTCGTCCTTTAGATTTCTGCACTCTTCTTCAGTTTCCCTATAATGATCCCTTCTCTCTCTCTCTGAACTTCGTTCTGCCCTGGCCCTCTGCGGTTCTACGGCGGCGGGCTCCGATGGTATTCATTATGAGATGCTTCGCCATCTCCCTCCGAGCACGTCTCAGTATTTACTGAGTCTGTATAATCGGATCTGGGAGTCGTCGTCAGTCCCTGAGGACTGGCTCGATGCCGTTGTCCTCCCTGTTCGCAAACCGGGGTCTCTGGGTACTTCCCCTAAGGACTTTCGCCCTATTGCTCTCACAAGTTGTCTGCAAACTCTTTGAACGTATGGTTAACGTTCGTCTGATGTGGTTCCTGGAACACCATCACCTCCTCTCCCCTTCTCAATTTGGTTTCCGCAAGTGCCGCAGCACGACAGATGTCCTGGTGAACTTGGAGGTCTATATTCGTACTGCTTTTGCTGCGAAGACCTCCGTTGTTGCCGTCCTTTTTGACCTGGAAATGGCTTATGACACCACTTGGCGTTATCATATCCTATCTCAACTTCATTCTTTTGGCCTTCGTGGTCATCTCCCTCTCTTTCTCCACAGCTTCCTCTCTCGTCGTTCCTTTCGGGTGCGCCTTGGTACCGCGCTCTCTCCCTCTTTTCAGCAATACGAAGGTGTGCCCCAGGGTAGTGTTCTGAGCACTACTCTTTTTCTGGTTGCCCTCAATGGTCTTCTTTCCTCTCTTCCTTCTGGTGTCTTCTCCGCTCTCTATGTCGATGATCTTACCCTTTGTTGTCGGGGTGACGATTCGCCTCTCCTTCAACGCCGGCTTCAACTTGCAATTGATGCCGTGTCGTCTTGGGCCACTGATCATGGTTTCAAGTTCTCTACTTCTAAGACTTGTGCCATGACATTTACGCGGAAACGGGTTGTTCTTCGTCCCTCTTTGTCACTTTATGGTCATCCCCTTCAATACAAAGATTCCGTGAAGCTTTTGGGGTTATTCC
This sequence comes from Procambarus clarkii, assembly GCF_040958095.1. NCBI lineage: Eukaryota > Metazoa > Arthropoda > Malacostraca > Decapoda > Cambaridae > Procambarus > Procambarus clarkii. The sequence goes on from NC_091155.1 coordinate 11,347,984, forward strand.
TTGACACTCGTTTGTCTTGGTCTCCCCATATCTCTTACCTCCGTGTTGAGTGCTCTAAGGCCCTTACCCTCCTTCGGGTCTTGTCCCATACTTCTTGGGGGGGCAGATAGGGGCGCACTCCTTGCTTTACATTCCTCTCTTGTCCTGTCTAAGCTCGATTATGGTTGCCCTGCTTACTCGTCTGCTTCTCCTTCTACTCTTCGCCGTCTTGATGCTTTGCACCATACTGGGTTGCGCCTCAGTTCTGGTGCCTTTCGTTCGACTCCCGTCCTTAGCTTGTATGTTGACACTGGCTTCCTGTCTCTCCAGGACCGCCGTGATCGCTACTGTCTTCGCTATCTTGCGCGGTCCTTGCAACATCCTTCCTCTCGCCTCTGTCGTGCTTTAACTTTTACCCCTCCTGCGGTTCCTGTTCCTCTTCACCACCTCCCTCTTTCTGTCCGGTTATCTCGCCTGCAGAATTCTCTTTCCGTTCGTATTTCTGATGTTTCTCGTCGTGTTGTTCCTTCTTTGCCCCCGTGGAGGGTCCCTCTTCCGCGGTTTTGTACATCCTTGACCCGTATCCCTAAAGCTTTTACCCCTCCTACGGTTCTAAAACGCCTTTTCCTCGAGCACTTTTCTTCTCACTCCTGCTCCGTTTCTGTCTTCACCGATGGGTCTAAGTCAGCGGACGGTGTTGGCTACTCTGTTGTTTTTCCTGATCGCACTTATGTGTCGCTTGCCTCCGGAGACTAGCATCTTTACAGCGAAACTTTATGCTATTCTCTATGCTTTTCGTCTCCTGCTTTCTCGTTGTCAGTCTTCCTTTGCAGTTGTTGTTGACTCTCGTAGTGCCCTCATGGCTCTCGGGTCCTTTAATCCGGTTCATCCAGTGGTTGTCGAGATCCAGCATTGGCTGTTTATCGTTCACAGTAAATTTAAGTCGATGCCGTTGTCCGCCCTGTTCGCAAACCGGGGGGTCTGGGTACTTCCTCTGAGGACTTTCGCCCTATTGCCCTCACAAGTTGTCTGCAAACTCTTTGAACGTATGGTTAACGTTCGTCTGATGTGGTTTCTGGAACACCATCACCACCTCCTCCCCTTCTCAATTTGGTTCCCGCAAGTGCCGCAGTACGACAGATGTCTGGGTGAACTTGAAGGTCTATATTCGTACTGCTTTTGCTGCGAAGACCTCCATTGTTGCCGTCCTTTTTGAACTGGAAAAGGCTTATGACACCACTTTGCGATATCATATTCTATCTCAACTTCATTCTTTTGGCCTTCGTGGTCATCTCCCTCTCTTTCTTCGCAGCTTCCTCTCTCGTCTTTCCTTGCGGGTGCGACTTGGTACCGCTCTCTCTGCCTCTTTTCAGCAATACGAAGGTGTGCCCCAGGGTAGTGTTCTGAGCACTACTCTTTTTCTGGTTGCCCTCAATGGTCTTCTTTCCTCTTCCTTCAGGTGTTTTCTCAGCGCTCTATGTCGATGATCTTACCCTTTGCTGTCAGGGGTGATGATTCGCCTCTCCTTCAGCGCCGGCTTGAACTTGCAATTGATGCAGTGTCGTCTTGGGCCACCGATCATGACTTCAAGTTCTCTACTCCTAAGACTTGTGCCATGACTTTTTCCCGGACACGGGTCGTTCTTCGCCCCTCTGTCACTTTATGGTCATCCCCGTAACCCTTTAACTGTGCAATGCGCCTGTAGGACCACGTCTGGGGTGCGCTACGTGCCTCCTGGTATTTGTATTTTTCACGTTCCATTCAAAACTCCCGTGGCTACATGGGGTTCACATCAGCTTCCTCAGGGCTCTTGTAAACAGACACCATCTTTAAAAAAAATCGTGGTCACCATTACCGGGTGTTAGAGCCTTAGTAGTGAGTGAGCAACCAAGGCCGGCACACGCAGCATGAGTGCACAGCACTGCTGTTCAGCGTGTGACCACAGCATTGCCTAATGATGTCAATATATATATATAACCTGTATTATTTAGCCATGATAGTATTATAGTAGAGCCCGAGTGTGATGATTGGGTACACTGCTCAAATATCAGTGATTCAATGCTGTTCACGATGTTCACAGCGCTAGCCACAGCTCCACAGCATAATTTCGTCCATCTAAGAATCTTCAAACGACTTCTTAGGTTCCTTTTCAAAATAAACTTGTGGTCAATTATTTATTTACAGGAATTAGTGACCAGGATTGTGGTTATAATTAGTGTTGTGCGAAGTATTGTGGAAGGAGGAATTTTGGTGAGAGAGGGAGGGAGGGAGGAAGGAAGGGAGAGAATTGAGGTAGCCTCACTGTGTGGCAGCCACTCTTGTTTTGCTCACCATACTACTTTCGTGGTTCGTTATGGGGAACACACATGTACATGGGTGTATACAGTGTGTGTGTGTGTATATAGTGCAATAACAGCAACAGGAGTATGTTGAGAAGAGATATTTTGATGAGGAAGGTCACATCGTAATCACAGCGTCGTCTGCTGTCTGCATTCTCATGCAGTGTATGGTGGCCACTGTACTGTTTGGACACAATACTGGCTTACTTGCATAGTTCTGGTATGTAAAACATGTAGATAGGTATATATAACATGTGTAAATAGTGTAATAAAAACAATAACAGTATGGTGGGAGGAGCAATGTTGGCGAGTAAGATATTGGAGTGAGGGAGAGCTGGCTGGGTGTGGCTGCTTACACTCACGGTGTTCTGAATGTGTTGATGGTGAATGTATATAGTGTGTGACAGTGTATAGTGTATAAATATTGTATATATACATAAATTAGTATGATACATGGTAAATATGTGCAACATATGTGTACACAAGTGTCATGCACGTAAGTGTCTTCGGACAGTACGGCCGTTTTACTGCCAATAATATAGTGTACGTTTTCATTATACATAGGATTAGCACGTAAAAACAAATAAAATGTATTTGGAACTGTGCGCAACAAATCAACATAAATATATTCGCGGCAACTCGTGCGCCCCCCCCCCCCCGCTCCGTACAGGCCCCTGGAGCGTACGTCACGGGTGAACGGGGAATGATGACGTCACGAGCCAACTTGTGGACCCCATAGCAGCCAAAGTAAGTACAATTTTAAATTTTTTTTGACATGCCCATACTGAGGGAAGGGTTCTTGACACCTTAAAAATCAAAAGAATATTTTCCAGAGAATTTATTTCCTTCGCACTGGGGGTGTGTCATATCTGGAGGCGGCAAAGTTAAGGGGTTAAGTACAAAGATTCCTCGAAGCTTTTGGGGTTATTCCTTTACACTCGTTTGTCTTGGTCTCCCCATATCTCTTACCTCCGTGTTGAGTGCTCCAAGGTCCTTACCCTCCTTCGGGTCTTGTCCCATACTTCTTGGGGGGCAGATAGGCGCACTCTCCTTGCTTTACATTCCTCTCGTCCTGTCTAAGCTCGATTATGGTTGCCCTGCTTACTCGTCTGCTTCTCCTTCTACTCTTTGCCATCTTGATGCTTTGCACCATACTGGGTTGCGCCTCAGTTCTGGTGCCTTTCGTTCGACTCCCGTCCTTAGCTTGTATGTTGACACTGGTTTCCTGTCTCTCCAAGACCGTCGTGATCGCTCCTGTCTTCGCTATCTTGCGCGGTCCTTACAACATCCTTCCTCTCGCCTCTGTCGTGCTTTAACTTTTACCCCTCCTGCGGTTCCTGTTCCTCTGTACCACCTCCCTCTTTCTGTCCGGTTATCTCGCCCACAGGATTCTCTTTCCGTTAGTATTTCTAATGTTTCTCCTCATGTTCCTTCTTTGCCCCCATGGAGAGTCCCTCTTCCGCGGTTTTGTACATCCTTGACCCGTATCACTAAAGCTTTTACCCCTCTTACGGTTCTAAAACTCCTTTTCGTTGAGCACTTTTCTTCTCACTCCCGCACCGTTTCCGTCTTCACCAATGGGTCTCAGTCTGCGGGTGGTGTTGGCTACTCTGTTGTTTTTCCTGATCGCACTTGTCGCTTACCTCCGGAGACTAGCATCTTTACAGCGGAGCTTTATGCTATTCTCTATGATCTTCGTCTCCTTCTTTCTCGTTGTCAGTCTTCCTTTGTAGTTGTTGTTGACTCTCGTAGTGCCCTCATGGCTCTCGGGTCCTTTAATCTGGTTCATCCAGTAGTTGTCGAGATCCAGCATTGGCCGTTTCTTGTTCACAGTAAATTTAAGTCGGTTGAGTTTTGTTGGGTTCCCAGCCATATTGGTGTGTCTTTAAATGAGCGTGCGGATGCTGCCGCCAAGGAAGCTGTCCGCTCTTGTCCCATCTCTCGTAAGGGCATTCCATATTCCGACTTTTACCCGGTTATCCATTCCTCAGTCCTTACCCGTTGGCAGGCTTCTTGGTTGTCTGTTACTGGTAACAAGCTACGTACTCTTAAATGTTGTGTTTCCTCGTGGCAGTCCTCCTTCCACCGTAACCGGCGGTGGGAAACAGCTCTGGCGAGGTTGCGTATTGGCCATACTCGCTTAACCCATGGTCACTTGATGGAGCGCCGCCCTGCTCCTTATTGTCCTAGTTGCATTGTCCCTCTTACGGTCGTGCATGTCCTTCTTGAATGTCCTGACTTCCAGGACGAGCGTATGTCTTGCTTTCCGACCGCCCCTCGCGGTCACCTGTCCCTCGATAGAATTCTTGGTGACTCGGATACTTTTGATATCGTTCGCCTTATGCGTTTTTGTTCTCGTATTGGCATCCTTGGTGATATTTAGCGCCCTCTGATTATTTTGCGTATTTGATGGTGCTACATAGCCTTCCCGGTTTGGTGCCTTCTTTTGATAATTACTTACTTACTTGCACACGGGTTGTCACCAAAATCGGAGGAGACTTAATCACTTTCTTGGACCTCTGCTGGAATATACTTCAGGATGGGGTTTTCCACGAGTCAAATACCTGGGGTTTGTGCATGATCAAGTTGGAAGGTTGTAGATCTTCGGCCAAGTCGTTGCTTAGGAGAAGTTGTACCCCTGACATGGGAAAAGGCTTTTCCCGGATGGCGACTTGGACTTCACCGGTCACAAAAGGACAATCCAGGTGAACTCTGGTGAGTGGATACGGAGTGGTAGCAGTGAGGCCAGTGATAAGGACCATTTCCCCGATGTAGGTGATATTAGGCACAGCCGATTTCAAAATTATAGACTGAAGAGCATCTGTGTCCCTCAAGATCTTCGCTTTGAAACATCCCTCCGAATCTGTACTCTTGGCAGAGACAGTTCCAGTGTATAGGTGTTTGCTGAAGAGAGAGAGAGAGATCATTAACAGGAACACTAATAATCATCACAGGCTTACCGGACTTAGGAGGAGTCGGTTTGGGTTTAGGAGTTTCCCTATAGCCTTTGTATTGGGCATTTCCACATTTATCTATAGTATGTCCATAGAGCTTGCAATACCTACAATATAATTGAGTTTGCTTGATTGGTACTCACTTTGTCATAATTAGACAAACTTCTTACTGGAAGATGTGTCAGCTGTTAGCCTGTATACAAGACTGTAGGTGTCAGCCGACTTCGCACATCTGATGAGGTCGGTTTCCTCTTTGTCTGTTAAGTGAAGATGGATGGAAGCAGGAACAGGTCGAAAGAATTCCTAGACTAGAATGTGGTTGACGAGGTCTGAAACTGTAGAAACATGGGCTGCTTCCAGCCATTTCATGAAATATCTTTCCTTAGTATTGGCAAATTCTAAATAGGTGGTGTCACTTGCCTTTAGTTAATCACGAAATTTTCGTCTGTAGCTTTTGGTGGAGAGACGGTAGGCGTCTAGAACGGCTTGCTTTAGGATCTTGTAGTCATTCTCGGACGCTAAGGTACTGAGAGTAACCGCAGCTCTACCTGCGAGATGTACTGAGAAGTATAGATCACTGATCTTCAGGCCCGCTAAGTTTCTTAGCTAGGGCCTCAGAAGTAGTAAAAAACACATCTGTTTCAACGAATGTTGGCATTAACTTACTTGCCTGGGAGATGCTAAAGCTTACTGGAGGACTGGCTGTTTGTGGTTGGCGTGTCCTTTCTAATTCCACTTTTTTTCTTTTCTGTTCTACAATGATGTCAGCTTGTTTTTCTGCGGCTACTAGTTGAAATTCGGCTTTTTTCTTCGCAAGGTCGTACTCGAACTCTAGTTCTTCTTTATGCCTGGCAGCCTCGCGTTCCTTTAGGGCAGCCTCGCGTTCCTTGAATTGTAGAGCTTCTTTCTGGTGTTCACGTTCTAGGGTGGCAAGTTGTCGTTGTTCTTTCGCTATTTCTAACTTAAACTTCATAGCTCCTATAGTATGCCGGTCTGTAATGGAATAGTTTTCTTGAGAATCAGTCTATACTTCCATTATCAAAGAGGTGGTCAAGGATAAGGTTATGCAAGTCACTTTTGGTGGCTCCATGGGGAACATCTAGATGGTACTCATGTGCTAGAGTTTGTAATTCTGTCTTCTTGGCACTAATTAAGTTTCTTACTTCATTTGCTGGATCACTACGAAATGCTGAGACGAAACATTTTGAGATCAAACAGATGTAGAGAGAATATACCTGTGGTATTATAAGTGTCAGTAACAGGATGACGTGGCAACTGGTGACTATCCTGTGGGAATTCAATCGTTAACGTGAAAACAATTAGCGTTAATATTAGATGTTAAGTGATTAAATAATGAAAATGCAGGGAAATCTTGAACCCGGCACTCTATATACGAGAATAAGGGCAAGAAAATCCTACTAAAATAAATGAAACTTTGATAGTTTCGAAAGTGAGAGGTAGTCCAAAACAGAGGGATACCTTGCCGGGTCTCTATAGGACAGAAGCAAGGGGTTTCCTACTTAACTAGATGACACTTACAGAATTAGCGTTCTTTGTGCTCTGGAAAAGAATGCCAATTCCCTACCTGTGTATGTAATCATAATTTCTGACCGACGAGTAGGGGTGCGAGTGTCAACTGGTGACGAAAACTGCGGTTGAGGTCCCAACTAAACAGTGTAGTCCGTGCGAGAGGAACAATGGCCCTCTACATCCTCCTTCGGTCGGATTACAGAAGATAGGGTACTTGTCCCGAAGACTAACCAAAGTACCAGGGTACCAAAGGGGTGATCTGCCGTAAATGAGAAATATTCTAGGGACAAGAATAAGATAGAATACACGAGTAATATTACCGAGGGATGAATAACCAATTAAGTGAGTGACTGTGGCCACCAGACACCACGTAATCCCCAGTCATCCAACACTCATAAAATGTTACACTCGGAAAGCGCAAAATAAACAGCACCATAAAAATTATTGAAAGTTAGTTAATTATTGAAAAGGCAACGTGTAACAAAGCCAAGTACACTTACCACAAATTGAAATGATTGGTCTAGTATCAGTACCTAAGTAGTTCTTTCAAGACAAACCTTATTGTGAAGACAACTATCCAGGACAGGCCCCCATTAATGTGACGAGAAATGTAGAGGTGTTAAGGCAGTCTTCTCTGGCTGGTGTAAATGCCAATCACATTAAAAAAAAAAAGAGAAACAAAATGTTGACTGCTTGGCGGTTGTCTCCTATGGTAAAGTGAAAGGGAAAAACATGCAAAACAAATCTTATAAATAATGAACTTTTATTTACTTTAAACAAATATAAACGAAATAAAGATAATCCCTTGGCTATGTACAGTGCTGATAAAAACATATACAAAGACAAAACACAATATAAAATAATGATTACATTACTCTACAATAAGCAAGACAAAAATTAGTGCTGAGAATAGTGGGCTAGCTGAAACCTTTACTAATATACAGGATGTATGCTTAGATAGAAGTGTCAGCTCGAGAGCACAAGAATATTCTGAGGCCAACTGCTCGTGCGAGACTATTTATAGACGATGCAGATGGCGCATAATGATTTGAAACATTAGTCTGTCGAGGATAATCCTCTCAAGAACTTTACACATGAATGACGTCGGATAAATGGGTCTGAACTTCTGTGAATTGGGCTTGGGTATGGGTATTAAGGGTCCGTGTCCAGCGGTTGGGTAAGACACTCTGCTTTACTTTGATCACTAATTCGTGAACAGTTGATACTCACAGCATTATCAATGAGCCTCCATGAGGAAGTCTTAAACAGAGTAGGTGTCGTATTTGTAGTGCAGCGGTGGAGTTCCTAGATTTCTTCGTCTGAGGACTCCGCAACCTCCGTAGTTGGTGTTTCCGTCTTTCGTAGGCCACCTCACCAAACTAAGACAGTACGACTCGGCCAAAGTCGCGGGCAAAGAAAAAACGGAAGACCTAGAGGTCTACATAAATCCTACCAGCTCTGTAACTAGTACAGCCAGCCCTCCAGGGCTGAAAACCACCATGAACCACCCCCCATCCATTGCCAGATCTCTAGTATCGGTCATTGATGCAGATATTGGCTCCAAAGAGCCTCCGCTTACGGGCTCACCATAGCCCGTAGTACTGGAACTTCTTGTTCTGAGTAGCTGAATCTAAAACTCGGCAACAGAGGGTGAGGGAGGAGGAGAGGGGAGGGGAGGGGGAGAAAATAAACTACAATTTATTAACTGTACACTTGTCTATCATACTCATTAGAGTAATGCCTCGTTATTTTGTTCTTGATTAAATATTGCTACTTATTATTAATTGCTGGTTCAGGGTATCAAGACCCCAGTACTTCGAACACTTGACAAAAATTTAGTTTGAGAACGCCATGGTTCATCCTCTATATTGCTTAAGCAGTTGAGGGACTAACGACCCAGTAACAGCAGGTATCTGTAGGCTCGTTGAAGACGATGGTTGTTCAGAACCTTATTTCTGGGGAATCCACCAGTGGACCTTTGCAGTCGAACATCTCCATAACTCTGCCTCTCTCAACCTGGGATACAGTTGACCTTGACCAACTCTCGCCTGTTGTTGTGATTTGCAAACTGACTACCACCGATGTTGGTGCTGTTGATTATAATCACAGGTTGTTGCAAGTGATCCTAATCCTCACATTACCATAGGCACTGACTGACTTCAAACAAGGTTTTACGCTTAAACGCAAGGAATCTGCTAAATCTTTTGACAACTTTTTCATTGCAACACCAGTGTCTACTTCCAAGCGAACTACCTTCCTATTATTTAACCCCTTTTAACTTCATTGTATTCGGTGAAAGATAAAGCTTTTACCGTCTGCCAGCCTCCCCCTCCAGCTTCCTCAGTCTTCTTACCTTCCTCATCTGCCTTGACCACTTAAAACTGTCGTTTTTTTCTGCATTCCCCGGCCCTATAATCTCCCTAGCAGTACTGTTTGTTTTAAAGTAGTCTCTCACATTTCCTTCATGTGTCCTTTCTCGTTACAATAGTTGTGTACAATCTTTTAAAATCTGCAGTTTAAACTACCGTGCTGATACCCGCAATATTTACAAGCCACCCCTGGCCCTGTGTAATTTCTTGGGTATTAGATTTCGAACTCATGAAGGCTCTTTTTAGGTTAAAAATATTTGAACATTGTCTATGATGACAAAGATAGTAAATTCAAACTTTCTGCAATGAGGTTAGGGGGAAAAAATTAACTTTATGAACAACTGGTCCGTCACCCAGAAATCGAAAGGCTCAAAAGTTGCAGTTGTTAGCCAACGCAAGCAAGGTTTCCTGCGTCTCTTTAGTTCTCTGCATGAAAATTATCAAACTCATATGGTAGGAAGGTTTCACCATATAACGCGTTTAAGCAGAGTAATTGGGTCGTTATAGTTCGTGTAGTAAGTGTGGCGTGCACACGTTTCCCAGCACACACCACTGCTGTAGTCAGTGTATATAAGAGTACCGATTTCTTGTTTACAACCTCTTGAATCCAATGATGCTCAAAATTTGTCTCCAGCATGCTCGGCCACAGCTCCAGTGAGATCTTGGCTGCATCAATAGATTCCATTTTGACTTGGAACGAAGCAGCTTGGCTACACCCAACGTGAACATAGGTCTTCTGCCGGTCCACCTAATATACTCTTGTGGCTTGGTGCTCCTTCCATCGTCTGGAACCATGTCTCCCAACTTTTCTCTCGTCGCCACTTACGTTAACGGCAGGAGGAGAAAACACTTCTATTCCACATGTTTATTGTAAACAAAAGCCATGTTCACAGGTTTGAATTTCATAAATCAACAATTAAGTATAAGTAAACATAACCGCATCTAATCTCTTATGAACATCTAGTCTCAATATTAGAAGCCTAGGTAGTACATAATCCTACAAAATGCTTTATCCTAACATTAGTTTACTTCTTTATACAGCAAACGATAGAACATTACTTGCTTTCTTAGTTACCATATTATTTGTAGATTTCAATTTCAGGTGTGCACTCGCCTCTTCTTGGTTCAGTCTTGGGTTTGCAAGGGTTTTGTTTGTTTGCTTTAAGACTTTTCAATTTGCCCTGGTAGGTATAGGCTTGCTAGTGTTTGGTTCTTAACCGAGTGTGTAAGGCCTCTGTCTCCACTGAAGAGGACTACCTCGACAGGATTAGATTTTTCCTTGCCGGTGGACCACACGTTAGTTGCAATTGGTTTACGTGGTGCGTTTCAAGTTGGCCGATCTGATGGGGAGTTAAACCTCTGCAAGACCGTCGTGTGGTGATTAAGTTTTTCAAAGATGTGTTTCAAGAGTTTCTCGGTAAGTGTGAGGGGCGTTCTTTCCCTCTGCCTGATGGGTTGGGTACCGTTCGGGTGGTTAACCAGAGTGTGACCTTGATTTACGTTGCGGTGTGACGTGCGCCGTTTGAGTTGGAGGATGAGCTGTTGACCAGGTGGTTTAGGAAAGTGCTCGGTATCCAGCGGAACAAGGTCTCTGCCGGCAACTGTGCAGGGATGCTCGATCGCACCAGGGAAGGGAATTATCAGGGGAAAGCACCAAGTAATTACGACTTTATTGCACTTGGAAGGGGTCAGGATAAGGATTTGGGATGGGACGAAGGGAAGAAATGATGCCCAACCTGCAAGAAGCGAGCCCTTCGCTCTACCGTCCAAGTGATTGGACGGGAGACCAATCTACTGTGGCTGCGCCAGGGACCTTGTCAGCACCTGAACTGACGAGGTCCCTGGCGCAGTGTGCGTTTTCATTTTTCCCTGATGGGGGTTTATGCTCAGCTGTATGTATGGTTTATGCTCAGCTGTATGTATTATCTAGAGGCCAGCCTCATAAGTGTGTGTGCTATGGTGGGGTGGGTGACCTGACAGTGGATTGCATTGTTGGCGCAGTCGACTGTGTGAATATCTTTACGGAGGATGACTTTTTCGCCTCTGCCACCCCAGGAATCACCAGGGGGGGGGGGATCTCTGCTCCCCCGAACCCAGGAGGGGCCCCTGTAGAGCTGTTGAGAATGTCGTTTTGCCTGCCTTTCCTGCCCCCGGGGGGAACCTCCCCTCCCTGCCCAGGAGAGGGTGGGTGTCCCAGGGGCTGATTGTGTGTCCTGTGTATAAAGGGGCTGCCGACGGGCCGATGCGTGTCAATGAGGCTCCGGCTTCAGAGGTTGATGTGATGCTGAATGTATCGGTAGAGATCCCCATTGTGTGCCACCTACAGAGGTGGTGGTCCTGGATCTCCAATTGTTGTCCTTGTCGGCTTTGGCGTGCGATACTGGTGACCATGCTCCGCCTGTGGAGAGGTTAGGACGTAGAGATTTGCCCCTCGTCCCGAGAGGCGATTCCAGTTGCCTCTAAGATTGAGGATATGCGTCCCACTCGCCTCCTGGACAACCTAGGTCCATAAGTTGTCTTATGCACTGGTCGCTCGGTTGAAGTTCAGCAAAGACGCTGTCTCCTGGTAGTGAGTTTCTTGTGGAATCTTTGGAAGCTGCAGGTGGAGTGGGTGAGGGAATGATTATGGGGTGGCAGGGTGCAGTGGTTCCTATGCCAACCCGTCCTCAGACAAACTCCATTCCATGCAGTGGTCTATCCCAAAGACGCATTCATTCAATTTCAACATGCTGTTCATTTAAAACAGGAAGATTCTTAAATATAAATTAATATTAGCATATTGTGCATATATAGGCATAGGTTAGGTGTTTAGGTTCTGTTGACGATTATTTGTATCTGTTGTACGTGGGTGAAGCAATGATAGGGTTGTGGCTCGAACAAAAGTCGTCAGCTAAGCACATGTTCCGGAAGTGTTCGAACGTCATCAGTTGAGTCGTGGGTAAACTTTTTTTTTATTCATAAACAGGGGGTTTGGCGGGTGCATGGAATGGACTTTGTGTCTTTGTTTGGAGGACGGGCTGCCTATTCCGATACCTGCTCGTGAGTCCCCCCCATCCCATGTACCAGTGAACCAAGGAGGGGGGATAGTTGACTCTGGTGCTAGTGGTCATGCAAGGCAAGATTTGGTTTTAATACTGTAGGTCTGTGGCCTCTACTTGAGATTTCTGGTTCTTCGTGCCCCCCCCCCTCCTCTTTTCCATTGATCCCAAGAAGGTGTATCAGCCTGAACTTGGGTTGACGGCGGATGATTGGTTGCCGGATGTTGGGGTGGTATCCGGACAGTAAGCGATGCCTGGGGTTGCGTCTCCGCATTTCGTGATGCGTGTGTGTTCGTTTTGCTTGTTCCTTGTATGGATGGCTGTGTGTATTCGTGGAGTTTGTGGGTTTCAGGTAAGGGTTGGTTATTTTCCTTGCTTTTTGTTTTGCTGTGGCTTTATTTCCTTTTGCGGTGTCCCTTGTTGGGCTGTTTTGTGTAACAATTTTGTTTCCTTGTATTGGTGATGGTAACGTCCTCATTGTGTTTGGTGGCCTTTGTGTGTGATTATTTTGCACTATTAGTGATGTGTTGCCATGTTCCCTTATCTATATTTTTGTTTGTGTCCTTTTTGTGCCCATACGTATGTTGTTCGGCGGGTGTGGTATGGTACCGTTATTATTTTGTAAACCTTTTGCTTTGTTATATGTTCGTTTTTGTGTACCGTTCGGTTGCTAAGGTGTCCTTTACTTTTATTTGTATGTATTTTCTGGTTGAAATGTTAAAGGAAAGTGTTTAACCAACTCCCACTATCTATAATTGGGTCCATATAATAGCAAATGGTAGATACTTAACCTGGACCGGAACAGAGCCGTTGTTGTCTTAACAACGGCGGCTAACAGATGTAATTGTGGCTTAAACTTTCGTTAAGGATATAAAGACTCGGTATGTATCACGACTCCCCGTCGTTGTCAAGCTTAGAGCCGTCTGAACCAATATGGTCAGACCTCCCTCCTCACTGTCGTCGTCGTCGTCGTTGTTGTTCTTGCCAGAGTTATTAAATTGGAATTTGGGCCGTTTAATTAGAATCATTACAGAATCTGAACTGAATATCTTGATTTGTTTAGTACTCAGTGTTTGACTTTATCTCCACACTTTAACTGATCAACGAGGCTTGAAGTAATTTTCTCAATCCTCGTGGTGACGTAGAGGTGGCTGACGTCACATGTTACGTCACCCCAGTAATATTAAATTGAGTTATTATTACAACAGAGGAATAACCCTCCTAAATTACATTTAAGCCATAACAATTCATCGTCTTGTAAGCCTAACTGAGGAAGATTCCTCATTGCGGTATATTATTAGAAGTATTTATTTAGTAGTTAATCATGTTTCCCATAAATAGGGTGACAATTCGGAAATAATTGGATAATTATAAATTTCAAAAATGTTCATATTTTAACTGAATTAAGCTGAATGGCGCAAAAACTCTCAAAAGTGAAGCATACTAATATACATACGAATTGTTAAATAAATTTAGCAAATTATGGTTGTGATAATATGCATTGACTGCTTTATTGTAGAAGATGTGGATTTATCAACAATAGATAACGGCAAAAAACTACAATATACTTTCGTAGGATAAGGAAAAGTGAAAGTTGCTACATAATGTGAATTATGTATTTATTAATTTCTTTAGAGGCTGTACTCCACTCAAGTAGTTTAAATACTGTTTGGGAAATCATTGTACAATGAAACCCTTAATTGCTTGTATTACAACTTTCCAAGAGTCGCATTCTTGGAATATCAGATATTTCTCATGTGCCCATGGGTTGTGTTACAGCCGTCCTGGAAATGTTAAATGTTTGAAGTTAGGATAAGTATTGCAGGTCAGTTTGATCGATTTAGTGCACTTGAGAGTATTAGCACTTGATATTTAACGCTCAAGGATGTAAGGGTGCTGACTGTTGTCTTGGCTTAGAACTTTAATTGCCTATTTCTTATGAGTAATTGAGTCATAGGGAATTTTGTGTAGTAGATCCCTAGACGTAGATACCATTGGCGACGTATTTTGTTTGGTAGATACTTGCACGTTGTTTACAAATATACTTTAAAAGGGATATCTTGTTGTTTTCAGGTGTGAGGGTCTGCAGGTCTTGTCCACCGTCAACCTTCTGCTATTGCAAGTGATAATGCAGCTGATGCAACACGAAGGTCTCCAGGTAATGGCCACCATACCTGTATTGCCAGCGCTGGTAACTTCTCGTATGAAAGCAATCCAATTATTGTCATTTACAATATATGCACTATTGTTTCGTATCAAATGAAAAAGGGGGTGGAACATTCGCAACCGCCCTTTTTAATTGTGCACCGATATTCGCTGTTGAATTAGTCATAAATTGTAAAGTTTGTTAAATTGAAATAACGTATCTCAATTTAACCATACAGTAATACTTTACTAAGTAGGAATAAATGTGCGTTACTACTTATTAACTGTCACGCCTTTAAAAAATCTTTCCAGTTATTGTTACATGTTTAATGAGGAAAAATGCTATACACAATTTTTTTTTTAAATGCAATATATTCAGTAGGTACCACCTCTGGATGTATTTGTAGGTACCCTCGGCCCTGAAGACGAGGATACATATCATCTGGGGGAAGCATTGTGGGGCTCACGTACTCAGTCTAATATCATCCAGTATATATTTGTAATTAATTATTTTATTGAAATTTCCATTACACAATGGCTTACAACATTGGGTGGCCATGGGGGGGGGGTGCTTCGGTGGACATGTTGAGTCCAGTGGCGATGGGTGCACTCGAAAGCTTGTGTATTAAAGCATATTTTTCAGTTTTAATAAAGATATTTTAGAGATATGACTGATACACAGCCTACTTTAAGGTTTGTCATCATTTGTTTCTATAATGTATATGATACGGGTGGCATTAACAAAAATTGCTTCACGTGGTAGTGCCTGAAGTGTTATACAATATTGCTGCAGTAATACAACTGTGACCACTTGGTAACCAAAACATTCCATGCCAACGATATAAAAAATGTTACGATCAATAGCTTTTGGTTTTGTTAATTTATCGTGCACTGAGGCCAAACCCCACCCCGTGGGTAGTAATCGTGCACTGGGGCCAAACCCACCCCGTGGGTGGTAATCGTGCACTGGGGCCAAACCCACCCCGTGGGTGGTAATCGAAATAGAGGCACACAAGGGCTTCTGAAACGGAACTCTAAACATAAACTTAGCTAAGCAAGTATCTTGAAAAGCTTGGTGCACAATTTAATGAGTTTATCGAGTCTTTTATAACGCAATTGCTTCAAGAACAGGTCCAAAAACGTCTGAAAGCAGAACAGTTGTGGTGTAAGGTAAAACAGTTACGTGTAATTATTCAGCATATATCCAGCGCGACAGCACGCGCAAAAAAAAAAAAAAAAAAAAAAAGCCACACACACCACACATATGGGCGCCACTGACAAGCTGACAATTATGTTTATGCCCCGCTTTCATTAAGTAAACTTTAGACATTTGGCTAAGATTTCTGACCGCTCATCAGTCTGCAGCCCATCCTCCGAACAAAGACTCACAAGAGATTTCATACACCCGCCAAACCCCCTGTCTATGAATAAAAAAGAGTTTACACACGCCTCAAAACTGCTGATGTTCGAACACTTCCGAAACTAGTGTTACACTGACGAATTTTGCTGTAAATGTTTCACCCATGTGCTACAAATGCAAATAATCGCCCACAGAACTTAAACACCTAACCTAACCTATGCTTATATATGCACAATATGCTAATGTATTATAATAATAATAATTTTTATTTGAGAAAATTCCCGTTTTGAAAGAACAGCATGTAAAAATTTATGAATGCGTCTTTGGGGTCGACTGCTGGATGTAATGGACTCGAGTCGAGGACGGGTTGCATTCCGATTTTAATATTACACATATTTTGAACATTTGTAAGATAATTATCTCCAAATACTGAGGTTTTCTCTATTAAATGAGCAACAGCCAAAAATAATTATTTTTAATATATATAAAATTGGTGTTTGGTACTTCAGATTATTTATTCATATTATACGTGCTAATCAAGTGTAATTAAATCAATACAACCCGTCCTCGACTAGAGTCCATTCAATCCAGCAGTCGACCCCAAAGACGCATTCATAAATTTTTACATGCTGTTCATTCAAAACAGGAATTTTCTCATAAATTAATATATTAGCATTGTGCAAATAGTCATGGGTTAGGTTATACGGGAGCCGGTGGCAGGGTGGACAGAAGAAAATGGATGCGTGATCCTGTGGTCCCGGGTTAGATCCCGGGCGCCGGCCAGAAACAATGGGCAGAGATTTTCACCCTGAAGCCCCTGTTACCTAGCAGTAAATAGGTACCTGGGAGTTAGTCAGCTGTCACGGGCAGCTTCCTGGGGATGGAGACCTGGTCGAGGACCGGGCCGCGGGGACACTAAGCCCGGAAATCGTCTCGGAGGAGGATAGGTTAGGTGTTAACATTCTTCTGACGATTGTTTATATTTGTAGTACGTGGGTGAAGCATTTACAGCGTTGTGGTTCGAACAAAACTTGTCAGTGAAGCACTTGTTCTGGAAGTGTTCGAAAGAAATTAGTTGAATAGTGTGTAAACCGTTTTCATTCAAACATGGGGGGGGGGGGGCATGGAATCACTTTTGGATCTTTGTATGGAGGACGGGCAGGGAGGTGTGTAAGGGGGTTCCCGGATGAAGTTCACTGTTACAATTGGGTGAGGCTTCACAGGTTCCCAGTGAACAGTGCTGTTGCCCTTCAAAATTCAGCAGAATATCTGGAATATATAACCGTTTCTCAATGACCTACTCATATATATTCATGCTTAATAGGAATAACCTCTGTATTAATATATTAATTACTTTGCTTGCATTTGTATTAGACAAAGCCTAGTGAGCGAGTTAAGGTGATCAGTGACGTCACAGGCAGTTTGTGCATCAGTCCGTGCTGGGCAACTAGTGCGGGCCTTCAGTGTGGCGAGGATCACGGCGGTGGCAGGAGGGGGTGTTCTGCTGGCTGCAGTTTGGTTCTTGATAGTCTGGTGAAGGGACTTTTGCTTCATCTTCAGGCAAGTAAATGGTGGTTCGTTGTTATTTTAGGTGATTGTTTCTTTGGATTGTTAGTTTCTTATTGTTTATATCGGTAAAATTTAATTTCTTAAAAATTAAGCTAAATTTAATTAATGTCCCCGATCAATAAGTTTATTTATCTACTAGATTTTTTTAAGTTTCTAGATTTGTTTAAAGCTGCATTTCAGGGTAGCCATGTACATAGGATAGTGGGCTTGTTTATGGTTTTAAACTGGATGTTCCTACAATTCTCGGGTTGCCAAGAGGATTTGTTCTCAATAAATGTGAGGAGGCCCAGGGGCACTCGTTGGCTGGCTCGCTGGAGGCCAGGGGGCACTCGTGGGCCGGCTCGCTGGAGGCCCGGGGGCGCGGGTGGGCTGGCTCGCTGTACAACATTACTGAATGACAATTTTGGTGGTGGTGTTATGGCAATATTTACAGCCCACCTCACATGTACATGGTTGTTGTTTTAGATTCAGCTATTCTGAACAAAACGTTCGAAGTAGCACGGCCTATGGTGAGCCTGTAATCCCACTGCTGCCACCATAGTAATACCCTTTACCTACTCTCTGCTCTACCCTTTCCCTTCACTCAATACCCCAGCTTAACACTGTTACACTTCAGTATGACCCCTCACTGAGCTGCCACGAATCTAAGCTGACTATTAAATGAGGACACAACAATAGGGGTAATTAATTTATAACTAATAATTAATTCTTATTAATCACTACCACCACCTTCCTATAAGCATAAATGAATGTCTAAATTATTGTTTCCCCAGGAAGGGACTCAATAATCATGGACTCGGGGGCAATTAGAATCTTGGTAATAACTCTTGAAGTGATACTGTAATGTTTACTGATTGAGAATCCAAAGGCTTCCAATACCACCCGAGAATATCCCCTATAAAATGTCTCGCACAGCATCAAAAGAAAAGGGGAACAGATAACTAAACACAATTACATTAAAACACGTAAATTGGAATCGAATTGAAATGTCCTACTTTACTAACACATCTTAAGAGGCAAAATGGAAATTCGAGGTGCATTTACTTGAAGTACCAAAACTCAGACATTACCTTAATCCTGCAACCTCGGCCAAGATGTTGAGTGGCTGCTACCAGATCAGGAGACCTGTTTCCCAGTTGACACCCCAAGACACACTAACTAATATTTTGTAAAACTCTTACCAATGGAACAGGCTCCACTTACTTAGTTCCTAGGCCCAATTAACTCCGCCTATCAAAGATCAACAATGACTACAGTGTGTCACTCTTAGGCCAGCCAAAACCTATGACTTTGCCCTGCCCCTAGGCCTCCTTGGTGACATAGGCCTGTCCTGAAAGTATGTTTTACTCTTGTAGAATCATGAACCGAACCCATGCTACACAGGAAACCGTGAGTTAAGCGAGTACGGCCAATCCGAAACTTTGCTAAAGCAGTTTCCCACCGCCGGTTACGGTGGTAGGAGGAAGGCCACGGGAACACACTGTGTTTGAGAGTACGTTACCTGTTACGTCCGTTACCAACTACAGAGGACCGACAACCCTGCCAATGGGCAAGGATGGAGGAATGAATGACAGGATAAAAGTCAGAATAAGGAATACCTTTACGGGAGATGGGACAAGAACGGATAGCTTCACTAGTGGCAGCATCTGCACGCTCGTGCAAAGAAACACCAATATGGTTGGGAACGCAGCAAAACTCTACTGATTTAAATGTACTAGAAATAAGAAACAGTCAATGTTGAATCTCGATGACCACCGGATGGACAGGATTAAAGGACCCTAGAGCCATGAGGGCACTAAGAGATTCAACTACAACCACAAAGGAGGAATGAGAATGAGAAGGCACAAGACGGAGAGCATAGAGAATAGCATAAATTTCTGCTGTGAAGACGCTAGCCACCGAAGGGAGGCGACACATAAAAGTGCGGTCAGAAAAAAACAAGAGTAGCCCGCACCGTCAGCAGACTTACACCCATCGGTGAAGTTGGAAATAGTGGGAGTGTGAAGAAAAATGCTAAAGGAAAAGGCGTTTCAGGACCGTAGGAGGGGTAAAAACTTTAGTGAAGCGGGTCAAGGACGTACAAAACATTGGAAGTGGGACTCTCCACGGAGGCAAGAAAGGAACAGTATGTGGGATATCTGGGGCTTGACTCATATATTCAATTATTTACTTATTGGATTTAATAAATCGAAGGACCACCCGCTTTTGAGAAAAGAGGGAAAACTAATAAAAGTGATCATTGGAATAACACTAGAGAACCAGTGTCTATGGATAATCATTAAAAGAATAATCTCTTGAAATAATGAATGGACTGTATTAATTAATTAAAGTCAGAGCCTCAAAGACCTACATTGGGGGGAGGGGACTTCCAGAAATTCATATATATCTAAGAACCATTGTGGTTCACCACCAGTTCATTGTTGAGTAAATAAATCTAAACTACTATAGATTCAAAATATGAGAACTCAAATTGAGAATATTAAAGATCATGAATTACTGAGCAACAGTCAGAGAAAAACACATTAATTACCAGTCATCATTTCTGGTAATAATCTATGCAATGCAAAGATTCTACAGGAATTATATAAGAATCAATAATCATATTAAATAAATTGGTACGAAAAAGTCTTAGCCTTAAGACGATTTCTGTAAAATCATTTCATCATTCGTCCTCGTGGTCACAGGATCTCCACAAAGAAAGCTCGAGGTGAATATCGCGAATGATGAGAAACAACTTGATGACTCCTCGTATACAGGCTGAAATCAGAGAAATTTAAGGAGCATTTGAATAGGCTACGTTTTATTTTCAATATTCATGAAAACGGAGGAAATTGTCGAAATTTTACTAACGTTGTATATTGGGTATCCTCACTATATGACGACAGACTACTCACAAATATATAATCTAGGATAATGCATCAAACGAGAAACATATACTTAACATGAGCGTATTAAATACTGAGGTCTGCCGTAACCGCGTAGCCAGTCCCTGATGTTCACTGCTGTGTACGTGTAATTACGGGTCTTGGCTTCAATTGTTGACGCGTTATTAACTGGCTGGGCACTATAGAACACGTGGATAAGTAATTATTAACTGTTTACCGAGTACCAACGTAATTCTTGCCGATAAATTCCCCAGTCACTACCACGTGTCTCGCCACTCTTCACACCAGGGATCCCTTCTCTCGTACAATAGCGGCGTCGCCGTCTCCCTCAACCCGTCTCTCGCATTCACCACAGAAATTATTAATCACGAATAATTCTTTTTCCGCGCAATTAAGGATGTAATACGTTAATGAGAACTGGGTTGCAATTATAGGGATTTAAATATTATCATATTCTCGTTTTATGGTGTCAAACGAGAAATGGAGATTTTATTTTCTACATGGCATTCGTACGTAACGGAAAGGATTGCTACTACATAACAATTTTAGTTAATAACTCTCGGTTTGAGATTATTGGGAGTTATATTATCCGTAAGTAATTATTACACGGAATACTGATAATTTTAGAGAACCACATTCAATTCTCTAACCCATTGGTAATAAATTTGTCTAACTGGACATTATCTGATGCAATGCTGCTACTAGATTTCATGAGAATTCTAGCATTAATACGCAGATGCAATGGTTTATTTATGTTGACACTACCGTTAGTGAAATTAGTAACTACTGTAGTTAGTATATAATGATAGATTTATTATAATACAATAGTAGTTTATTAGTGTTGGAAATTTCGAACACAATACGAGGAGAAACATTAGAAATACAAACAGAAAGAGAATCCTGTTAGCGAGATAACAGGACAGAAAGAGGGAGGCGATGAAGAGGAACAGGAACCACAGAAGGGGTAAAAGTTAAAGCACGACAGAGGCGAGAGAAAGGGTGTTGTAAGCACCGCGCAAGATAGCGAAGACAGCGATCACGGCGGTCCTGGAGAGAGAGGAAGCCAGTGTCAACATATAAACTGAGGGCGGCAGTCGAACGAAAGGCACCAGAGCCGAGACGCAACCCAGTACGGTGCAAAGCATCAAGACGGCGAAGAGCAGGAGAAGAAGCAGAAGAGTATGCAGGGCAACCATAATAGTTTAGATAGGACAAGAGAGGAGTGCAAATAGAGGAGTGTGTGCCTATCCACTCCCCAAGAAGTATGGGACAAAACCTTAAGTAGGTTAAGGGCCTTGGAGCATTCAACTCGAAGGTAAAAGATATGGGTTGACCAAGACAAGAGTGTCAAAGATTAACCCCAAAAGCTTAGCGGAATCCCTGTACACAAAGGGATGATAATAAAGCGACAGAGGGACGATGACCGACACGCTTTAGAGTAAGTCATAGCACAAGTCTTAGACGCAGAATACTTGAAGCCATGATCGGGGGCCCATGACTACATGGCATCAATCGCAAGTTGAAGCCGCCGTTGAAGGAGAGGCGGAGGATCACCCCGACAGCAAAGGGTAAGATCGTCAACACAGGGAGCGGAGAAGACGCCAGAAGGAAGAGAGGAAAGAAGACCATTGAGGGCAACTAGAAAAATTGTAGTGCTCGGAACACTACCCTGGGGTACACCCTAATACTGCCCAAAAGGGGCAGAGAGGGAGAGGTACCAAGCCGCACATGAAAGGAGCGACGAGAGAGGAAACACTGGAGGAAGAGAGAGAGACTCCCACGAAGGCCAAAAGAATGAAGTTGACAACGATACCGCCAGGTAGTGTCGTAAGCATTTTCCCAGGTCAAAAAGAACAACGGAGATCTTCGCAGCAAAAGCAGTACGGATATAGACCTCCAAGTTCACCAGGACATCTGTTGTGCTGAGGCACTTGCGAAAACCTAACTAAGAGGTGGCGATAGTGTTCTAAGAACCACATCAAACGAACGTTAACCATACGGTCAAAGAGCTTGCAGACATAACTCGTGAGGGCAATAGGGTGGAAGTCCTTGGAGGATGACCCGAGAGACCCTGGTTTCTGAACTGGGAGGACAATAGCATCGAGCCAGTCCTCAGGGACTGATGACTCCCAGACCCGATTATACAGACTCGGTAAATAGTAAATACTGAGACATGCACGGTGGGAGATGGCGAAGCATTTCGTAATGAATGCCATTGGAGCCCGATGCCGTAGAACCGCAGAGGGCTAGGGCAGACTGAATCTCAGAGAAGGGATCATTATAGGGAAGGCGAAAATGAGTACAGAAATTTAAAGGACGAGATTCAAGAATAGGCTTATGAAGGAGGAAGGATTGGGGAAGATGAGAACCAGATATTACAGATGAAAAGTGGGAACCCAGTTCGGTCGCGACCTGCAACGGGTCCGCCACAAGAGAACCACCGAGGTGAAGGACTGGTGAGACGTCGGGAAAGAACTTGCCCGCAATCTTGCGGATACGCTTCCAGACCAGTGGTAGAGGAATTTCGGACTTAACAGCGGAGAAAGAAGATATCCAGCAAGTATGTTTAGCCGCACGGATGGTCCTACGGGCCACCGCACTCGCCTTCCGAAACAAGAAAAGACTTCCTCTCTTCCCGAGAGGAAGAGCGGAGGGCAGCATCAAAGACAGTCATGAAAAAGGAGCGCGCGAGGGAGAGGCAGAACGGAGAGGTCGGAAATAGTAGCAGAGAGAGAAAAGAGGCGCCAGTCAGCCTCGGCAAACTATGACCTAGGG
>NC_091155.1:11375926-11388426 GCF_040958095.1 Procambarus clarkii
GAAACTGCAGCTGGGATGGCGATCCTCAGGTTGCTAACTTCCCTCTCTGGAGGAGTCAATCTACAAGTCGTTTGCACATACTATGTAAAGGCAGTCAGATCAGTAATCGAATATGCTGCACCTACACTCAAAAGCCTCTCACAGCAACAGTGGAAAAAAGCTTGAAGCTGCCCAAAACAATATTGCAAGAGCTGCCCTTGGAGCCCTTATGTGGACCAGGCTTCAAACTCTTAAGACTGAAATCGGGTTTGCCCCCCTACAAGAAAGAATATCGCAAAGGACCATTACATGTCTCCTAATCCAGTACAGGTACGACAGGCCTAGGTGGTTAGACTTGGCCAAAACAACGGAATCTCTTGGGTTGCCAGAGCAGGAAAAGTCCTAAACGGACAAAAATTAAAACGTGTGATCCTTGATAGAGTAGGTGATCAACCACACCCAAACACGTGTTCTCCTCCATACGAAGAGCCTACTTTCAACATAGTAATAGAGGGTCTTCTGATGAAAAAGGCTTCCTATGATAAAACAATCCTAAGGCGCATCAGAAAGCAAATGAACAACATTGCAGTAGCAGGAGCCATCCACATCTTCACAGACGTATCGGTGGACACAGAAAGAGTGTGCTGGTGCTGCTCTTTGCACAGACAACGAACAGGCATATTGGAGAGTGAGGACCAGTATCAACCCAAACTGAGCTGTTTGCCATATAACAAGGAATTGCATATGTGATTGCACAAAACTCAAAATGAAATCATACACACACTCAAAAGGTGCACTTCACATATTAGGAAAAAAGCTTTGGAAAGGCAACGTAGAAATAATTGCTACCATTTTGTATCCTGGAGCAGTATCTAGAGACAAGACTCAACAAAACTGGAAACTGGATCCCATCCCATGTTGGAATCCCATTTAGTGAGAGCCGGTGAAATTGCTAAATTGGCAACTCGTCATACAGTCGTACATAAAACAATCTAACCCAGCCTAGAGTACACAAAAAACACCATCCCCAAAATCCTCAACTTCAACAAAGCTCATAAACACCAGAGAATATCAGGAGGTTCGCCCTCTGCAATATGGTATCTTCAGGCTACCAAGTTTGAAAGGTTAAACATCCCAAATAGAATGCACAGCGAAATAACGGTTCGTTTATATAGACTGTCTAGGTTACAGATGCAACTGGGAAATTGGTGAACCCAGAGGGAATGCGTCTTCTGCCAAACAGTCAAAGAAAAGCCACTACTTCACTTTTTCCTGAAATGTCAAACAACAAACGACCTTAGAAAAGTTTTGATTCCCTGACTATTGTAGTAACCACACTGAAGGCATTAACACTGCCACTCACATGGACAAAAAAAGGTCCAGCAGTTGGTCACCCTCATAAACACTGTCAAGCAGTATCCTCCCCCACAATACCAGCCTGACAATTTAAATGCGACCTCAGCACAGAGTATACATTCACTAAAAATTAAATCTCTCAATTACGGGGTATTCAGGCCTGTGCCTCCACCTGGTTGACTTAATTTTATTCAATCACCCAAAAGACGTACCCCAACACCCAGCCTAATCCCACTTGGGTACCCCACTCATACTACAATCTCTTCCGCCCAGCAACAGGGATAAAATGCCAACCAGGCCTCCACCTCATTCCCAACAACCTCCTAATCAGTCTGGTTCGTCATCCGAACTGATTGCAATAGCAAAGGAGGCCGCAAATTGGGACATCGTCAGTCTCATGAATGCACTCCGTGTGGACAACCGTTCCAAAATTCAGGTCTTGCAGTCCACTTACACCCTCATTGACCCAGTTCAATATCCGGCTAAAACATACTCTCAAGAAACGTGGTCCTCCCCCCCCCCTCGTCATCCTTGAAACTAGGACCACAAGTACTCCCACCACCCTGAATGCTCTTCACGAAACTCATAAGACTGGACATCGACGCGCGCACACTCGTAGTTTTATGCCTGCTTCCAAATAACCAACCAGACCAATCCGTTCCACAGCAGCACCTACCAACCATCCACACACAGCCTTCTACTGATGCAATCCCTCCCCCAGCCAGACTGCCCCATGCACACCAAACCACCATGGATAATGGGAACCAACAAGGGGGATACTTTGGAGAACCAGTTCAGGGAGCCTTTCCTGAACTATCTCAAGACTTTCGTCATGAAGGCATTGACTCCACGTTCTCTTTGGAGACGGATAGGACCGTTGACGTGGAACAGCCCATCCTCGTAAACAAATGCCAAAGTCCATTTCATGCACCTGCCAAACCCCTTATTTATTAATGAAAAATGGTTTACACACAACTCAAAACTGATGACGTTCGAACACTGCTGAAACAAGTGTTTCGCTGACGACTTCTGTTCGAACCACAACGCTGTAAATGTTTAGGTTCTGTTGGCGATTATTTGTATTTTTAGTACATAGGTTCACCTATGTACTAAAAATACAAATAATCGCCAACAGAACCTAAACACCTAACCTAACCAATGCCTATATATGAACAGTATGCTATTATATAACTAATTTATAATTGAGAATTCCTTTTTTGAATGGAGCCGTGACCTCCATAAATGTCAGCTCGAACCAGTTACAGGCAAAACGGTAGCAGCATCGCCAAGAAAACAGTCTGTCGCAATAATGGAAGTAACTTTAATGCAAATAAACATTTTTTTTTAGGTACCTAATCTCATTAGAGGTGAGCAACCACAAATCTGACGTAATTATCCACAATGACACGGCAGCCCAACCCGACCAACATATATCTCCCTCTTGAGATACTCAACTGTGGAATTGAACAGGGGTGTACATAATGGAACCGGAATTGATAGAAGCTTCTTCTATCGCACAAACTTGGTTAAAGATGATCGCATTCTTGCAGTGGAATTCTTGACCAGCCATAGAGCCCCCTTCATCATTTGTATGGGTTACTTACGTTCCAGGCTTAATTAGCACCCTTCAACTTCCTTTAACAGGCTCTAGAACAGGAACAAGCCAACGATCATTGCTGGTGACCTTAACGCTCACCACCCAGCCATTTACAACTGCTAGCTGTCGTGAGCTGACAGCAAGGGAAGACAAATGAACTATTCAATGCTGACCAGGAAGTTCACTTTCCAGGGCCCCACACTTCAAAACCTACATTGCAGGCAACATTAGGGGTTCACCAGATGTCCTCACTAACCGGAACTGCCGTATGTAGCACTTCAGTGTGACCCCGGGTGGGAGGGTTTGCTCTGACCATATTCGCCATAATTCAACTCCAAACACCCCCATTCAGATGTATAACTTCATCTAGACCCAGACTCGAGACTGTGGAACTGGGTTCTTACCACCTTCCTAGCAGATGACCAGGTAGTAGAGTTGAACCATCAGTCTACACGAGCTATTGACAAGGCTGTTGCAGGTATTCATGGGATAATATTAGAAGCAACGGTGGTAACATGGCAGAGAACCACCACCAAAACGTATAGTAAATCCATCCCAACCAGGGAAATTAGGGCAAAATGAAAAGTACCAACAGGTTTGTTTCAGCCACCAACGGACGGGTACATCCCCTGCGTTTCACCTACAGTCCCTGAATACATTATTGCCCTTAAGATAATTATGAGGCCATATCTGGGGGAATCTGGTCAGGTTGGGGAATCAATATAGAAGGGACCCAGGGGCCTTCTGGAGAAAAAATAAATAACCGTTAGGATCGCCAACTCGACTCTTGCCTCGTACACACCTACCAAGATTAGGACTATGAAGAACAATCAGAAAATGTTGACCAAAAAGTACAAGCAGATCTAATGGGGTTGGTTTGGTAAAGGTTCTTAACGGCCTCAACAACAGAACCTTTAACAAAGCACACTTCAACAGAGTAAACGACTTGACCAATGCCAACCTAGACTCATTGATCAGTAAGTCTATCAACCTGGCTAACCTCCTGGCCTTTGATCAGACCGATCACCAGAAGTGAACTGACAGAGGGGTGATAAAGAGCACCCGGAACAAGGCCCCAGGCCTCTCGGGTACATAGGCAAACCACATACAGCTCTTACCAGGGAATTATAGTCAATCAATCATGAATGTCTTCAATGCGATCTTAGCATCAGGACATTTCCCAGAAGTCTTAGAGGGCGAAGATGATCTTCACTCCCTTCTTGAGATCTTGAGGTTATCTTGAGATGATTTCGGGGCTTAGTGTCCCCGCGGCCTTGCTGGGAGGGAGTTTTTGTTGTTGTTGTAGCGTATACTCCCCTCTCAATGGGGTCCAGACAACTTGCACCCCTGCCTGAAACAACGGCATAATTACCGTTCCACTGGCGCGTGGCTGGCTCTGTGGGACAAGGAGGCTGGGTACAGTTAGACATGGGGGTTGAAAGACATGACATGACTAGTGGAAGCATGGATCTCACCCTGGGGTTGGAAATGCACAGCTCCCAATCCCAGGGTGGTTAGGTACTCCTCCCAAAGTCCAAACACACAAACATCTCTATTTATTGTCCTCTAGAATTTGAAACTAGTTCTAAATTGACTGATTGCACCAGACAATAAGTTTAGAACCAGCCAGGTTTGCATGTGACCTTGTCATCATAGTGACAAGGTATAAACTGTTAATTAAGGTTAGCAGAGGGTCATCCTCCTCAACAGGGTCAGGATTGGGAATTACTGAAGATAATTCCAATTCCTCCCTGGTAATGTATGATTTGAGTTTAACATGAATATTTCTTTCAGTCTGGTCATCAAAGATCCCCTTAATTACAAAATTGATAGACTAATTTTCTAATAATTCTGTACAGGCCCCGTCATTTGGGTGCTAATTTTCTACTCCGATTGGCGGGGGCCGTTTCGTTCAGTCTCATTACTAAACAGCCTTCTTTCAGTACCAGTGGTCGCACCTGCCTATCATAAT
Source organism: Procambarus clarkii (assembly GCF_040958095.1). NCBI lineage: Eukaryota > Metazoa > Arthropoda > Malacostraca > Decapoda > Cambaridae > Procambarus > Procambarus clarkii. The sequence goes on from NC_091155.1 coordinate 11,380,831, forward strand.
AGTGAGCATATCGCGTATGTGCTTGACTGGACGCCTCAGCAGCTACTCTTCAGGCATTTTTCATTTTTATGAGAATTACTGAAGGATAATCTTCACCGAAGTTGACATTGTGCCTGTTAAGCATGCCTGATACAAAATTACATGAACAGAGTGGCTGTGTATTGATCGACTGATGTACCGCTGTGTTCAGTGCAATTGTACATAAGGTAACTGTTCATCCTATGTGGCAGGATCTTTTCCTGCCAGAATAGCAAGCATGTCTTTTATTGTGCAGTTGGTTAGTTTCATCATGCCATTAGCCTGAGGGTGTATGCAGTGTTGAGCACGGTGGTTGTTTCTAAGATCTGGCATACGTCTTTTAAAATCTTTCCCACAAACTCCTGTCCCCTGTCAGACACTAAAACTTTAGGAGGTCCAAACATCGTTACAAATCTATTTAAAAATGCGTCAGCTACTGTCTGAGGGTCCTTACGTGGAAGTTCTACCAAGGTGGTATACCTGGACAAATGGTCCACTAACACCAGTACATACCTATTCACTAAGTAACTACTGTGCAAATCAATTAGGTCAGCACCTACCCTATCTAGTGGTTCAAAAATTTCAGGAAACTCTTGGAGTGGGGCCTGTACCTTTGGGGTACCTTTTCGTCTCTGACTGTTGGAACAAAACTTTACATACTTAATCACTTCTGCTAATAAGCCACGTAAATAGAATAAGGACTTTGCTCTCATATAAGTCTTGTACACCCCAGGGTGACAAGAGATTTGGGAAGCATAAGCAAGTTTTAATGCTGACAATATTAGTGCATCAGGGATGACTAGTTGGAGAATCGCCGTATCCATGTGGTCTTTTACATGGTACAATACTCCTTCCCTAAGCTCGAATACATCCATCAGCGCTCTACTTTTCTTTGCTGGATATTTCCCCTCCCTCTAAATGGTTGATTCTTTCGACCTCGATTCCTTCATTTGTAATTCTCTCATCCTATCACTCGCTATTGTTTGAATATTTATCATTAATAATTGCTATGTTTCTACTCAAGGCGTCAGGGACAACATGTGATGGCCCGGGTTTGTAAATTATTTGGAATGGATGTCCTGACAGCTCATGACCCCATCGTGACATTCGAGGGCACTTTTTCTTTAAAGAAATGTGGGTCAGAGTTCTATGATCAATATATATCACGAAATGGCGTTGAAACAAGTAGGGTTCAAAGTATCTAACACACTCGACTACGACTAGTGCTTCCTTGTCTGTGGCTGAATATCGTACCTCAAGGCCCTTCACCTTTCTACTGAAATATGCTACGGGATGTGGATGATTGTCTGAGTCACGCTAAATTAAACAGCAACCTATAGCGATGCCACTTGCATCAGTATGCACGTCCCACTCCTCCTCAAAATCTGGAACCGCTAACACTGGAGTCGTTATCAACTGTGCCTTTATTTTCGCGTATGCTTCATGATCTTCAGTCCATACAAATTTTGCGTTCTTCTTTGTGAGGTTCGTCAGTGAGGCTGACGTCCTCGCAAAACCCTCTATGGCGACGGAAATACCCCGCTACGCCCAGAAATCTGCGTACATCTTCGCTGTTCGTGGAGTCTGCATGTCAGCGATAGCCCTACAGGAATCTGGGTCAGGGCGTATCCTATCTGTGCTTACCTGGAATCCCAGAAATTTGAATTTGAGAGGCCAGAGTGCACTTCTGAACGTTCAACTGAAATCCAGCCTTATTTAACAGCGACACTGTCTGTCAAATCACTGAGATGCTCATCAAAGGTCCTAGGGTAAATAACTACATCTAAGTAGGCTATGGAGTGTTTACCTAGAACTGGACTAAGTATATAATTAATGGCCCTCTGAAAAGACGAAGGGGCTGTTTTCAAGCCGAAAGGCATACCCTTGAATTGGTACGTGTGGACGTCATCCGTGAACGCGGTCTTTTCCCCGTCGCTGCTACCGGTATAGTCCAATAAGCTGATTTCGCATCAAGAGTGGAGAAATACTTGCTTGTGCCAAAATCGACCATTTCTTGAATCAACGGCAAGGCATATACATCACCTGTCGTTATTTCTTCTTTTCGATAATTTACACAAAACTTATAGATACCGTCTGGTTTACGTACAAGTACCACCGGAGACAACCAAGGTGACATATTTGGCTCTATCACATCTTGCCTCAGTATCTTTTGACATTCGTCCCTGATAATTTGTTTAGCCTGCTCTGGAAGTCGCCACCGACGCATATAAACAGGATGGTGGTCACCTGTTGAGATTGTATGTTCTATTTGAGGTAACAGTCCTATCTCATCGTCTGGTCTAGCAAACAATTTTGGAAACTTCCTCAGTACCTCTCGAATTTGTTTCCTCTCGGCTGGTGATATGCGCTGTAAATCAAGGGCTGCAATTTACTTATCGAGATTGTCCTTTTCTGTGAGAACTAATGGGGATTAAGGTATCACTCTGCAATGGTTTATCCCCTTAATGTTAAGTGCGCTACACTGCGCTGCGACGGTCGCTGCCTCAGGTGTGTCAGACTGTGTTATTTCCCCTTCTTCAATGATCACGCCCTGAGACAGTTTGTCACCCACTCTGAAGTGATAGGCTTTGTGAGAAAGAATGATCACCGGAAGAAGTGCACCTTTTTCATGAAACAAATGTTCGATGGTGAGGTATAAGCAATTTATCCAATCTGCCCGACACTTTACGAGTGCTTCCTGGTTGAATATACTTCCCCACAGCCACCTTGATGAAATTTAAATGACCGCGGTGCATGGGCATATCTGCTTGTGAATGGCATGGAGTGAACAAGTTTTCTTGTCTGGGTCTTGAAGAGACTCAACCAATAGCTTAGGGAGATTTGCATGATATTTGGCCTTTCTCTGAATGGACGCAGTAACCGGAGGGTGGTCTGTCAATTTGTCCACACCAGAGCCGTGACAGGATGACACCACCCACACCGAACAGGTAGCAAGGAGAACTTACTGAACAAGTTCAAAATGTCCGATTTCTGCGGCCGCCATTAACGGCGTTGGTATTCCAGCTTCAATATCAGCTCCAGCGCGGAGGAGAATTTTCGGTATACGAAAATGCCAGCGTTGACAAGGCTAAGGAGAGTGCCGTCTGTGATATTCCTGCTACTTCATTAACGTCCGCCCCTGAAAACATAGATGCCATTACAGTGAGTCTATACAATTTTGATGACTGAACCACACACCAGAAGATGAGACGACGACGATTCGGTCCGTCCTGAACCATTATCAAGTAGATTAATAATGATCCAGGACAGACTAAATCGTCATCGTCTCATCTAATGGTGTGGGGTTTAGTCTTTATATCTTCAGCTACGTTATTATAATAAATATTTCACTTTTCCACACGTATACAAATATTAACTCAAAGCTTAATTTAAACGACGCAAGAAATGCCTATTTACCAAGACGTGTAGTGAAGATAAGTTACCTTGATTTAACAGCGATCTGACCATCGCTTCATTTCCTTCCTTGACTGCTACCATGAGAGGGGTGTGTCCCGCACGATTACCCTCTGCCATTTTGTTATCCCTAGTGGTAGGAGAGCAATGACAGTCCTTCCACCACTAACAGCCAGGGTCAGGGGTGACTGAACTGTCGGTAGGCTTGTTCACCTAAAAAAAAAATTATACAGCCTAGCATTTTATGAAGTTAAATAGTTATGTTGATTTTTGTACATTTATTCTCACATGGATATATGAAGCAACAACACCTGCTCCTCCTCAAATGGGATATGTACACCAATTGATGTACATTCAGTTTACTTTTGTCCTGAACAATGTTCAAGTGTAAACCATATTTGGTGATTGGCCAGAAAGCTATTGTCTGGACCTTAATAAATGTGAGGAGTCCCAGGGGCGCGCGTTGGCCGGCTCGCTGGAGGCCAGAGGGCAAGGGTGGGCTGGCTTGCTGGTGGCGCGGGTGGGCCGGCTCCCTGTACAACATTACTGAATGACAAAATTTGTGTGGTGTAATGACAATATGTACAGCCCACCTCACATGTACATGGTTGTTGTTTTAGATTCATCTATTCTGAACAAAACGTTCGAAGTAGCACGGCCTATGGTGAGCCTGTAATCCCACTGCTGCCACCACTGTAATACCCTTTATCTACTCTCTGCTCTACCCTTTCCCTTCACTCAATACCCAAGCTTAACACTGTTACACTTCAGTATGGCCCCTCAATGAGCTGCCACGAATCTAAGCTGACTATTAAATGAGGACACAACAATAGGGGTAATTAATTTATAACTAATAATTAAATTCTCATTAATCACTACCACCACCTTCCTATAAGCATAAATAAATGTCTAAATTGTTGTTTCCCCAGGAAGGGATTCAATAATCATGGACTCGGGGGAATTAGAATCTTGGTAATAACTCTTGAGAAGTAATACTGTAATGTTTACTGATTGAGAATCCAAATGCTTCCAATACCACCCGAGAATATCCCCTATAAAATGACTCGCACAGCATCAAAAGAAAAGGGGAACAGATAACTAAACACAATTTCATTAAAACACGTAAATTGGAATCGAATTGAAATATCCTACTTTACTAACACATCTTAAGAGGCAAAATGGAAATTCGAGGTGCATTTACTTGAAATACCAAAACTCAGACATTACCTTAATCCTGCAAACTCGGCCAAGATGTTGAGTGGCTGCCACAGATCAGGAGACCTGTTCACCAGTTGACACCCCCAAGACACACTAACTAATATTTTGTAAAACTCTTACCAATGGAACAGGCTCCACTTACTTAGTTCCTTGGCCCAATTAACTTCGCCTATCAAAGCTCAACAATGACTACAGTGTGTCACTCTTAGGCCAGCCAAAACCTATGACTTTGCCCTGCCCCTAAGCCTCCTTGGTGACATAGGCCTGTCCTGAAAGTATGTTTTACTCCTGTAGAATCATGAACCGATCCCATACTACACAGGAAACCGTGAGTTAAGCGAGTACGGCCAATCCGAAACCTTGCTAAAGCAGTTTCCCACCGCCGGTTACGGTGGTAGGAGGAAGGCCACGTGAACACACTGCGTTTGAGAGTACGTTACCTGTTACGTCCGTTACTAACTACAGAGGACCTACAACCCTGCCAATGGGCAAGGATGGAGGAATGAATGACAGGATAAAAGTCAGAATAAGGAATACCTTTACGGGAGATGGGACAAAAACGGATAGCTTCCCTAGCGGCAGCATCCGCACGCTCATATAAAGAAACACCAATATGGCTGGGAACCCAGCAAAACTCTACTGATTTAAATGTATTAGAAATAAGAAACAGCCAATGTTGAATCTCGATGACCACCACATGGACAGGATTAAAGGACCCTAGAGCCATGAGGGCACTAAGAGATTCAACTAAAACCACAGAGGAGGAATGAAAATGAGAAAGCACAAGACAGAGAGCATAGGGAATGGCATAAATTTCTGCTGTGAAGACGCTAGCCACCGAAGGGAGGCGACACATAAAAGTGCGGTCAGAAAAAACAAGAGTAGCCCGCACCGTCAGCAGACTTAGACCCATTGGTGAAGATGGAAATAGAGTGGGAGTGTGAAGAAAAATGCTAAAGGAAAAGGTGTTTCAGGACCATAGGAGGGGTAAAAGCTTTAGTAAAGCGGGTCAAGGACGTACGAAACATTGGAAGGGGGGACTCCACGGAGGCAAGAAAGGAACAATACGAGGAGAAACATTAGAAATACAAACAAAGAAAATCCTGTAGATAACCGGATAGAAAGCGAGATAACCGGACAGAAAGAGGGAGACGATGAAGAGGAACAGGAACCACAGAAGGGGTAAAACTTAAAGCACGACAGAGGAGAGAGGAAGGGTGTTGTAAGGACCGCGCAAGATAGCGAAGACAGTAGCGATCACGGCGGTCCTGGAGAGAGAGGAAGCCAGTGTCAACATATAAACTGAGGGCGGCAGTCGAACGAAAGGCAACAGAGCCGAGACGCAACCCAGTATGTTGCAAAGCATCAAGACAGTGAAGAGCAGGAGAAGAAGCAGAAGAGTATGCAGGGCAACCATAATAGTTTAGATAGGACAAGAGGAGTGCAAATAAAGGAGCGTGTGCCTATCCACTCCCCAAGAAGTATGGGACAAAACCTTAAGTAGGTTAAGGGCCTTGGAGCATTCAACTCGAAGGTAAGAGATATGGGCTGACCAAGACAAGAGTGTCAAAGAATAACCCCAAAAGCTTAGCAGAATCCCTGTACATAAGGGGATGATCATAAAGCGACAGAGGGACGAAGAACGACACGCTTCAGAGTAAGTCATAGCACAAGTCTTAGGTGCAGAATACTTGAAGCCATGTTCGGGGGCCCAGGACGACATGGCATCAATCGCAAATTGACGCCGCCGTTGGAGAGGAGGATCACCCAGACAGCAAAGGGTAAGATCGTCAACACAGGGAGCGGAGAAGACGCCAGAAAGAAGAGAGGAAAGAAGACCGTTGAGGGCAACTAGAAAAATAGTAGTGCTCGGAACACTACCCTAGAGTACACCCTAATACTGCCTAAAAGGGGCAGAGAGGGAGAGGTACCAAGCCGCACATGAAAGGAGCGACGAAAGAGGAAACACTGGGGGAAGAGAGTGAGATTCCCACGAAGGCCAAAAGAATGAAGTTGAGACAGAATGATACCGCCAGGTAGTGTCGCAAGCCTTTTCCAGGTCAAAAAGAACGGCAACAACGGAGGTCTTCGCAGCAAAAGCAGTACGGATATAGACCTCCAAGTTCACGAGGATATCTCTGGTGCTGGGGCACTTGCGAAAACCAAACTGAGAAGAGAAGAGGTGGTGATAATGTTCTAAGAACCATATCAAATGAATGTTAACAATACGTTCAAAGAGCTTGCATACACAACTCGTGAGGGCAATAGGGTGCAAGTCCTTGGAGGATGACCCGAGAGACCCTGGTTTCCGAACAAGGAGGACAACAGCATCGAGCCAGTCCTCAGGGACTGATGACTCCCAGACCCGATTATACTGACTCGGTAAATACTGAGACGTGCACGGTGGGAGATGGTGAAGCATTTCATAATGAATGCCATCAGAGCCCGAAGCCGTAGAACCGCAGAGGGCTAGGGCAGATTGAAGCTCAGAGAAGGGATCATTATAGGGAAGGCGAAGATGAGTACAGAAATTTAAAGGACGAGATTCAAGAATAGGCTTATGAAGAAGGAAGGATTGGGGAAGATGAGAACCAGAAATTACAGATAAAAAGTGGGAACCCAGTTCGGTCGCGACCTGCAACGGGTCCGCCACAAGAGATCCACCGAGGTGAAGGACCGGCGAGACATCGGGAACGAACATACCCGCAATTTTGCGGATACGCTTCCGACCAGTGGTAGAAGAGTTTCGGACGTAACAGCGGAGACACAAGATATCCAGCAAGTATGTTTAGCCGCACAGATGGTCCTACGGGCCACCACACTCGCCTTCCGAAACAAGAAGACTCGATCGTCTACAGGCGGCGATGTCTTTTCCAAGCTGCACACTTACAGCGTACAGCTCAAGCACAGTCAGCATTCTACCAGTAAACGCACTACCGCGTCCCC
>NC_091155.1:11400926-11446889 GCF_040958095.1 Procambarus clarkii
TCAGGCGGGATGGCAATCCTCAGGTCGCTAACTTCCCTCTCTGGAGGAGTCAATCTACAAGTCCTTTGCACATACTATGTACAGGCAGTCAGATCAGTGATCGAATATGCTGCACCTGCACTCAAAAGCCTCTCACAGCAACAGTGGAAAAAAGCTTGAAGCTGCCCAAAAAATGTTGAGAGCTGCCCTTGGGGCCCTTATGTGGACCAGGCTTCAAACTCTTAAGACTGGAAACGGGTTTGCCCTCTCTACAAGAAAGAATATCGCAAAGAACCATTACAATTATCAGTAAGATAATTGTCTCCTAATCCAGTCCAGGTACGACAGGCCTAGGTGGTTAGACTTGGCCAAAACAACGGAAACTCTTGGGTTGCCAGAGCAGGAAAAGTCCTAAACGGACAAAAATTAAAATGTGTGATCCTTGATAGAGTAGGTGATCAACCACACCCAAACAACACGTGTTCTCCACCGTAGGAAGAGCCTACCTTCAACATAGTAATAGAGGGTCTTCTGATGAAAAAGGCTGCCTATGATAACAGTCCTAAGGCGCATCAGAGAAAAGCAAATGAACAACATTGCAGTAGCAGGAGCCATCCACATCTTCACAGACGTATCGATGGACACAGAATGAGTGTGCGAGTGCTGCTCTTTGCACAGACAACGAACAGGCATATTGGAGAGTGAGGACTAGAATCAACCCAAACTGAGCTGTTTGCCATATAACAAGGAATTGCATATGTGATTGCACATAACTCGGAATGCAATCATACACACACTCAAAAGGTGCACTTCACATATTAGATAAAAAGCTTTGCAAAGACAACGTAGAAATAATTGCCATCATTTTGTATCCTGGAGCAGTATCTAAAGACAAGACTCCACAAAACTCGAAACTGGATCCCATCCCATGTTGGAATCCCATTATGTGAGAGCCGATGAAATTGCTAAATTGGCAACTCGTCATCCAGTCGTACATAAAACAATCTAACCCAGCCTAGAGTACACAAAAAAACACCATCACAAAAGTCCTCAACTTCAACAAAGCTCATAAGTAAGTAAGTAAGTAATTATCAAAAGAAGGCACCAAACCGGGAAGGCTATGTAGCACCATCAAGTACGCAAAATAATCAGAGGGCGCTAAATATCACCAAGGATGCCAATACGAGAACAAAAACGCATAAGGCGAACGATATCAAAAGTATCCGAGTCACCAAGAATTCTATCGAGGGACAGGTGACCGCGAGGGGCGGTCGGAAAGCAAGACACACGCTCGTCCTGGAAGTCAGGACATTCAAGGAGGACATGCACGACCGTAAGAGGGACGATGCAACTAGGACAATGAGCAGGGCGGCGCTCCATCAAGTGACCATGGGTTAAGCGAGTATGGCCAATACGCAACCTCGCCAGAGCTGTTTCCCACCGCCGGTTACGGTGGAAGGAGGACGGCCACGAGGAAACACAACATTTAAGAGTATGTAGCTTGTTACCAGTAACAGACAACCAAGAAGCCTGCCAACGGGTAAGGACTGAGGAATGGATAACCGGGTAAAAGTCGGAATACGGAATGCCTTTGCGAGAGATGGGACAAGAGCGGACAGCTTCCTTGGCAGCAGCATCCGCACGCTCATTTAAAGACACACCAATATGGCTGGGAACCCAACAAAACTCAACCGACTTAAATTTACTGTGAACGAGAAACAGCCAATGCTGGATCTCGACAACTACTGGATGAACCGGATTAAAGGACCCGAGAGCCATGAGGGCACTACGAGAGTCAACAACAACCACAAAGGAAGACTGACAACGAGAAAGCAGGAGACGAAGAGCATAGAGAATAGCATAAAGTTCCGCTGTAAAGATGCTAGTCTCCGGAGGCAAGCGACACATAAGTGCGATCAGGAAAAACAACAGAGTAGCCAACACCGTCCGCTGACTTAGACCCATCGGTGAAGACAGAAACGGAGCGGGAGTGAGAAGAAAAGTGCTCGAGGAAAAGGCGTTTTAGAACCGTAGGAGGGGTAAAAGCTTTAGTGATACGGGTCAAGGATGTACAAAACCGCGGAAGAGGGACCCTCCACGGGGGCAAAGAAGGAACAACACGAGGAGAAACATCAGAAATACGAACGGAAAGAGAATCCTGTAGGCGAGACAACCGGACAGAAAGAGGGAGGTGGTGAAGAGGAACAGGAACCGCAGGAGGGGTAAAAGTTAAAGCACGACAGAGGCGAGAGGAAGGATGTTGTAAGGACCGCGCAAGATAGCGAAGACAGTAGCGATCACGGCGGTTCTGGAGAGACAGGAAGCCAGTGTCAACATACAAGCTAAGGATGGGAGTCGAACGAAAGGCACCAGAACTGAGACGCAACCCAGTATGGTGCAAAGCATCAAGACGGCGAAGAGTAGAAGGAGAAGCAGACGAGTAAGCAGGGCAACCATAATCGAGCTTAGACAGGACGAGAGAGGAATGTAAAGCAAGGAGAGTGCGCCTATCTGCCCCCCAAGAAGTATGGGACAAGACCCGAAGGAGGGTAAGGGCCTTAGAGCACTCAACACGGAGGTAAGAGATATGGGGAGACCAAGACAAACGAGTGTCAAGGAATAACCCCAAAAGCTTCGCGGAATCTTTGTATTCAAGGGGATGACCATAAAGTGACAAAGAGGGACGAAGAACAACCCGTTTCCGCGTAAAAGTCATGGCACAAGTCTTAGAAGTAGAGAACTTGAAGCCATGACCTGTGGCCCAAGACGACACGGCATCAATGGCAAGTTGAAGCCGGCGTTGAAGGAGAGGCGAATCATCACCCTGACAACAAAGGGTAAGATCATCGACATAGAGAGCGGAGAAGACACCAGAAGGAAAAGAGGAAAGAAGACCATTGAGGGCAACCAGAAAGAGTAGTGCTCAGAACACTACCCTGGGGCACACCTTCGTATTGCTGAAAAGAGGGAGAGAGAGCGGTACCAAGGCGCACCCGAAAGGAACGACGAGAGAGGAAGCTGCGGAGAAAGAGAGGGAGATGACCACGAAGGCCAAAAGAATGAAGTTGAGATAGGATATGATAACGCCAAGTGGTGTCATAAGCCTTTTCTAGGTCAAAAAGGACGGCAACAACGGAGGTCTTCGCAGCAAAAGCAGTACGAATATAGACCTCCAAGTTCACCAGGACATCTGTCGTGCTGCGGCACTTGCGGAAACCAAATTGAGAAGGGGAGAGGAGGTGATGGTGTTCCAGGAACCACATCAGACGAACGTTAACCATACGTTCAAAGAGTTTGCAGACACAACTTGTGAGAGCAATAGGGCGAAAGTCCTTAGGGGAAGCACCCAGAGACCCCGGTTTGCGAACAGGGAGGACAACGGCATCGAGCCAGTCCTCAAGGACTGACGACGACTCCCAGATCCGATTATACAGACTCAGTAAATACTGAGACGTGCTCGGAGGGAGATGGCGAAGCATCTCATAATGAATACCATCGGAGCCCGCCGCCGTAGAACCGCAGAGGGCCAGGGCAGAACGAAGTTCAGAGAGAGAGAAGGGATCATTATAGGGAAGCTGAAGATGAGTGCAGAAATCTAAAGGACGAGACTCAAGGACAGGTTTACGAAGAAGGAAAGATTGGGGAAGATGAAGACCAGAGCTAACAGAAGAAAAGTGGGAACCCAGTTCGGAAGCGACCTGCAACGGGTCCGCCACAAGAGTAACATGGAGGTGAAGGACCGGAGAAACATCGGGAACGAACTTAACCGCTATCTTGCGGATACGCTTCCAGATCTGGGCCAGAGGGGTTTCGGACGTAATTGTTGAGACATAAGATGCCCAACATTCACGTTTAGCCGTACGGATGGCCCTACGGGCCACCGCACTCGCTTTCCGAAAGAAAAGAAAAGAATCGGTCGTCTGCCTATGGCGGTGCCTCTTCCAGGCTGCACGCTTACAGTGGACAGCCCGAGCACAGTCCGCATTCCACCAGGGAATGCACTTCCGTGGACCCCGAGAGGAAGAGCGAGGAATAGAGCGGAGGGCAGCGTTGAAGACAGTGTCATGAAAAAGGAGGAGAGCGCGAGAGAGGGGCAGAAGGGAGAGGTCAGAGAGAGTAGCACTGAGGGAAAATAGGGTCCAGTCCGCCTTAGCAAACTGCCACCTAGGGAAAGAGAGGGAAGGGCGAAAAGAGAAAAAGGAAACAAGGATGGGGAAATGATCACTTCCATGGAGGTCATCAAGAACCTGCCACGTGAAATCTAAGTAAAGAGAAGAAGAGCAGAGAGAAAGATCAAGACAAGAAAGGGTGCGAGTTCGAGAGTCCAAATGAGTGGGCTCACCAGAATTCAGAAGAGACAGGGAAGAAGAGAGGAGAAACGGCTCAAGGAGGCGACCCCGGGTATTCGTCAGAACGTCACCCCAAAGAGAATGACGACAATTGAAGTCACCCAGCAGGAGCACAGGCTCCGGCAAGGAGTCTAGGAGGTGTTTCAAATCAGGGAGAGAGCGGGACACTCGGGGGGAGATAAATGGAACAAACTGTGTACCATTTCCCCACAAAGATACGAGCAGCAGAACAATGGAGAGGCGAAGGAAAAAGTAAAGGAACAAAGGGAACATAAGCCCGAATCAAGAGAGCAGAAGAATTAGAAGCCCCAGCAATGGCTGGGGGGGGGGGAGAGAAAGGAATAGCCACGAAAACGACCAGGACGAGCACCAAGCATTGGCTCCTGGAGACAGACACAAAGGGGCGAAAACCGCGAAATCAGAAGTTGGAGTTCGAGAAAATTGGCGTAATAACCTCGAACGTTCCATTCAAGAATGGACAACGACGAGAAGAGAGGACAAAAACAGAGAACAAGGAAGAAACAAAGGCGAAAGAGCAACAGAGCACGTTAAAGAATATCAGGGTCGGGATCAGGGTCAGCAAAGTCAGGGTTAGGGGGCATGGGTAAACTGAGCAAAGACGGAGGGAAGGAAACGGGAGAACAGATCAGAGGTGGGCGGGCAGGGTCCGGAGGAGGAGGAGGAGGAGGAGGAAGAGGAGGAGACAACGGAGAGGAGCAGTCAAGGACAGCAGCAGGAAGAGGGGGAGTAGAAAGAGGGGAGCGCACCCCAGCAAGAGCAGCAACCGAAAGGGAAGCAGGGGCCAAAGAAACCTCCATAGCAGGAACAGGGGGCGCAAGCACTGAAACGGGAGGGGAAGGAGCAACAGAGCCAGAAGGAGGAGCTGAGGAAGAAAGCGAAGCCTTCTTACCCGCCGAAGGAGAGGAGCCAGGCTTACGCTTCTGACTTAAAGAGACCGGTGTCCCAGCAACTACGTACCGGGCAACGGATTCCAGTGTCTCAACAGGAGAAGCCGAACGAGAGCACACACGACGGCCGTTAGGAGAGCGATGGACATCCGCCCGCACCGACAGGCGGTGGGGAGAGCCGATAGATGGAGGAAGAGGATGGGAAGGAGGATCGGAGGGGGACGAGGAAGAAGACACAGAAGACACGACAGACCGGGTAGAAGGAAGGGGAACCCCAGACAGAGGACCAGGAGGAGGATCCTTCGGGAGAGAACCCAAAGGGACAGAGGAGGGGGCAGTGGGCGCATCAGGGTCCAAGGCCCGGAAACGGTTGTGAGTCTGAGGAAAGCGGGAAGGACGAGGAGAGGAAGAGCGCAACACGCGAGCATAAGAGATATTAGCATAAGGCGGGAGCCGGCGAACCTGGCGCCTCGCCTCAGGAAAAGATAAACGCTCCCGGTGCTTCAAGTTGAGGACAGCTGCCTCAAGCTTGTAATGGACACACGCACGGGAGAAGGTAGGATGGGCCTCACCGCAGTTGAGGCAACGAGCCTGGGGAGAAGCGCACTCCGACTTAGTGACCTTCGCCACCACACAAAGGACAGAGAGAGACAGTCCCGGAGCAGCGGAGGGCACCATGCCCAAACCTCCAGCACTTGTTGCAGAGCCGAAGAGAAGGAATGTACTCCTGGACAGAGCACCTGGCACCAGCAAGAATGACAGAGGGTGGAAGGGTCCTACCATCAAAGGTAATCTTCACACCCCGGAGGGGTTGACGGCGACTACCACGAGGGGGACGAGTAAACGTGTCCACCTGGAGAATAGAATGGCCCTGGGCAGCGAGGATATGGCGAATATCGTCGTGGCAGTCGCGCAGGTCCCGAACACCGGTCGCAACATGGGGCGGGAGCAAAATAGTGCCAACACTGGCATTCAACTGAGCGTTCTTCGAGACCCGAACGGGGGTCTCGCCAAGGCAGGATAAGGCAGCCAAGCGGGAAGCAGCATCCTGAGAAGGAGCAGCAACGACACGTGTACCGAGACGAGTGGGGTTGAAAGTAATGGAGGCATCCACGGAATCAAAGAGATGTCGATGGAGGGAGAAATCGTCAGGAGGCGCAGAATCAAGAGGGAGGAGATCAAAATATTTGGCCCACGAAGCGGGACCAAACAAGGCTTGATAGGTAGCAGAACTGGAAGGAATCGAGCGAGGGCGGCCGTGACGAGGACGGCGGTGAGAACCCCCAGAGAGAGAGGGGTTAAAAGGTGCAGTAGTTACAACCAGAGAAGGAGCCGCGCCAGGGGACGAGGTAGTCACCACTGGGGGCTTGGGGCTCGACCCAACCGCAGAGGAGGGAGGGGAGCTAGAGGAAGGAGTCAGAGAGGCCAAAGGAGGAGCAAGGTCGGGGCCCAATGCAGCGGAGGCTACAGAGCCCGGTCTTCCAATACGGACCGACTCGGGGGCTTGGTCGCCCACCCCACGAGCCTGAGAAGGTAAACCAGAAGAAGCCGAAGCAGGGGTAATCATCTTGACGAAAGAAGAATTCACTCACGAATGTGCCCCCACACCCACCATGGAGCCACAATTAGAGGCAGGACACCCAACAAGAAGCTATCGCCTATCTTGTCGGGGCCTCCTAGGGGTGCGTCGTGAGTATACGCCCCACAAACGCCACCTTAAGAAACCGACAGTCCGTCGAGATCGGGTTCAGTGACGAAGTGGGGATTGACAATAAAAGGTTCCCCTCGCTCTCGACGTCGGGTACTGCAGTTCTACGGGTGCAAGAGTATGCCTCCTCAAGCACCCGGGCGTCAAAATAGAAGAAGTCCAAGGGAAGAACCAGAACGAGCAAAAGGTCGGCAGGAAACGGCAAGCAGATAGGAGAAGAGGGGGGAGAAAAACGAAACAGAAGGAAAAGGAAAAGATGCCCAGCAGAATTGGAGAGGACGGCAGCAGGAGCACAAGGCTAGAAAAGGACAGAGGACTGTCCCAAGGAGCATCACACTCCGGCAGCCGCCCACCAAGCCCCCACACGGCGACAACGAGCTGAGCGGGGAGGGGGCAAAGCTCATAAACACCAGAGAATATCAGGAATTTCGCCCTATGCAATATGGTATCTTCTAGCCACAAAGTTTGAAAGGTTAAACATCCCAAATGGAATGCACAGCGAAATAACGGTTCGGTTATATAGACTGTCTAGGTTACAGATGCAACTGGGAGATTGGTGAACCCAGAGGGAATGCTGCCACTCATATGGTCAAAAAAAGTTCCAGCAGCTGGTCACCGTCATAAACACTGTCAAGCAGTATCCTCCCCCGCAATACCAGCCTGACAATTTAAATGCGACCTCAGCACACACTATACATTCACTAAAACTATAATCTACCACTTGCGGGGTTATTCGTGCCCGTGCCTCCACCTGGTGGACTTTATCATATTCAATCACCCAAAAGACGTACTCCAACACCCAGCCTAATCCCACTTGGGTAACCCACTCGGGTACCCACACTCATACTACAATCTCTTCCGCCCAGCAACAGGGATAAAATGCCAACCAGGCCCACCTGCCTCCACCTCATTTCCAACAACCTCCTAATCAGTCTGGCTCGTCATCCGAACTGATTGCAATAGCAAAGGAGGCCGCAAATTGGGACATCCTCAGACTCATGAATGCACTCCGTGTGGACAACCGTCCCAAAATTCAGGTCTTGCAGTCCACTTACACCCTCATTGACCCAGTTCAATATCCGGCTAAAACACTCCCAAGAAACGTGGTCCTCCCCCCCACCCCCCTCGTCATCCTTGAAACTGGGACCACAAGTACTCCCACCACCCTGGATGCTCTTCACGCCACTCATAAGACTGGACATCGACGCACACATACTCGTAGTTTTAAGCCCACTTCCAAATAACCAACCAGACCAATCCGTTCCACAGCAGCACCTACCAACCATCCACCCACAGCCTCCTACTGATGCAATCCCTTCCCCAGCCAGACTGCCCCATGCACACCAAACCACCATGGATAATGGAAACCAACAAGGGGGATACTCTGGAGAACCAGTTCAGGGAGCCTTTCTTGAACTATCTCCAGACCTTCGTCATGAAGGCATTGACTCCAGGTTCTCTTTGGAGACGGATAGGACCGTTGGCGTGGAACAGCCCATCCTCGTAAACAAATGCCCAAGTCCATTTCATGCACCTGCCAAACCTTTTATTTATTAATGAAAAATGGTTTACACACAACTCAAAACTGATGACGTTCGAACACTGCTGAAACAAGTGCTTCGCTGACGACTTCTGTTCGAACCACAACGCTGTAAATGCTTCACCTATGTACTAAAAATACAAATAATCGCCAACAGAACCTAAACACCTAACCTAACCAATGCCTAAATGTGAACAGTATGCTATTATATAACAATATTAATTTAAAATTTAGAAAATTCCTTTTTTTGATTGAAAAGCATGTTAAAATTGATGAATGCGTCTTTTGGGTTGGTCTCTGCAGAGAATGGACTTGGTCTGAGGATAGGTGACGTGGAAATAGGTTCTAGTCCAGGAGAAACCCTAATTCCTGAGAGCAGTGTGCCTCGTTCTCCAGTGGAACCCTGGTAGACCCGTGACCTCAATAAATGTCAGCTCGAGGCAGTTACAGGCAAAACGGTAGCAGCATCGCCAAGAAAAGTCTGTCGCAGTAATGGAAGTAACTTTAATGCAAATAAACATTTTTTTTTTAGGTACCTAATCTCATTAGAGGTGAGCAACCACAACTCTGACGTAATTCTCTACAATGACACGGCAGCCCAACCCGACCAACATATATCTCCCTCTTGGGATACTCAACTGTGGAACTGAACAGGGGTGTACATAATGGAACCGGAATTGATAGAATCTTCTCCTATTGCACAAACTTGGTTAAATATGATCGCATTCTTGCAGTGGAATTCTTGACCAGCCATGGAGCCCCCTTCATCATTTGTAAGGGTTACTTGCCTTCCAGGCTTAATTAGCACCCTTCAATTTCCTTTAACAGGCTCTTGAACAGGAACCAGCCAACGATCATTGCCGGTGACCTTAACGCTCACCACCCAGCCATTTACAACTGCCAGCTGTGTGAGCTGACAGCAAGGGAAGACAAATGAACTATTCAATGCTGACCAGGAAGTTCACTTTCCAGGGCCCCACACTTCAAAACCTACATTGCAGGCAACATTAGGGGTTCACCAGATGTCCTCACTAACCGGAACTGCCGTATGTAGCACTTCAGTGTGACCCCGGGTGGGAGGGTTTGCTCTGACCATATTCGCCATAATTCAACTCCAAACAGCCCCATTCAGATGTATAACTCCATCTAGACCCAAACTCGAGACTGTGGAACTGGGTTCTTACCACCTTCCTAGCAGATGACCAGGTAGTAGAGTTGAACCATCAGTCTACACCAGCTATTGACAAGGCTGTTGCAGGTATTCATGGGCGAATATTAGAAGCAACGGTGGCAACATGGCAGAGAACCACCACCTAAACGTATAGTAAATCCATCCCAACCAGGGAAATTAGGGCAAAATGAAAAGTACCAACAGGCTTGTTTCAGCCACCAACGGACGGGTACATCCCCTGCGTTTCACCTACAGTCACTGAATACATTATTGCCCTTAAGATAATTATGAGGTCATATCTGGGGGAATCTGGTCAGGTTGGGGAATCAATATAGAAGGGACCCAGGGGCCTTCTGGAGAAAAAATAAATAATTGTTAGGATCGCCAACTCGACTCTCGCCTCGTACACACCTACCAGGATTAGGACTATGAAAAACAATCGGAAAATGTTGATTAAAAAGTACAAGCAGATCTAATGGGGTTGGTTTGATAAAGGTTCTTAACGGCCTCCAACAAGAGAACCTTTAACAAAGCACACTTCAACAGAGTAAACGACTTAACTAATGTCAAATGCCAACCTAGACTCATTGATCAGTAAGTCTATCAACCTGGCTAACCTCCTGGCCTTTGATCAGACCGATCACCAGAAGTGAACTGACAGAGGGTGATAAAGAGCACCAGGAACAAGGCCCCAGGCCTCTCAGGTCAACCCGTTCTCGCAAATTCGTAAAGTCAATATTGACTTATTAACTACGTGCATAGGTGATATACTAAACATAATAGATACCCTTAAAAAGATTCATAGAAAACACCGACCTTACCTAACCTTGTTAGTATCTTAAGATAAGCATCTTATTGCTTCGTAATTACAATTATTACTTAACCTATACCTATTATAGGTTAGGTAATAATTGTAATTACGAAGCAATAAGATGCTTATCTTAACATACTAAGTAGGTTAGGTAAGGTTGGTGTTTTCTGTGAAGCTTTTCAAGGGAAACTATTATGTTAAGTATGTCACCTATGCACATATTTAATAAGTCAATATTGACTT
The DNA here is from genome assembly GCF_040958095.1 of Procambarus clarkii. Taxonomy (NCBI): domain Eukaryota; kingdom Metazoa; phylum Arthropoda; class Malacostraca; order Decapoda; family Cambaridae; genus Procambarus; species Procambarus clarkii. Next base: position 11,411,636 of record NC_091155.1, read on the forward strand.
ATTAAATTTGCGAGAACGGGATGCTCAGGTACACAGGCAAGCTACATACAGCTCTTACCAGGGAATTATAGTCGATCTATCATGAATGTATTCAGTGCGATCTCAGCATCAGGACATTTCCCAGAAGTCTTAGAGGGCGAAGATGATCTTCACTCCCTTCTTGAGATCTTGAGGTTATCTTGATTTCGGGGCTTAGTGTCCCCGAGGCCCGGCTGGGAGGGAGTTTTTGTTGTTGTAGCGTATACTCCCCTCTCAATGGGGTCCAGACAACTTGCACCCCTGCCTGAAACAACGGCATAATTACCGTTCCACTGGTGTGTGGCTGGCTCTGTGGGACATGGAGGCTGGGTACAGTTAGACATGGGGGTTCAAAGACATGACATGACTAGTGGAAGCATGGATCTCACCCTGGGGTTGGGAATGCACAGCTCCCAATCCCAGGGTGGTTAGGTACTCCTCCCAAAAGTCCAAACACAAGAGCATCCCTATTTATTGCCCTCTAGAATTTGAAACCAGTTCTAAATTGACTGATTGCACCAGACAATAAGTTTAGAACCAGCCAGGTTTGCATGTGACCTTGTCATCACAGTGACTTTTTTTTTTTTTTTTTTTTTTTTTTTTACATGCAAGCATGCGTATAATGTACAATAAAAACAGAACAAATATAACAGAGACCAAAAGTACAAAGCACACACATGAACAATGACAAAGGAACAAATCAAGAGAAGACCAGCCAGAAGGGCTGACCACAAAACAAAAAATGCATATACAAACATAACACAAATATAAACACAGCGTAATACAAACATAAGGGAAACATAGAGGCGAGAAACATACAAAACAAGTCTGCTAACACCTCAAACACATAATGCACACATAACAAAGAGCACACCCCAACAGCCTGAAGGGCACACAATATGACAAGCAAGCGCACACGACATCCACAACCGAACACACAAACGCACAGGAACTGCACACCCCCCCCACTAGCCATACAAGAAAACCCACAATACAAACCGGAGCACGCAAGAACCGCGAAACAATACCCACCCCACCCACTCACATACACACCCCACAACCAGGCAACACAAAATACACAGAAATCACTTGCGAGGAACCTCGAGAGAAATGTACTTCTCCGGGAAAAGATCATAAGGATATTTCGCCTTGTAAGCTTCCCAGACTAGATCTTCAAGGTCGGTAGGGTTTTCGACCCCCCCCCCCCCCGCGCTCGAGCGGGTATCGTAAACTCAGGAACATCTATATCTGGCGGCATCGGCCAATGCCTAAGGTCACTGACGCAAGTCGCATAACGAGGCTGGGGAGCGCCAACCACGCCCTTCGAGGAAGCAGATGACACCGGAGAAGCGGACGAGGGTCGCCGAGCCTGCCACGCCTTCGTCATCGGAGCAGGCGCCGGACGCCGAGACGATAGCACTTCCACGGATACTGCAGGAGACACGGAAGGGACTGCAGGAAACGGAAGAGGCGGCAAGACTGCTGCCGAGGAAACGGGTAACGAGGAAGGGGCCACATAACATCCAGAGCGAGCATCTTTCTCAACATCACTACCAGGCCACCCCGCTCACCACCAACTACAGCAGGGGGAACCAGCGCCCACGAAGAACCGGAGCCATCCGACGCAGGCAACGCACCTGAAGCAGGACCCTCGGACACCGGACCAGAAGTTGAGGCCGAAACGCCGGCACCGGCATCCTCAGGCAAGTGTACCTCCGCCACCACCGTAGTGTGCACCACATCCGGAGCCACTCCACCGTCAACGGAAGGACGACACTCGTCGAATTCGCCAACATCAGCCCACGCAGAAGAACGCCGGGAACGCTTAGGCTCGGGCCGCACATCATCAGACCCGGAGGCAGACTCAGCGACCCGCGCAGCACCAACCGAGCGAACCGACGCACGCCGCAGCACGGCAGCCTCCTCAACCACACGGGGCACCAGGCCAGGCACAGGAGGGAATGCCGGAACCACCTCAGCTCCCAGCACAGCCGGAACAGACGGCGAGGGCGCAGGGACCGGGACAGACACAGCAGAGGAAGAACTGGAAGACGAGGGGTCTGAGCAAACGGCAGGCGGAAGAGGCTCAGGGACACCAGCTGGAGCACTAGGCGAGGACCCAATCTCCGGAGGAGATGCGGCAACAACAGGGGGCGCAACAGGCGGAGCAACAGCTGCTACAGAGGGCACCTCCTCAGCCGAAGAGACGTCCATACCCACCGAATCATCCCCCACAGGAAGGGGCGGAAAATCCTCCTCACTGAAGAGATTCACTGGTGCAACAGCAGGCGCAGAACAGTCAGCAGCCTGATGGCCCAAAAGACCACAACGATAACACGTCTGCGGCTGACGGGCGTAAAACACCCGAACGTTGTACCCCATAAGGCGCACAGAGGACGGAATATCCGCCCGGAGTCTCATGCCCAGGGTGCGAATGTTAGACCTCACACCCTTAAGAGGACTAGAAGACACCACGTTCACCCTCACACTAACAACTGCGCCAAACCGGCCAAAATACCGCCGTAGCAGAGCCTCTGGAAACTCCAAGGGAGCCCCATGCACACTGATGTAAGTAAGTGCACCACTTCTATCCGAGAGCGTGACAGTGCCCGCACCATCCGGCAGGGGCAGAATCCGTCCCTCGTATCGCCGGAGAAAATCGCGATACGCCACCTCCTCTGCAAACTTCACAATTGCCCTACGGGCCGTTACCAACTCGACCCCATAAATCGCAAACACAGGGACAGAGAGCATTTCACAAGCCAGGGCAATCTCCGGGTAACCAGCCCGCACAGAGAACTCTAGTCCCACAGACTGAGCCCGGACGACTGGGGGTAGAGGGACCCCCATCGTAACGCCACGTCAGCACAGGCGAGCAGAGACACACCCGCCCCCAACCAGCCGAAACGGGCAAACAACACCAAACTGCTGGAGCGCCGATGCAACACGTCCGCCCCTTACCGAAGTTAGGGCCAGACTCCACATCACAGTGACAAGGTATAAACTGTTAATGAGGGTTGACAGAGGGTCGTCCTCCTCAACAGAGTCAGGATTGGGAATTACTGAAGATAATTTCAATTCCTCCCTGGCAATGTATGACTTGAGTTTGTTAACATGAATAGTTCTTTCAGTTTGGTCATCAAAGATGCCCTTAATTACAAAATTGATGGACTAATTTTCTTTAAATTCTGTACGGTCCCTGCCATTTGGGTGCTAATTTTCTACTCTGATTGGCGGGGGCCGTTTGGTTCAGTCTCATTACGAAATAGCCCTCTTTCAGTACCAGTGGTCGCACCTGTCTATCATAATAGTGAGCATATCGCGTACGTGCTTGACTGGACGCCTCAGCAGCTACTCTTCAGGTATTTTAAATTTGTATAAGAATTTCTGAAGGATAATCCTCACCGAAGTTAACATTGTGCCTGTTAAGCAAGCCTGATACAAAATTACATGAATGGCCGGTGAACAGTAAGAGTGGCTGTGTATTGATCGACTGATGTACCGCTGTGATCAGTGCAAATTGTATATAAGGTAACTGTTCATCCCATGTGGCAGGATCTTTTTCTGCCAGAATAGCAAGCATGTCTATTATTGTGCAGTTGGTTAGTTTCATCATGCCATTCGCCTGAGGGTGTATGCAGTGGTGAGCACGGTGGTTGTTTCTAAGATCTGGCATACTTCTTTTAAAATCTTTCCCACAAACTCCTGTCCCCCTGTCAGACACTAAAACTTTAGGAGGTCCAATCACCGTTACAAATCTACTTAAAAGTGCGTCAGCTACTGTCTGTGGGTCCTTACGTGGATGTTCTACCAAGGTGGTATACCTGGACAAATGGTCCACTAACACCAGTGCGTACCTATTCACTAAGTAACTACTGTGCAAATCAATTAGGTTAGCACCTACTCTATCTAGTGATTCAAAAATTTCAGGAAACTCTTGGAGTGGGGCCTGTACCTTTGGGGTACCTTTTCGTCTCTGTTGGAACAAGACTTTACATACTTACTTCTGCTAATAAGCCAGGTAAATAGAATAAGGACTTTGCTCTCATATAAGTCTTGTACACCTCAGGGTTACACGAGATTTTTGAGGCATAAGCAAATTTTAATGCTGACAATATTAGTGCATCAGGGATGACTAGTTTGAGAATCGCCGTATCCTTGTGGTCTTTTACATGGTACAATACTCCTTCCCTAAGCTCGAATACATCCATCAGCGCTCTACTTTTCTTTGCTGGATATTTCCCTCCCTCTAAATGGTTGATTCTCTTTCCACCTCGATTCCTTCATTTGTAATTCTCTCATCCTATCACTCGCTATTGTTTCAATATTTGTTCTCATTAATAATTGCTATGTTTCTACTCAAGGCGTCAGGGACAACATGTGATGGCTCGGGCTTGTAAATTATTTGGAATGAATGTCCTGACAGCTCATGACCCCATCGTGGCATTCGAGGGCACTTTTTCTTTTAAAAAATGTGGGTCAGAGCTCTATGATCAATATATATCACGAAATGGCGTTGAAACAAGTAGGGTTCAAAGTATCTAACACACTCGACTACGACTAGTGCTTCCTTGTCTGTGGCTGAATATCGTACCTCAGGGTCCTTCACCTTTCTACTGAAATATGCTACGGGATGTGGATGATTCTGAGTCACGCTGAATTAAACAGCAACCTATGGCAATGCCACTTGCATCAGTATGCACTTCCCACTCCTCCTCAAAATTAGGAACCGCTAACACTGGAGTCAACTGTGCCTTTATTTTCGCGTGTGCTTCATCATGTTCTTTAGTCTATACAAATTTTGCATTCTTCTTTGTGAGGTTCGTCAGTGAGGCTGACGTCCTCGCAAAACCCTCTATGGCGACGGAAATACCCCGCTGTGCCCAGAAATCTGGGTACATCCTTTGCTGTTCGTGGAGTCTTCATGTCAGCGATAGCCCTACAGGAATCTGGGTCAAGGCGTATCACATCTGTGCTTACCTGGAATCCCAGAAATTTGAATTTGAGAGGCCAGAGTGCACTTCTTAACGTTCAACTTAAATCCAGGCTTATTTAACGGCGACTGTCTGTCAAATCACTGAGATGCTCATCAAAGGTCCTAGAGTAAATAACTACATCTAAGTAGGCTATGGAGTGTTTACCTAGAACTGGACTAAGTATATAATTAATGACCCTCTGAAAAGACGAAGGGGCTGTTTTCAAGCCGAAAGGCATACTTGAATTGGTGCGTGTGGATGTCATCCGTGAACGCGGTCTTTTCCCCGTCTCTCTGCTACCGGTATAGCCCAATAAGCTGATTTCGCATCAAGAGTGGAGAAGTACTTGCTTGTGCCAAAATCATCGCCCATTTCTTGAATCAACGGCAAGGGATATACATCACCTGTCGTTAATTCATTTTTTTCGATAATTTACACAGAACCTATAGCTACCGTCTGGTTTACGTACAAGTACCACCGGAGACAACCAAGGTGACATATTTGGCTCTATCACATCTTGCCTCGGTATCTTTTGACATTCGTCCCTGATAATTTGTTTAGCCTGCTCCGGAAGTCGCCAATGCCGCATATAAACAGGATGGTTGTCGCCTGTTGGGATTGTATGTTCTATTTGAGGTAACAGTCCTATCTCATCGTCTGTTCTAGCAAACAATTTGGGGAACTTCCTCAGTACCTCTCGTATTTGTTTCCTTTCGGCTGGTGATATGTGCTGAAAATCAAGGGCTGCAATTGTCCTTTTCTGGGAGAACTAATGGGGACTCGGTATCACTCTGGAATGGTTTACCTCTCTCCTAAATGTGAAGTGCGCTACACTGCGCTGCGACGGTCGCTGCCTCAGGTGTTACTGGATTATTTCCCCTTCTTCAATGATCACGCCCTGAGACAGTTTGTCACCCACTCTGAAGTGATAGGCTTTGAGAAAGAATGATCACCGGAAGAAGTGCACCTTTTTCATGAAACAAATGTTCGATGGCGAGGTATAAGCAATTTATCCAATCTGCCCGACACTTTACGAGTGCTTCCTGGTTGAATATACTTCCCCACAGCCACCTTAATGAATTAAAATGACCGCGGTGGGCATGTCTGCTTGTGCATGGCATGGAGTGAACAAGTTTTCTTGTCTGGGTCTTGAAGAGACTCGACCAATAGCTTAGGGAGATTTGCATGATATTTGGCCTTTCTCTGAATAGACGCAATAACAGGAGGGTGGTCTGTCAATTTGTCCACACCAGAGCCGTGACAGGATGACACCACCCACACCGAACAGGTAGCAAGGAGAACTTACTGAACAAGTTCAAAATGTCCGATTTCTGCGGCCGCCATTAACGGCGTTGGTATTCCAGCTTCAATATCAGCTCCAGCGCGGAGAAGAATTTTCGATATACGAAAATGCCAGCGTTGACAGGCTAAGGAGAGTGTCGTCTGTGATATTCCTGCCACTTCATTAACGTCCGCCCCCGAAAACATAGATGCCATTACATTGAGTTTATACAATTTTGAAGACTGAACCACACACCAGAAGATGAGACGACGATGATTCGGTCCGTCCTGAACCATTATCAAGTCGATTGATAATGGACCATTATCAAGTCGATTGATAATGGTCCAGGATGGACCAAATCGTCATCGTCTCATTTTCTGGTGTGTGTGTGGTTTAGTCTTCATATCTTCAGCCACGTTATTATAATAAATTATTTCACCTTTCCACACGTACACAAATATTAACTAAAATCTTAATTTAAACGCCGCACGAAATGCCTAATTAACCAGACGTGTATTGAAAATAAAATATTGTTACCTTGATTTAAGTGATCTGACCATCGCTTCATTTCCTTCCTTGACTGCTACCATGAGAGGGGTGTGTCCCGCACGATTAACCTCCGCCATTTTGTTATCCCTAGTGGTAGGAGAGCAATGACAGTCCTTCCACCACTAACAGCCAGGGTCAGGGGTGACTGAACTGTCGGTAGGCTTGTTCACCTGAAAAAAAATTATACAGCCTAGCATTTTATGAAGTTAAATAGTTATGTTGATTTTTGTACAATTATTGTCACATGGATATATGAAGCAACAACACATGCTCCTCCTCACATGGGATATGTTCACCAATTGATGTGCATTCAGTTTACTTTTGTCCTGAACAATGTTCAAGTGTAAACCATATTTGGTGATTGGCCAGAAAGCTATTGTCCGGACCTTGACAATCCTCCCGGAATGTGTGTCAAGTCGCAGTGAACACTGCTACTTGAGAGGTCGGATAGGCCTTACTCCCAACAAACGTCCCTTCTCTCGACGTCAGCTTGACGTTCCCTCATTCGACCACCCATGAACCCTCCAAACATGTTCCCTTGACAATCAGGGGAAACTTCTAGTGACCTTGAAACCTTGTGTAGCAACTAGATGTTAGTGGCATCTGTCGACTTACTAACAACCACCAGTCATATTAACTATCCAGACAATAAACCAACAAAAGATTAGATTAAACCTTTCTGGTTCCACAGGACCATGGCAACCACAGTCAGATTCCACTGACTTGTCAGACCTAAGGCGCATTGCGACCCAAATCCTGAACGTGGTCTATGGGGCCACTAATAACGACTTCAAAAATATCTACAGCATACCCAACGGAGCCGTCATGGTGGTTCCCAATGGTAACCTTACTAAACTGGTCTCTTCTGTCTCTGTGGTAAACTTAGAAATGTGGGGATATCAACCTACCCCCCATCAGAGTACCAATCCAAGAGAACAATCTATATTCACAGAGCCCACAAGATTATCACTGACCATGAAGAAAAGGAGATAATGGAAGAAATAGATACCACGAACAAAGATTTGAAAATAGTCCTAGCACTCAGGATTACCAATGAAACGAGCACCAACAGTCTTAAAGTTCACTCTGGCCACAGCTGAACAGGCATCAAAGGCTGGCTCTGAGGGGATTTCCGCCTTTGGCTTTAAGTCGGACCTCGACCAAATCTCATTGCAAAAGTTCTACGAAATCAACGTTTTAAGTGTTTTCGTTATGATCACTACTTCAACGCATGTCCGAACGGAACACTCAAATGCAGCATCTGTGCCGGTGAACGGTTACAAAGCCTATAAAAGTCGGACCACCTCCTCCCTCCCCCTAAAAAAAAAAAAAATGCGACCAATGCAATGGACCCCACAAAGCCATCTCCCACTTGTGGGAAATGAGCAATGAGAATCAAACTAGTACAGGAAACCGAAGATCAAGCTCATCAACAGGCCGCCACCACCAGACCTGTACCATCTCCACTCACCAATGCCTGGGGCACATCCAATCAGCAAGCCACCAACTTCCCACCCATGGACCATCAACAACCTGCCCAAGCCGGGAACCTTATCACTCAACCCACCTCCAACCCCACAGGCGCCCTTCCAGCAGATCCCAAACCAACACCAATTAGTGTCAGGTAGTCAACCCTATGATGGGACAACCCCCATACATATATTGGGGGATACAACTGCTGGAATTCGCAAAAACTGCTGTCAGATGACCCTGTCAGCCTGTTGGAGCTCTGGAACTCCCTCTTGAAGGTCAATAGCTTTCCCGAAATCAACATATCCCAAACCAATCTGGCCACACTAACCTCCAATGGAAATGGACCTACTGCTCAAGATCAACACCCCTTCTAACCAATCCTGTACCTCCACCCTATATCTCCCCCAGGTTCTTCACCTCTCGGCAATCACCAGGCCCTGCACCACCCACCTAACTAACCCCCTGCCCAGGCCAACCCCCCCACCCCCCAACCTTATTGCACCCTTCCCCGAATCCCACAGCATCCAGACAGGCCTCCAGCTCACCATAAACTAAGGCAGTCGGGGCTCTCAAACGACGCCCATCCTCAGATACGGAGACTGAATTCTCTGCCTGCAGCACCGACACGAGCTCTACGAGTGTGAACGTTGAAGATAACAGCAACGAAGCTACGAGCTCGGTACCATGCAAACACCAATTGGGCTATATTATTAATTCTACTTCCGCTAGACTACCCAAAGCTGCCCCGCCCCGCCCCAGCAGCCAAGCGACCAAACACGCAACAGTCACAGGAAGACAAACATTGAACTCGCTCGAACCGCGAATTGGGAAAGGAAATGGAGGATTACCACAAACCCAGATAAGATTGTAATACGTAGATTAGGTTGTATGGCAAACAACATAGAAAACGAAGGTGGGGTGCATATCAGGGGTGAACAAATAGCCATTTCCAACGCCAACAGTGTTCAGGTACAACTTCAATAGACTATTTCAACTTCAATCAGTACGTACGTTTCCGAGAGGACAGCAACAGCCAATTAAAGGATCTCTGGTGAAGCTCTTCCGCTTCTGCCAAGCCCCGTCCCATGTCAAGGTTCACTTGTACAGGATGGTCATAAGACCCAGCCTCGAGTACCCTTGTACTCTCCCTGAGCTTCGCTACCAAGCCCATCAAACTAAATGTACAGAGTTCAAAACAAAGCACTGAGCTTCGCGGTGAACTTGGCCTTGGCAGAAAGTGAGGACCGACCAAATTCATGGAACCCTCAAAATGATGCCTATGAACATCATACTCAGTTGCCTAGCAAGAAGGGAACTGTACTGTATGCAGCAGCTGTTACCAATCTATAAGATCCATATGTAGCCATCAACACAGCCAGTGACAGCAAGCGCGCGTGCGTGCGCGCGCACACACACACACACACACACACACACACACACACACACACACACACACACACACACACACACACACACACACACACACACACACACACAGGGGGGCCTCGTAGCCTGGTGGATAGCGCGCAGGACTCGTAATTCTGTGGCGGGGGTTCGATTCCAGCACGAGGCAGAAACAAATGGGCAAAGTTTCTTTCACCCTAAGTGCCCCTGTTACCTAGCAGTAAATAGGTACCTGGGAGTTAGTCAGCTGTCACGGGCTGCTTCCTGGGGTGTGTGTGTGGTGTGGGGGGGGGGGAAAAGTAGTAGTTAGTAAACAGTTGATTGACAGTTGAGAGGCGGGCCGAAAGAGCAAAGCTCAACTCCCGCAAAATCACAACTAGTAAACACACACACACACACACACACACACACACACACACACACACACACACACACACACACACACACACACACTCACATATACACACACATATACACACACATATACACACACATATACACTTGCATATACACTTGCATATACACTCACATATACACTCACATATACACTCATTCACTCACTCCTTCCTTCCTTCGCTAAGCTATTCCTGTTTCTGGTAATTCTTTCCCTAGAGATGGGTTGGTCAGGTTCCAGGTGTTGGCCTGTATCCTCTCTCTTTCTCTAGTCAGTCTGGTGTTGACAAGAGCTTTAACAGGCCGAAACGTTCATCTCTCTTCTCCATTTCTTTGTGGTTTTTCCGCATACAAATGATCAGTGTTAAGTGATCGTCAATTGCTTGCATGCATGTCATTATATATATATATATATATATATATATATATATATATATATATATATATATATATTTATTATAATAATAATAATAATAGTGTGTGTGTGTATACTGGCAGCAGGTTTTCTTTTAAACATTTCTCATAGAATATGACAGTATATTTTGTATTTACTGTCTTCTGGTTTAGGGCTTCTATCCCCTCTAACTATTATTCTTGCATCAGGGTTTAGTTGAAAGAGTGGTTCTCCAAAAGTCATGTTCGTTTTCAAAGGTGAACGAAAAAAAGTGAATTACTATAGAATGTATTACTTATTATACAATTGCACAACGTTTCAAACCTACATGGTTCATTCTCAAGTGATAAAAAATTACAGATCTCACTAGATTTATACCAGTACAGGGGTCAGGTGAAAAAAAAGTAGAATATAGGAAAAGGCAAGGTGGATAAGTAGGGGATAATTGGGGACACAACACATTCAATGATTAATCAGGTGTAATAGGCCTATTATTTTGAGCAGTCTTTTCTGTGTTGGCATCGTTATGTTCAGGTCTTGTTTTTACTCTTATGGTGGGTAGAGTAAATAGTTCCGCAATTTGGGTACTCATGGTAGGTTGTTCTTTTATGTGGATTGCTTCAAGAATTTGTAATCTTCTTACATTTTGGGTTTTGTCTATTATACAAGTGTTTTTATTCAGCATTTCTCTTGTTAGGGTGATGTCATGGGCTTGTCTCCAGTGATTCCTAGGGGCACCGGATTGCAGATGACAGGTCAAACGCCTCGTCAGCTTGGTCGACGTCATACCTATGTACTTAGATTGAAGGTTAAATCCTTCGTGGGGGCAAATGGGATTGCACATCCCCTGGATTGCCCGTTGACCCGTGGAAGGAAGAAGCATAGATAGTCTGAGATTTTAGGTTCTAATCCGACTCGAAGCAGGCTCTCCTGCACTATCATGAATTCTGTGCCTTTGGGGTCTGCTATGCATTGCAAGTGTTGCAATTTTGTGTGCAGCCCATGCGCATTCCATTCGAAGGATCTTTAGACCTCTAGGTTCTTGGAATTTGCTGATATTACCGTGGTATTCATGGAGTCTGATGAACACGCTATGGAAGTTGCAACAGGTGTTGAGGATCTTGGACCTGAAATTGACTCAAGGTAGCTTTCAAACGAGCTGGACTAAGTTTTTTAGGAGTCTCTCATGTGCCCTGCGTTCTTGAAGATGAGGATAGTTTTTTTTAAAATATCTTGAGCTTGTGCTCAATTGTCTTCAGTCTCTCTGTGGTTTGCTTGATACCGTGTATCGACAGCAGACTTTCGACCAATTCCGTGAACAAAGTTTTAAGCATTGGCCAGAAAGCGTCCAGTTGTGCAGGAGCACTATTTACTGCTGTGCAGGTTTGGGGCCTGTTTACTTTTTGACAATCACTTAACCCTCAGTGGAAACGTTGACACTGGAATTGACGCACTTACCATTATTTCCAGGCCATGTATTTGCTAGATCAGATTTTGACATTTCGTTAGCTAAACATTGACACCGAGGTTGAGTTATTCTTCTTAGGGGGTGGATATCACAAGCGGCTCCCAATGTATATGTGATTCATGAGATGAGTATGACACATAAAATTGGAAGAAAGGCAGCCTGGTGGCATACCTGAGCAGAGAATGACCCATGCCAGGAGGAAGCGGACTGGAGGACGTAGAACGTGACCCAGTGCCAGAGTGGATAGCGGAGTCAATCGAGATAAGTCATTGGTGCATTGTGGAAGTCAGGTTCTTCTGCCAGTAGTCCAGAGGACAACATAAGCTCCTCCTCCAAGTTCAACTCCAAAGATGAGTGATCTGACAACAGCTGCTGTCTATTATAAGAGTTAGGGTGGAAGACTTCATCATGTGGATCGTCTTGCGAGGGTCCATCTTCTTCAGCATACTGTTGAAAGCGGCCATGATCCCACTCCAGTGATGGCATTGTGTCATCCTGCAGAGATGCATGTGATAACTCGGCATCTTCAGATGGTGGTTCTGGTAGTCTGGAGAGGCGGATGAACACGCATATTTGAGCAGCTGTAACACGGGTTCGGGTTTCTCTCTCTCTACTTCTCTTCTTTCTTTTCCCTCTACCCGTATTCTTACTTTTTATTCTCTACCAAGGGACTCCAAAACTTTTACCAAAGCCAACTCCACGCCACGTGGTCCTAAGACGATTGACCGACTTAGGATTCTACACCCAGTATGACGTGACCTAGGCTTTGAACAAAACCTTAGAGTCGCCTCTACGCTGCCACCACCAGACCAGCAACACAGAGCAATGATCGAGGTCTGGATCGATCACGCTAATTAATCCACTTTGGGACTTGATCCCCACTCGATGACCGTGGAAACTTAAGAGTGTGAAATTAATTACACGGGAATGATTCGATGTTAGAATCGATGTTAGAATCGGCGCCCAATCCAATTCTACCTCGTGTGGACCACGTGACCAGGACAAGTATACACATAAAATACATGGAAATAATAAAATGCAAAATATTAACAAATTTAATTTATTAAAAGAAAACTAAAACAAAAAATCTAAATATGTTCACTCCCTGTCACTTTAACACTCCCTACTTGACCTGAATGGCAAATGAGACTATTTCTATACATAACCATAGCAACTATACCTCTATGTTTTACCAGCTAAAGATGTTGGGCTGGTCTCGGGGAGAGGTAAGATGTTTGACCTCTCCCAGCTGCTCCCGTATTCACACTGATCTGTCCTCGTCTGATCTAGCCCAGACTAGAACATTGTATTGTTCTGCATCGCTTACCCAGTTACTTTAGCAAGGTTAAGTTATAACAATTAACCTGTTGTACTTAATTGATCCAGACTGGTTGAATTATTTACCGAAATTAAATTACACAAACATCTACGGCAGAGCTGTTCCCGATCCCCAAAATGGTTAATTGAACTTTGAGAAATAATAGACATGTCAACCCTGCTGACCTATGACCGCCGGTCACTCCGCCTTACAAGTTAGATCTGATTCGTGACGTCACTGATGGTGACTTAAACTCAATAATTAGAATACTCTTGATATTGTATCCAGTACTATTATACAATACAATTTTAATGCAAAATGAATAAAGGCTAATTTCTCTAAATTACTGAATACTATAGGATGATTCATTATACGCAGCTATGAACAAAGCGTCGGTTATTTCCACCGCGAATCCCCCTGGGGGTCAGGTTCCCAGGTCACCATGCGGGCTCAGCTTCCCATTTTCTTTTGTCGATAAACCACTCTGGATAATTCTTACAACAGCCTAGTTTGTTACAACCCCCCCCCCCCCGCACAAGCACTTAGTAAACCTTGTTAATTTGTTAAAAATCACGAGGTTTAGTATCCAAACCCACAATTCAACTCATGCCATAAACAAAAGCTAACCTAACTAATAAAATTTGACAAATATTTGAGTGTCCAACATCAACATGTTTAAATTCATAAATTTCCCAGCTGTCAACTGACAGCAATCCTCCAACATCAGGAAACATACATCCTATCCTTATTGACATAGCTAAATAACATGTCCCTACTCTATCATCAAAGACTAGCTATTAAACTCTCTTGGCTCTTCACTAGCCAAGTCCATGTGTCCTCTAGAGCCGGCCACACCGTGCTCAAACATAAACATTAAAGTTATAACTTCAGACTGAACTTTCAGTCATCCGGGAGCGTACTACAGAACTATCAAGTTCACATCCGTGTACTAACCACTCCCCATCAATGTCAACCTTGACATGCTAAGGAACACACCTAATGTTTATTACATGTATCTAAAAATATAAAAAAAAATTCCTATACTATATCACAGGTTTCAGCTGACTGTACAGCCAAGTGTTCTCACTCACTAGAAGTGTCAATGTTTATATTGGTCCGCCTCTCCTGTGTTCAAACATTCTGCAAAAAATAGCACAACATAATTTTCCATAACCGTTTGTTCTGGGCTGAGACAATTACACAGGGGCTTCGATTTTGATTACTGACCAATTTATAGAGTAAAATTTTCATATACCAGAATTATTTTAAATCTGTTTTTCAACATTTAAAAAGTATTGTGATTCTAACTCTGTTTTTCAACATTTAAACAAGAGTGTCCAGATATTCTTTTACACAGATGTTCAGAGCCAACTTTGTTGTTTTGTATCAATTGTTCATATTGAGTAATCGAGAAAAAAAAATCGATGCTGCTGGATGCTGAATGTAGTCGCTGACGATGACGGTGTCGATCTTGCTTCTCCCCGTGTGTAGACATCAATACCTGGTCCTCTTGTACTCCCATCCGGTACTCTTGAATGACGACAGAGTGTAGTAGAGCGGAGTGCCAAGTGACAGCTGTAGAATACTGTTACTTCGGCCATTAATCTTGCTCTCGACAGTCCACACGCCTTCATATCAATCACAGTTCACACGGCAGTCTTGATGTTAAACTTGACGGCGCAGATGACCACAGCAGAACAGGACTGGATGTACCAACGGTGTCTCTTAGCAGGAGTGGTGTCAGAAGGTCGTAGAGGCGGGTTGCTTGTTTGCAGAACAGGTGAATCTCGTCTTCCATCATTGCTCACGTCATCTCAGGCGTTTCTTGATGTCACCAGGTTACTAGGCCGTAAACACCAACTGTGTATACCCTCGTACCGCCGACTTTAGGCCCAAAGGAGACAATTTTGCGACCTTCTATTGGCGAGTCCCGGTACTCTGTAGGGAAACCGTGCCTTCCACCTGTGACCGCCTTACTTCCGCTTTCTTGTTACTTCAGATGACGTAATCATTAATCTTCCGGCGAAATTCTTGAGTACTGCTACGTGCTTCCATTTCTTGACCTCTCCTCCAACACTACTGGAATGGCTGCAGTCTTGATGACGCAGCAGGTGGGTAGTGGTGATCTCGAGACAGCTAACCCGGCGTTGTATGGCACCTCCGGTGACTGCTATAATGTGGACAGCTCGCTGGCCCTGACAACCTCGTTAGTGACGTGAGGCGTCGGCCGGGTGACTCTTGGACAGTCACTTATCCCCAAAGTAACTGATGTATGGGTTACTGGGTCTGGTGGGGGGGAGGGCTTTGTGTAACGTGCCTCCCCCCTCGGTCTTTACAGACAAGGGTTCACGTGTGGCTGGAACAACTGGGTCGGTGTACCAATCAGACCTGGGAACAGACAGACACAACACAGCGGAAGCATAGATATACTCTGGGTTTGGTGGAGGTGGAACCCCAGAGCACGGTAAAAGTTGCTACCCGAGTCAAGTATAGACATAGTACATCTCATTGCCTTTACAGGAAAATCTAATGAATACTAAATTATACTAACCAAGGAAGTTAGTGTATAGCGCGAGATCTCGTCACCATCGGGTGGCGAGACTGCACCTGACTACTGATGAGCGATGACAGAGGGTCATCCTCATCTTCTGACTCGTCGGTGAAGCCATGAGTCAGCACTGCTGAGTCAGGAACTAGACCCGCTGAAGGCAGTTCTAATTCCTCTCTAGCATGATAATGTTTCAATTTATTCACATGAATTGTCCTTTCCACCTGGTCCTCGAACACTCCCTTTATAACAAGATTAACCGGCCCCGCCCTTTTAATTACTCTATAGGGTCCTCGCCACCTCGGAGCTAGTTTCCTGCTCTGATTGGCGGGCGCAGCCTCATTCACTCTCAATACGAGGCTTCCTTCCTTCAACTCAAGAGGGCGCACTTTCTTGTCATAAAAATGAGCATACCGAGTCCGTGCCTTCTTGGACGCTTCAGCTGCAATATTCCATGCATTTCTCATTTTTCCAAGGACCTCTGAAGGATAGTCCTCCCCGTATGCAACATTATGTCTGTTAAGCAGACCTGACGGGAAATTGCATGAATTACCAGTAAACAAATGAAGTGGTTGGGTGTTAATTGATTGGTGGATGGCAGTATTCAAGGCGAACTGAACATAGGGTAGGTGTTCATCCCAGGTGTGTGCATCATGTTCAGCAAGGATTGCAAGCATATCCTTGACTGAACGATTAGTCCGTTCCGTCATTCCGTTTGCTTGTGGGTGGTAGGCCGTTGTAAAAGCCGAAGTTGTCTCTAAAATCTTACAAACTTCTCTAAATATATTCCCATTGAATTCTTGACCCCAGTCAGAGACTAAAACTTTAGGAGGTCCGAATACAGTAACGAACCTACGCAAGAACGCATCTGCAACCGTACGAGAATCCTTCTGAGGTAATGCAACTAGTGTAGTGTATCTAGACAGATGGTCAACTAGCACCAACACGTATGTTACCCGCATGACTGTGGTGTAAATCAATCAGATCGGCCCCCACACGATCTAACGGTTCACAAATTTCAGGAAATTCCTGAAGTGGGGCTTGTACCTTAAGGGTGCCTTTCCTCCTCTGGCAACGAGGGCACGACTTCACGAAATTGATTACCTCAGAAAGTAATCCTGGAAAATAAAATAGAGACTTTGCTTTTAAGTGCGTTTTAAAGATCCCGGGATGCCCTGCAATTTTTGAAGCATGTGCAAGCTTTAACGCTGATGACCGCAACGCGTCCGGAATAACTAGCTGAAATACTGCCCTATCATTCTGGCTATTAACATAATACAGGACGCCCTGTTTCATCTCAAAATCATGAATAGGTAACTTCTTTTTCTTTTTCGGGTATTTTCCTCCCTCTAAATACTCAATAATCTCTTTCCATCTCGGCTCGTTCATCTGGTATTCTCTCATTTTATCTGATGGAATGGTTTCAATATTTTCATTAATCTGAACTGCCGCTATATTTCTACTTAGCGTGTCTGGCACAACATGTGCTGGACCAGGCTTGTACAAGATCTGGAATGAGTGGGCCGAAAGTTCGTGAGACCAGCGTGACATTCGTGGGCATTTCGTTCGCTTTTTAAATGTGTGTTAATGCTCGATGGTCTGTGTAGATTACAAAATGCCGCTGAAATAGGTAAGGCTCGAAATACCTAACTGATTCTACTACTGCCAGTGCCTCCCGATCCGTAGCTGAATAGCGAACTTCAGGTCCTTTGACCTTCCTACTGAAATAGGCTACTGGATGGGGTAAATTATCCGCATCTCGCTGAATTAAGCACCCGCCAATAGCAATACCGCTGGCGTCAGTGTGCACTTCCCACTCTTTCTCAAAATCAGGAATAGCCAATACCGGTGTCGTGATTAGTTGGTCTTTCAGTTTGCGATAGGCCTCGTCATGTTCTGATTTCCACACAAACTTCGCATTTTTCTTTGTCAGATCAGTCAGGGGTGCTGAAATGCCAGCGAAACCTTCAATATGACGACGAAAATATCCGGCCGTCCCCAAAAACCTACGCACGTCCTTTGCTGTCCTTGGAGTAGGCATGTCAGCAATGGCGCGGCAAGAATCTGGGTCAGGTCGGATACCGTCTGGGCACACCTGGAACCCCAGAAATTTGAATTTCTGAGCCGCCAAGGTGCACTTCTGAACATTCAGCCTGAAACCTGCCTGATCTAACAACTTCAAAGTCTCAGTCAAGTCCTGTAGGTGTTCCTCAAACGTCCTGGAATATATCACATCATCCAGGTACGCTAAAGAATGCCTACCCAGTACCGGACTAAGGATAAAGTTGATGGCCCTCTGAAACGACGAAGGCGCTGTCTTCAAACCAAACGGCATCCTACGGAATTGATAAGTGTGCCTACCATCCGAGAATGCTGTTTTTTCCCTATCCTGTTCTGCCACCGGGATCGCCCAATACGCCGATTTTGCGTCAAGAGTTGAGAAATACTTAGCAGCACCAAATTGATCTATTATCTCCTGTATTCGGGGCAACGGATACACATCACCCTTAGTTAGTTCGTTCACCTTCCGGTAGTCAACACAGAAACGATAACTACCGTCCGGTTTCCGAACTAGCACAACAGGAGAGAGCCATGGTGACGTACTAGGCTCTATTACGCCCTGTCTCAACATTTTCTGGCACTCCTCCCTGATAATGTTCTTTGCCTGTTCCGGCAACCTCCACTGTCTCGTGTACACAGGCAAATGGTCACCAGTTGGAATGGTGTGCTCGATCTTATCAAGGAGACCAATCTGGTCATCCTCTGTCGCAAACAATTTCGGGAATTTTCGTAAAACTCCTCTCAGTGCCTTCCTATCCGCCTGTGCAACATGTTGCAAATCAAGTGCTGAAATTAATTTTTCCACTTCCTCTACATTCTGTGCAACATTTCTCGTTTCGTATTGTACTTTGGATGGTGTTTTAGTGTTCAACATATTCAGTGCACTACATTGTGCAGTGACGGCTGGCGTCTCAGCTGACTCATGGTGAAAGATTTCTGTGTCCTCCACCATGGTTCCCTGAGATACCCTATCACCTGCCCTGAAGCGAAAAGTCTTATGTGAAAGATTGACAACTGGAATGAGTGCACCTTTATCGAGCACTACAACTAAGTGATGAGGAATTAATAAACTATCACATCTCCCAGCCACCTGAAGGGTGGTACCTGGTTGTATGTGATGTCCCACGGCTACTTTAATAAATTTAACAGAATGTGGTGGGCAACTCTGTTTGGTCAATGCGTGCAATGCGCATGACCTCTTAACTGTGTCTGGAAGAGACTTAAAAATCAATTTTGGATAGTGTGCATTATATTTCAGCTTCCTGTTAATTGCAGCTACAACTGGGGGATGGTCGATCATCTCCACTGGGTAGGAAGTCTGTCCCAACTGCAACCTGCAGTTCCTAGCCCCTTTTTGAGCAGACAAGGAATAATCAAATCGCGACAGAAAATCAGTTCCCATTAAGATGTGACCAGGAAAATCAAGGTTCTCTACGATCGTACATGTGTGAGGCTGCAATGCCCCATCAATCTCAAAATTAACTGTACCTTGACCTACGATCTCAATCTTTTCCCCATTGACTGCTGTTAATGTCTTTGCGCAACGTTTAAGACGTGCATACTTAAAATTGCTGAAGGCTGACTTTTTAATTACCGTTGCCTGGCTTCCTGTATCAACAAAAGCTGTCAATCTCACACCTTCCACTTTCACCTCAAAAGTAGGCCTACCATCACTAGGAGACTGCTTTCATGCTCTCGTAATAATGACTTTACAGTCCCTCTGTATATGTCCACGCATCCCGCAGGAGTAACACCTCCGCGGATCTCTGTTGTTACCCCGCGCAGGGTGGCTCGAACTTGCAGCTGAGGGCTGCTTCCCGCCTGATGAACCCGCGCCACAGTTCTTCGGCTTGGCTCCCTCGCCTTTACTTAACGCCTCTACGTATGGCGACAACTGAGTGCCCGGCGTCTCCGTGCGCATCTGCCTGTCTAAGGCTGTGGCGGCCTGGGGTTGGGGTTGAGGTATGGTGTGGGTGGCCTGGGGTTGGGGTGTGGATGGAGGTTGGGGTTGAGGTATGGTGTGGGTGGCCTCGGGTTGGGGTGTGGATTGAGGTTGGGGTTGAGGTATGGTGTGGGTGACCTCAGGCTGGGGTGTGGATTGAGGTTGGGGTGGGTATGGGGTGGCCTGGGGTTGGAATGGGTATGGAGTGGCCTGGGGTTGGGGGAAGGGTTGGTATGGGAACTGAGGATGGGGTTGGTATGGGAATTGAGGATGGGGTTGGTATGGGAATTGAGGATGGGGTTGGTATGGGAATTGAGGATGGGGTTGGTATGGGAATTGAGGATGGGGTTGGTATGGGAATTGAGGATGGGGTTGGGGTTGTTGTAGTGACGGATGAGGTGTACCTAGGTGGTCCCCAGTGGTGTCGGAAGAGGTGCTGTCCTCTACACTTCCACTTCCACTCCCACTGGTCCCCACTGACTGGTCATTATCTGGGTTAAACATTTTCTGTGATTCCTGGTGTGCCACGTCTCTTCTAAACTATCCTTTAGTACACCCTCGACCCGGACTCACTACAACCGTGATCCTACACAAATAAAAAAAAATCACAACTCTATTCTAAGAGAAAACTACTAAATTCCCAAAATAGGAAATACAACGATTTATCGAGAGAATCGCTGAAGTGAATCCAATGAATGAGTGTCTGCCCCGCACTCGTGTCTGACCGTGAAATATCCCGCAGTTCTATTGCTGAAACCTAAGTCCTTTACGTTAAAAAAAATTAAAGAATCTAATTTATATAAAACAATTTAAATGATAACGCAACTAACGCGCAGCACTCGTGATGGAGTAAGAAATAATATTTACTGAATTTGAATACTAAGCGCACTTGAAGTGAGCAGCGTGGCCACTGATGACTGATGGAGCGGGACCAGCTGCGCTGAAAAAAACTAAGTCCCGCGCTTTTTCGCTTAAACGCTGAAAAATCTAAATTTTTGTTCTGAAGGAAACTAACTAGTTTTACGTTAATAAACCGCTCTAGCGATTAATATAGACACCCAGGACCTATATATGCTTACCAAAAATTGAATTTTTATCAAAAACTGGGTTTTTACTCAATTGCTGGACTCTGCCAATTTTCCTGACTGCGAGGGAAAAATATTCTATCACCCCAAATATCACAAAACTCCTTTAATTCACAAAAATTTGGGTTTCTCGTTCCCAGATATAAATGTTATTATTTACTACTGACGTTGTATACAGAACAATACTGACACTTCGGGCGGTTTCAACACTCACTAATTCGAATTTTCGTCAAAATCAGAGATTTTCACCTCAAATGGACTTTGACAAAATTACAACACAATTTTCTCGAAAAATAACTAAATTCGGCAAAACTGTAATTATTACTGTTTAATGCTTTACGAACAGAATTACGTCCCTTGCGCGCACTAGAGAGTAATACTGACCCTAGAATATACACAAAACATGAAAATTCGAATTTTCGCCAAAAAGTCTGATTCTAGCCCAAGCTGGACTTAGAAAATTTTCCACCTACGTTTCTACTGAAAACAGAATTCTAAGTCTACAAACACAATTCTACCGTCTTACTGGTAAAAACTAGAAAATATCATCCGCATCGACTGGGGAATCCTAATGATACCCAGATCATACACGTGACCCACGAATACAAATTAATTACAGTTAACGACTTTCCGACATTGACTTAGCCGAAAACTTATCCCAAAATACTTAGAAATATTCCACGGACTCTATTAAGCCTTTACACGCAACTTACTATCCCTTAAACTCCTTCACTCACTATGGTGACCGACCAATAGCCCTAAGTCCAGAGGATTAACTACACTCTAGCAACAACGCCTCTGACTTAGACTAATACAACAGGGAATAACAAAACTTAATGTACGCACTTAGCCTAATATGCAAGAAAATGCTAAACACTTTGATAAAAAAAAATTTAACCGGGGATTGAATGTAAGGGAAAAAAAATTAATCTCTAGAACAACGAAAATAAACGGAAATTACTTTATAAATTGAAGTATACTTAATTCAAAAATGCACTCGACTTAATCTTATAATTGCTCCTACCGGCTCGCCGTACCACACCTAGCCTAGGGGCCACACCCTCTAGGTTCCAACAGAGCGACACGCAGCTTTCAGCAACAATTATGACTAGGGACGACTCAACCTCCACTAAGTGTGCGATCACTTAGTTGTTGAATCGCTGCTAGGTAGGTTACTAGTCCGTCCCTCGGAGGCCGCAACGCCCTTCACGGATTACGTTTTTCCTAGCGTTTTGGGTCGTCTAATAACGCCCTCGGACTATCTACTGACGTCCCACAGATATATCCGCCCCCAACAGCCCTCAAGGAACTGCTGTTGAGAGTATGGCGGCTCCCAACACCTCTGAATTAATTGCAATGGGTCGAGTATGGTACCCAGTCAAATCAACTCGGAGCAGTCTCCTTTTCAATAAATCTATTTTAACAGCCTAATCTTACTAACTAAACCTTAATCATATCAGCCCGCATGACCCAAGATTCGCCAATCCCCACTCAAACGCACTGTTGTGGGGCGCACTGCTAATCCTGGCCCGCGGCTGTCTCCTTAGCATCCGCGCACGTGTTCGAACGGCTAGACGTGTGAGCCTTTCAACAATTTCAAACAAAATTGTTGAAACCACCGCTGTGCACCATTGTAACACGGGTTCGGGTTTCTCTCTCTCTACTTCTCTTCTTTCTTTTCCCTCTACCCGTATTCTTACTTTTTATTCTCTACCAAGGGACTCCAAAACTTTTACCAAAGCCAACTCCACGCCACGTGGTCCTAAGATGATTGACCGACTTAGGATTCTACACCCAGTATGACGTGACCTAGGCTTTGAACAAAACCCTAGAGTCGCCTCTACGCTGCCACCACCAGACCAGCAACACAGAGCAATGATCGAGGTCTGGATCGATCACGCTAATTAATCCACCTTGGGGCTTGATCCCCACTCGATGACCGTGGAAACTTAAGAGTGTGAAATTAATTACACGGGAATGATTCGATGTTAGAATCGATGTTAGAATCGGCGCCCAATCCAACTCTACCTCGTGTGGACCACGTGACCAGGACAAGTATACACATAAAATACATGGAAATAATAAAATGCAAAATATTAACAAATTTAATTTATTAAAAGAAAACTAAAACAAAAAATCTAAATATGTTCACTCCGTCACTTTAACACTCCCTACTTGACCTGAATGGCAAATGAGACTATTTCTATACATAACCATAGCAACTATACCTCTATGTTTTACCAGCTAAAGATGTTGGGCTGGTCTCGGGGAGAGGTAAGATGTTTGACCTCTCCCAGCTGCTCCCGTATTCACACTGATCTGTCCTCGTCTGATCTAGCCCAGACTAGAACATTGTATTGTTCCGCATCGCTTACCCAGTTACTTTAGCAAGGTTAAGTTATAACAATTAACCTGTTGTACTTAATTGATCCAGACTGGTTGAATTATTTACCGAAATTAAATTACACAAACATCTACGGCAGAGCTGTTCCCGATCCCCAAAATGGTTAATTGAACTTTGAGAAATAATAGACATGTCAACCCTGCTGACCTATGACCGCCGGTCACTCCGCCTTACAAGTTAGATCTGATTCGTGACGTCACTGATGGTGACTTAAACTCAATAATTAGAATACTCTTGATATTGTATCCAGTACTATTATACAATACAATTTTAATGCAAAATGAATAAAGGCTAATTTCTCTAAATTACTGAATACTATAGGATGATTCATTATACGCAGCTATGAACAAAGCGTCGGTTATTTCGACCGCGAATCCCCCTGGGGGTCAGGTTCCCAGGTCACCATGCGGGCTCAGCTTCCCATTCTCTTTTGTCGATAAACCACTCTGGATAATTCTTACAACAGCCTAGTTTGTTACACAGCCATGCTGTGGAGAATCCCATTCAAATGAGCCTTCAGCTTCTGAGCCTGAGTTTCCCCGACCTGGCAGCTGTGATGCATTAGCCCCAAAAGCTTCTGACTATGATGTATTGGGTTTAGAGTGTTTGAGTCCCATAAAACTTGCCCTTGTACGATTGCATTGACAATCTCCATGACTGAGGTAGGGCGTGAATCACCTGATGTAATGGATTAATCTGAGAAAGTAGTTCTGAAAGTATATGGGATAGGTTTAGATGTAAACTTGGTGACTTTTTCATCCATTTCAAACATTGAACCTTTGACATCATCTAGCCCTTGCTCAATGTTATCAAACTTAGTGAATGTATTGCATGCCAAGTCTTCTCGTACCGAGACATCCAGAGACTTCTCTGAGCACTCAGAAGGTGCAAAATCAGACAAATTAGAACAAACAGAATCTTCTCGTTTAAAGGGATTTTGCCTGGACCCGGTAGGTGAGGTGACAAGCTCGGATAAATTGGAAGTTATAGAATTATCACGTGTAATTGATTCCCTTTGTGCTCTATTGGGTATTTTTTGTATGAGGTCACCGAGTGAAACACTAGAGATGTTCGAACTTAGTTGTTTCTCTTCTCCTTCTGGTTGTCTCCAGGATCCGATGCTTGGTGCTCGTCTTTACTTAGATTTCACGTGGCAGGTTCTTGATGACCTTCATGGCAGTGACCATTTCCCCATCCTTGTTTCCTTTTTCTCTTTTCGTCTTTCCCTCTCCTTCCCTAGGTGGCAGTTTGCTAAGGCGGACTGGAACCTATTTACCCTCAGTGCTGCTCTCTCTGACCTCTCCCTTCTGTCTCTCCCTGACCTTTCCCTTTTGTCTCTCCCTGACCTCTTTCTTCTGTCTCTCCCTTGTGCTCTCCTCCTTTTTCATGACACTGTCTTTGACGCTGCCCTCCGCTCTATTCCTCGTTCTTCCTCTCGGGGTCCGCGGAAGTGCGTTCCCTGGTGGAATGCGGATTCTGCTTGGGGTGCCTGCTGTAAGCGTGCAGCCTGGAAGAGGCACCGCGGTCGGCAGACGGCCGATTCTTTTCTTTTCTTTCGGAAAGTGAGTGCGGTGGCTCGTAGGGCCATCCGTACGGCTAAGCGTGAATGTTGGGCATCTTATGTCTCCACAATTACGTCCGAAACTCCTCTGCCACAGATCTGGAAGCGTATCCGCAAGATAGTGGGTAAGTTCGTTCCCAATGTTTCACCGGTCCTTCACCTCCATGGTACTCTTGTGGCGGACCCGTTGCAGGTCGCTTCCGAACTGGGTTCCCACTTTTCTTCTGTTAGCTCTGGTCTTCATCTTCCTCAATCTTTCCTTCTTCGTAAACCTGTCCTTGAGTCTCGTCCTTTAGATTTCTGCACTCATCTTCATCTTCCCTATAATGATCCCTTCTCACTCTCTGAACTTCGTTCTGCCCTGGCTGGTCGGGTTGCATTTGTAAGTCAAACAGTGTGTGCTTCGCAGCAGTGTGAAACCTTGTGTGACAGCCTGGCGTGGCCGCAGCTATGGTGGTGAAAGTAAGCTTCGTTGATTTTTAGGTGCTGCAGAACTGTAGGATAAATACGCCCAGGCTCGGATTTTCATCCTCGATATTATCCATGATCACTCGTTGCTGTCGATCAACGATCCATTGGCTGGTCTTGCTGGTCAAAACAGTTCTTCCGGCCAGGAACTGACGTGCGAAGTGAGGTTGTAAATGGTGCTCCATGCGAAGTATAGCATGGTTGGTGAAGAGTTTTTCTAGCTCTTCTTCACACGAAAAGGGCACGATATCATTACCTTCCTGACAAATGCCAGCCGGTAACGTTCTTCACGACCTTTAGAATGTCGCTTTTCCATAAAGCATGACCGTCAGGGGGAGTAGCTCTAACCTTCAGACGTTTGAGTCGCATTGTGTCCATACCCTTAATGGGTAGCAGTGTGATGGGTTAATGACTCAACCCGTTCTCGCACTTTCTTACAGTCAATATTGACTGATTTAATACGTGCATATGTGACATGCTCAACCTACTAGTTTACCTTGAAAAGCTTCATAGAAAACACCAACCTTACCTAACCTTCTTAGTATGTTAAGATAAGCATCTTATTGCTTCATAATTACAAATATTACTTAACCTGTTATAGGTATAGGTTAAGTAATAATTGTAATTACGAAGCAATAAGATGCTTATCTTAACATACTAAGAAGGTTAGGTAAGGTCGGTGTTTTCTATGAAGCTTTTCAAGGTAAACTAGTATGTTTAGCATGTCACATATGCAGGTATTTAATAAGTCAATATTGACTATACGAAAGTGCGAGAACTGGTCGCAACGACTACCTGCGGGCTCGCTCTTTCAATCCCCCCATCTTTCTCCCTCTCTCCCTCTGGAATGGACACTTTACGATGGTGGAGCATTTGCTTAGAGCAGGAGCCAACAATGAACATGACAAGCAAAAGGTGCAATGCCCTCATGGATGTTATCATAAAGGGCCATGTGACTGTTGCATGCCATCTTATTAACTCTGGTGCCCAGGTAAAGCGTAGGTTTAATAGTACAAAATTAACATTACTTTAATTGACTTCATAAAATGCTAAGGCTGTATATATATATTTTTTTTTTTTTTTAGGTGAACACATGGAGGAAGTGAACCTTTTCGGGTACACACCAAATGAAGGCTGCCAGGGATGGCATTACTTCCAGAGTTGTTTATCTCCTGCGTTACGGTAACTGATGTTCATTACACGTTGTGACGATAATCTCCTTCAAGAGAGATTGAGCCTGCTCTTCCCTCCTAAGTACGTCCCTATACAACTAATAACAACAATAACAACTAATATAGAAGATATATCCAACAAGTACAACACCAAGTTTTGCCAGAGAGCAAACGTATTCAGCACCGGGAACACCTGCTCCACCTCCGCCACTCAAACCAGCAAACTACTTGTCCGTCGCCTGCCCATCGCTGATTGGCTGGTGCCCGTCGCACCTGCTCCCTCCACCCGCCACACTAGCTGACGTCTGGGCCACCACGACCTACAGTCATCAGAATATCCCGTGCTTTCCACAAGTTAACACGCCTCATTGGTAGACTAAGCCTTGGCTTACGTGTACTAAGGGAGGTGGCAGCTTAAAGCCAATATTCCTGCATCTTATATTTCTTTGTCTATTATTCACTTGTCTTAATGTACCTTTTCATTTGCCAGTGATTATTCTTATTATTTTGATTGATTGATTTTATGTTACAATTTTTATGTCCATTTTATTCATGTTTTGCTTTTCTAACATAATTAAAATTTCATTGTTAAATTTACTTGTGTTTTGTGTGTCTTCCCATTACCTTACCACAGACGAAAGTTCCAGATTTTCTCTTTTTGTTTCTTTATGTGACGAGGCCATACCCCTAGCTTTTGAAACAGCCGAACACCAACGCGTTACCGTCACATATAAGTGGGGGCCTGTCCTAGGAGCTTCACTCAGGTACTCGTATAAGTGGGGGCCTGTCCTAGGAGCTTCACTCAGGTACTCGTATAAGTAGGGGACTGCCCTAGGAGCTTCACTCAGGTACTGGTACCAAGTAGTAATTTATGGTAAGCGTATTTGACTTTGGTAACGTAGCTTTTACTATTTTTCATATTCAATTTCATTTTTTATATGGTGCGGTGTGTATTGTGCATTACGAGAGTAGCATATGGTGAAGGTGAGACAACTTTGGATTACGTGGTGACTGTAGGCCTCAGTCATACTCTTAATTGGTCATCTCTCCCTCCGTGTTATTACTCGTGTTTACCATCTTCTGTCCCTTGGATATTTCTCATATTTTCGACAGATCATCATATTGGTACCCTGGTACTGTGGTCTGCCCCCGGGTCAAGTGCACCTAATCTTCTGCAATCTGACTGTAGGAGGACAAAGAGGGCCATAGTTCCTCTAGTTCGAACTTTAGTTGCTGAATTGGGACCTCAGCAGCAGTTCTCGTCACCAGTTGACACCTCGCACCCCTACACGTCAGTCAGAGATGATGATGCATACAATGGTAGGGAATTAGCTTTCTTTTTCAGAGCACAAAAGTTCGCTAATTCTGTAAGTATCATATTAATTTCAGTGGGAAAGACTTGCTTATGTCCTATAGAGACTCGGCAAGGTATGCCTACATCCTTGGACTACCAATTTTACTTTTGAGGCAATTAACTGTTTCATTTGTTTTCGAAACTCAGTTTCACTTGTTTAGTAGGATTTTCTTGCCCTTATCCTCTTACATGAGTACCGGGTACAAGATTTCCTGCGACCTTGATTTACATTAATCATTTAACATCTTGTATTTAACTTTAATTGTTAAAGATTCCACAGGATAGGTACCAGTTGCCACGTTGTCCTGTTTCTGACATTCACTATATAACAACGGTATATTCGTTGTACATTTATTTGCTAATTTCACCATGTTTCGTCTCCAAGCTTTCCGTGCAGATCCAGCAGGTGAAATAGGGACTTTAAATCGTGAAAAGAGGATTGAATTACAAACTCTTGCACATGAGTATCAACTAGAAGTTCCCTACCAAGCCAACAAAAATGACATACACAACCTGTTGCTGGATCATTTCTTAGAGCAAGGTAAGATAGACTCTGAAACTCATGAAACTTACTATATTGCAGATAAAACTGATTTGGCAACGATGAAACTCAAAATAGAGCTGGCCAAGATTGAACGCGAGCAGCAAAGAGAAGCAGCTGCCATGCAAAGGGAAGCCCTGGAACAACAAGAACGAGCAGCTGCTATACGAAGGGAAGAACAAGAACGTGAAATCGCCCTCAAGGAACGTGAAGCTGCCTTGAAAAAAGAACACGAACGTGAACTCGCCCTCCAGGAACGTGAGGTTGCAATGCTCCATGAGCGGGAACGAGTACAGCTTGAAACAAAACGACGCGAATTGGAAATTCAACGCGAACATGACAAACACCAAGCGACTCTGGCTATGGAATGTCGTCAACGAGAATTCGCGTTGGAAACTTCACACCTCGCTCAACGCCAGCAAGCTACTGCCAATCTTCCCATCAGTTTTAATATATCACATGCAAGTAAGTTAATGCCATCATTTGTAGAAGCAGAAGTTGACGTGTTTTTTACCACCTTTGAAACCCTTGCTAATCAACTCAGTTGGCTTGTCGACCAATGGGCCACACTTCTCAGAGTACATCTTACAGGTAGAGCTGCAGTCACACTCAGTACTTTGGCGTCTGAAAATGACTACCAGACTCTGAAACAAGCAGTGTTGGACGCCTACCTCCTCTCCACAGAAAGTTATCGAAGGAAATTCCGTGACCACCTGAAGGCAAGTACCACTACCTTCCTAGAGTTTGCCAACACAAAACGGAGATATTTTATGAAATGGCTGGAAGCAGCACATGTCTCTACTTTTACAGAACTCGTCAACCTGATGCTAGTTGAAGAATTCTTGAGGCGTGTGCCGCCTCCTGTCCGTCTATATTTAGCAGATAAAGAAGAAACCGACTACCTGAAGTGTGCTAAGTCGGCTGACACTTACAGCCTCATCCACCGGCTGACACCAGAACCATCCTCCAGTAAGAAGTCGTGGTACAGTTACGAGAAAGTGAGTACCGATCAAGCTGGCTCGCAATTGTACTGCAAGTATTGTAGACTCTACGGACATACCATAGACAAGTGTGGTAAGTCTCAATACAAAGGAACCACTGACACGCAAAAACCCAAACCAACTCCTCCTAAGTCCGGTAAGCCTGTGATGAATGTTGGTGTTCATGTTAATGATCTTTCTCTCTTCAGTAACCACCTGTATACTGGAACTGTCTCTGCCAACGGTTCAAATCCGGAGGGACGTTTCAAATTGAAGATCTTGAGGGACACAGCGGCTCTTCAATCGATCATCTTGACGTCAGCTGTGCCCAACATCGCCTACACCGGAAAAACTGTCTTCATCACTGACCTCACTGCTACCACTCCTTATCCTCTCGCCAGAATCCACCTGGATTGTCCCTTCGTGAACGGAGAAGTCCAAGTCGCCGTCAGGGAAAAGCTTTTTCCCATGCCTGGAGTGCAACTTCTCTTAGGCAACGACTTGGCAGAAGACCTGCAACCGACCAACCTGATCGTCATGGACAAACCCCAGGTGTGTACCTCTGTGCCAACTAACCCTATATTCGAGTATGTTCCAGTAAAGGTTCAAGAGAGTGATGAAGTTTCTCCTCCGGTTCTAGTGACCACCCGTGCACAAGCCGCACGACCACAGCCAGCTGACTCTACTGCTACCGCTGTCCCTCAAGACCCTCAGAAACTACCCCCGAATCTGAGCAAGTTGGAGTTCCGTAAGTTGCAGAGGGAAGATCTTACCTTAACACCATTATTTTTCCAGGCTGAGACTCAACCCGACAGTATTCCTGGGTTCTTCCTAGAGAACGACTTGCTCTACCGCAGATATAGACCCAGTAAACTGAAGGAGGAGGACGATTGGGCCAACATCGAACAACTTGTGATTCCTACCAGCCTGCGGCCCACTATTCTACACCTGGCCCACGGAGCGCTCTCCCACTACGGATTCAACAAGACTTACCATGGAATTCGTCAAGACTACTACTGGCCAGGTATGGTAAATAGCGTCAAACAGTACGTAAAACAGTGTCATACATGTCAGATGGCAGGTAAACCGAACATCTCTATTCCCAGAGCGCCACTGATTCCCATACAGGTGCCTGCGGAACCTTTCCAGACTTATTATAGATTGTGTTGGTCCTTTACCTCGGACCAGTTCAGGTAACGCCTATATCTTAACCATCCTGTGTCGTACCACCAGATTCCCCATAGCAGTTCCAGTGAAGAACATCACGGCTGCTACGGTTGTAAAGCATTTATTGAAGATCTTCACTCAATATGGATTTCCCAGGGAGATTCAGAGCGACTGTGGTACCAACTTCACCAGTGATCTCTTCAAAAGGACACTGGAGGAGTTCAACATCAAACAGGTATTGTCCAGCCCCTATCATCCTGCTTCACAGGGTTCTCTTGAGCATAGTCATCAGACTATCAAAGCACTCCTGAAAAAGTTTTGTAGTGAAACCTCTAAGGATTGGGATAAGCAAATTGATTTGATAATGCGCATATATAGAAGTCTTCCCAATGAGTCCCTAGGAGTATCTCCTTATGAGATGCTCTACGGCCGTAAGTGCCGTACTCCCCTCAAGGCTTTCAAAGACTCTCTACGAGATGCCACCTTCAGTGAGCATCAGAATGTGCCCCAGTTTCTTCAAAACCTTCAACACATTCTAGAGAGAGTCCACAGTTTTGCCCATGATAATCTATTGAAAGCACAGGAGAGGATGAAGACTCATTACGACCAGACCAGCAAAGTAAGAAAATTTAAGCCGGGAGACTTCGTGCTAGCATACTTCCCTATCCCAGGTTCTCCTTTACAAAACAGGTTTTCAGGACCCTACCGCATCAAGGAGTGCAGAAACAACCATAACTACGTTCTAGAGACTCCAGATAGGCGGCAGAAGACCCAGCTGTGCCACGTCAACCTCCTGAAGCTATATAATGGTACTCCTCCCACTGTCATGTTAAGTGGGCTTATTACGGGTTGAGGAAAAATTATTCAATTTGTTTATAAAATTATTTATGAAATGGGTATAGAAAGGGCTGCAACTGGTCCAAGTTTCAGCATCACACCCTGAAAAGAAAAGGAGAAAACAAATACACAACGTATTATGCAACGAATTTTCAACATTTTCAAATAGTTTCAGGGAACACATGTGTCAACTAAAATCATTTCTATAACACTCGGATATTAAATGTAGCACATAATAAAGGATTGTAGTGATCTGTTTTATCAAAAAAGTGTTTAGTGCAATAATATAATTATTCAAAGTTACCCTTCCAAAAATATGCAATATATGATGTTTATAAATTGTTATAAAATCAACAAATGGACTTTGGACTAAAATGTCTCAATAGGTTTGTAGAAACACGAACTCTACATATAAGGTGTAATTTGCATGTAAATTGATTAATAAATGAAAGCTCTGAAGTACTTTGAAGGTGTAAATTACTTTCCAGAGTAAAATAAAGATCCAAGTTCGGCCACCTGTAGCTGAGCTTGACTTCGACAGATTTCGTTCATAATTGGCACCCTTGCAGATAGGCATCCATTGAGCAAGGTGTGCAAGTTTCATGCAAATCCCTTGATAACAAACGAGAAAAAAAAATTGGGAAAAAAGAAAGAAAAAAAAAAGAAAAAAAAAAATTACATATAAATATATTGCACATACATATTACAATTATTTCCAGAGTTTGTGCTTCTACAGCACATAGTAGACATTTTAGTTGACACATGTGTTCCCTGAGATTATTTGAGAATGTTGAACATTCGTTGCATAATACGTTGTGTATTTTTTTTCTCCTTTTCTGTTTAGGGTGTGATAGTGAAACTTGGACCAGTTGCAGCCCTTTCTATAACTATTTCATAAAAAAATTATAAGCAAATTGAACAACTTTTAATTTATACTGATATGCCCCCTTAAATTATTCTACTTCTACAGAACCATACATCCACAGTGAGACCTTCCCTGCTTCTCCTCCCGAAAGCACCGACAAGGAGTCCACGCTTTCTAATTCAAAAATCCATACTGATATTCCCAACCATTTTCAGGACCCTAATAGTGCTCCTTTGCCATATTCTAATTCCACTCTCACCTCGTCAAATAAGCCCTTCATCCTCCATGTCGACACCAGTGGTACCGGCGTTGGTGGTGTCGTGATGCAGCAACGAGGCAAGGAGAATACACCTGTCAGCGACTACTGCTACAAGGGACTACGGAACAATTGGCAAGGAGCTACTCTTCATCATCCTGAAGCTCCAGCACTTTACTCCACACCTGAAAAGTGCTCGGTCTACCATCAACACGGACCACACCACCCTACACCTCCTGCAGCTGGCCCACTTCTAAACTCAACGTCTTCTACTATGGGCTTGATAACTGCAGAAATTCAACCTGGAGACCCGCTATACCAAGGTTCTGACAACATTATAGCCGATGCACTCTCCAGAGTCTATGAAGTAGAAGCGACTCCACCTATTACTCCATCACATAACGACGTACTTCTTCCAGAACCGCAGGCTTCGGGGGAGAGTTGTGACGATAATCTCCTTCAAGAGAGATTGAGCCTGCTCTTCCCTCCTAAGTACGTCCCTATACAACTAATAACAACAATAACAACTAATATAGAAGATATATCCAACAAGTACAACACCAAGTTTTGCCAGAGAGCAAACGTATTCAGCACCGGGAACACCTGCTCCACCTCCCCCACTCAAACCAGCAAACTACTTGTCCGTCGCCTGCCCATCGCTGATTGGCTGGTGCCCGTCGCACCTGCTTCCTCCACCCGCCACACTAGCTGACGTCTGGGCCACCACGACCTACAGTCATCAGAATATCCCGTGCTTTCCACAAGTTAACACGTCTCATTGGTAGACTAAGCCTTGGCTTACGTGTACTAAGGGAGGTGGCAGCTTAAAGCCAATATTCCTGCATCATATATTTCTTTGTCTATTATTCACTTGTCTATTATTCACTTGTCTTAACGTAACTTTTCATTTGCCAGTGATTATTCTTATTATTTTGATTGATTGATTTTATGTTAAAATTTTTATGTCCATTTTATTCATGTTTTGCTTTTCTAACGTAATTAAAATTTCATTGTTAAATTTACTTGTGTTTTGTGTGTCTTCCCATTACCTTATCACAGACGAAAGTTCCAGATTTTCTCTTTTTGTTTCTTTATGTGACGAGGCCATACCCCTAGCTTTTGAAACAGCCGAACACCAACGCGTTACCGTCACAACGTCTTGTCAAAAAGGCATTTCGTGCATCGTTTAAATTAAGGTTCAATTAAGTTAAATAAAGTTACCAGGGGGAAACAAGCGGACATAGGACACCAGGTTGAGTCTGAGGCCCAACAAGTAAACCTGAACGGAATTTTGCCTTCTCAGTTATGACGTTTGATCCTTCTTTAGGGACTCCACCCCTCCAGTGTATGTGCCCATGGATTTTCCTTTTGGTTGAGCGAATGATGCCCCTCTTTGGCTGAACTAAACTACTATTTTCTTAGAGATCAAGCCTAGCAGCAGGGAGACGAAACCAGTAGTGGGGTGACCCCACAGACAGGAGACCTCCGTGGAAACCTCACAGGAACACCCACAGGCCCCCCACTGATGAAACGACACCCCCCTACGACCCTGCCACAGCCTTGAGTTCTAGATCTACAGCAGACCCAGCTTCGGTTATAAGTATGGCGACACCCACCGACGAAAAATGACAAATAAGCCCTCTGCGACCCACAACTCCACATTTCATTCTTTCAGTTCCAGATCTTTCCAAAAAACTTTGTGTACCTCACCAAACAAATCCTGTACCTTACCTAATTGGTACCAATAAAAAGGCGATTGTTCGAATTCAAAATCACTGTCACCAGCGGAGCTCCTTCGGACTGAGAATTGCGGCTTCCACAAGCCGCATGAAATAGCTGTCTCCGAGTACTGAGCCCGTTGTACCCCGAAAGAGCAGTTCACCAACCTTCTGAGGGGGAACATGACAAGTGACGAAACACTGACGAAGAAAACGACTGTGTTGGACACACCCGAAGGAGAAAATGCCGCAAACCCACAAAACGTTCAGTGATTAAGCCAGAAATCAAGCAGTCACCACCTAAAAACCCGAACAGTTCTTGTTTTTCTTTCCTGACCCGGTAGTGATACCTCGTGTTCTCCTCCCCCCTCCCCCCATTACCACCAGTGTGTCGTCGGCATGAATATCCTAGTGTTTCAGAAATCTGCACTAACAATCGTCCAACACGCAAGGAACACCAGAGTAAGGTACAGTGCCGTCAGAAGGTAAGTCGGAACCCAGGTCATCTAAGCCATATGAGTTACTACCCCTGCCTCAAAACCCAGAGTCGTAACCCCCCCGATCTGGCTCCCACTAGACCCTCTCCCTGTACAACTGACCCAAGGTTCTACTCTGGCAACGGACACACTAGCAAGCCCAATGCCGACCTCAAATCCCCCCTACCCACAGCGCCCAGTGATGCGGGCCTCAAGTAGGGAACCCACAAATTTAAGTCCCTCTCCTGAACGGACGCTCTCACCTCCATTCTCGAGCAGGCAGCCAGAAATAACCCCCGCACAGGGGAGACGAGTCATCCAACAACAAGTGTCCATATCCCCCAATGAGCTGGTAGACGACCTCACGGCCCAACCAGCGGATGCTTAGAAGGACCTTATCACGGAACTCCAACGCACGCCGACTCTAGCACCTCAACTGGACACTCTCCCAAGCCTTTGGGCCGATGCCAGGGTCTGTGGGGGGGGGGGGGGTGGAACAAGAGAGCCCTAAGGTCCCACCCCTTTGCCCAGCCCTCCTTAAGCA
>NC_091155.1:11447389-11619889 GCF_040958095.1 Procambarus clarkii
CTCTCTCTCTCTCTCTCTCTCTCTCTCTCTCGCCCTCTCTCTCTCTCTCTCTCTCTCTCTCGCCCTCTCTCTCTCTCTCTCTCTCTCTCGCCCTCTCTCTCTCTCTCTCTCTCTCTCGCCCTCTCTCTCTCTCTCTCTCTCTCTCGCCCTCTCTCTCTCTCTCTCTCTCTCGCCCTCTCTCTCTCTCTCTCTCTCTCTCGCCCTCTCTCTCTCTCTCTCTCTCTCTCTCGCCCTCTCTCTCTCTCTCTCTCTCTCTCTCTCGCCCTCTCTCTCTCTCTCTCTCTCTCTCTCTCGCCCTCTCTCTCTCTCTCTCTCTCTCTCTCTCGCCCTCTCTCTCTCTCTCTCTCTCTCTCTCTCGCCCTCTCTCTCTCTCTCTCTCTCTCTCTCGCCCTCTCTCTCTCTCTCTCTCTCTCTCTCTCGCCCTCTCTCTCTCTCTCTCTCTCTCTCTCGCCCTCTCTCTCTCTCTCTCTCTCTCTCTCGCCCTCTCTCTCTCTCTCTCTCGCCCTCTCTCTCTCTCTCTCTCGCCCTCTCTCTCTCTCTCTCTCGCCCTCTCTCTCTCTCTCTCTCGCCCCCTCTCTCTCTCTCTCTCTCGCCCTCTCGCCCTCTCTCTCTCTCTCTCTCTCTCTCTCGCCCTCTCTCTCTCTCTCTCTCTCTCTCTCTCGCCCTCTCTCTCTCTCTCTCTCTCTCGCCCTCTCTCTCTCTCTCTCTCTCTCTCTCGCCCTCTCTCTCTCTCTCTCTCGCCCTCTCTCTCTCTCTCTCTCGCCCTCTCTCTCTCTCTCTCTCTCGCCCCCTCTCTCTCTCTCTCTCTCGCCCTCTCTCTCTCTCTCTCTCTCGCCCTCTCTCTCTCTCTCTCTCTCGCCCTCTCTCTCTCTCTCTCTCTCGCCCTCTCTCTCTCTCTCTCTCTCGCCCTCTCTCTCTCTCTCTCTCTCGCCCTCTCTCTCTCTCTCTCTCTCTCTCGCCCTCTCTCTCTCGCCCTCTCTCTCGCCCTCTCTCGCCCTCTCTCTCGCCCTCTCTCTCTCGCCCTCTCTCTCGCCCTCTCTCTCTCGCCCTCTCTCTCGCCCTCTCTCTCTCGCCCTCTCTCTCGCCCTCTCTCTCTCTCTCTCTCTCTCGCCCTCTCTCTCTCTCTCTCTCTCGCCCTCTCTCTCTCTCTCTCTCTCTCGCCCTCTCTCTCTCTCTCTCTCTCGCCCTCTCTCTCTCTCTCTCTCTCTCTCGCCCTCTCTCTCTCGCCCTCTCTCTCGCCCTCTCTCGCCCTCTCTCTCGCCCTCTCTCTCTCGCCCTCTCTCTCGCCCTCTCTCTCTCGCCCTCTCTCTCGCCCTCTCTCTCTCTCGCCCTCTCTCGCCCTCTCTCGCCCTCTCTCCTTCCTTTACCTGGGATACAGTTGACCTTGATCGCCTCTCGCCTGTTGTGATTTGCAAACTGACTACCACCGATGTTGGTGCTGTTGATTATAATCACAGGTTGTTGCAAGTTAAGTGACCCTAATCCTCACATTACCATAGGTACTGCTGACTTCAAACAAGGTTTTACGCTTAAACGCAAGGAATCTGCTAAATCTTTTGACAACTTTGACATTGCAACACCTGTGTCTACTTCCAAGCGAACTATCTTCCTATTATTTAACCCCTTTTTAACTTCATTGTATTCGGTGAAAGATAAAGCATTTTCCGTCTGCCAGCCTCACCCCCAGCATCCTCAGTCTTCTTACCTTCCTCATCTGCCTTGACTACTTAAAACTGTCTTTTTTCTGCATTCCCCGGCCCTATCATCTCCCTAGCATTACTGTTTGTTTTAAAGTAGTCTCTCCCACTTCCTTCATGTGTCCTTTCTCGTTACAATAGTTGTGTACAGTCTTTTTAAATCTGCAGTTTAAACTACAGTGCTGATACCCGCAATATTTACAAGCCACCCTTGGCCCTGTGTAATTTCTTGGGTATTAGATTTCGAATTCATGAAGGCTCTCTTTAGGTTAAAAATATTTTAACATTGTCTATGATGACAAAGATAGTAAATTCAAACTTTCTGCAATGAGGTTAGGGGGAAAATAACTTTGTTATGAACAACTGGTCCGTCACTCAGTAATCGAAAAGCTCGAAAGTTGCAGTTGTTAGCCAACGCACGCAAGGTTTCCTGCTTCTCTTTAGTTTTCTTCATGAAAATTATCAAACTCATATGGTATGAAGGTTTCACCATATAACGGCGTTTAATTAAATTAAGCAGAGTAATTGGGTCGTTATAGTTCGTGTGTAGTAAGTGTGGCGTGCACACGTTTCCCAGCACACACCACTGCTGTAGTCAGTGTATATAAGAGTACCGATTTCTTGTTTACAACCTCTTGAATCCAATGATGCTCAAAATTTGTCTCCAACATGCTCGGCCACAGCTCCAGTGAGATCTTGGCTGCATCAAAAGATTCCATTTTGACTTGGTACGAAGCAGCTTGGCTACACCCA
Organism: Procambarus clarkii; assembly: GCF_040958095.1. NCBI lineage: Eukaryota > Metazoa > Arthropoda > Malacostraca > Decapoda > Cambaridae > Procambarus > Procambarus clarkii. The sequence continues at coordinate 11,449,840 of NC_091155.1, forward strand.
ACGCGAAAAATAATTTCGTTGTCTATAGGTCTTCTGCCGGTCCACATAATATACTCTTGTGGCTTGGTGCTCCTTCCATCGTCTGGAACCATGTCTCCCAGCTTTTCTCTCGTCGCCACTTACGTTAACGGCAGGAGGAGAAAACACTTCTAGTCCACATGTTTGGGTTTCGATGGGTCTCGACCCGACCACGTGTTCCAGGCAGAAGCCCTTAATCTCTCTTATTCTACTCTATCCCAAGCGGGCGTAGGGCGTTAATGGGTTTTTAACTGCCTTAGCTACACCGCCTTAATTGGGTCAGCTACGTTTTTGTGCCTTGCTGATACCAACTTGTCCCTCAGGGATTTGTTTCTTTTCCAAGCAATCATCGGAGGTTTGTGTGGGAATCTGTTCCAGTTCGGGTGCTCATTGAAACGTTCCTCCATCCATTCCCACAGTGTGTCCATCGATGTTCTAAGGGGTTTTTCTAGGCCTTGAAAGAAAGTTGAGACTAGTATGTCTCTATCATCTTTGTCCGGCTTACTTGTTAGTGCCTGTTCCCTCGTAATGGATTCTAATTTTTTCTTAGTTTTTTCCAGTGTTCTTGCAGGGTAATCCCTGTCCCTGAAAAAATTCCACAGGTCTTCTAATTGAGTTTTTTAGAGTTTCCTCCGAGCTGTTTATTCTCTTGAGGCGTAGACCTAACGAGTAGGGAAGTGATTTTTAATTTCCTTGGATGGCCTGAGTCATAATGGAGATACATGTGTAAATTTGTTGGTTTATAGTATGCTTTTATCTCAAGACGGCGGGTTACTGGGTCTATGTATATCGTAGTATCCAGGAAATTTAGTTCGCTAATATTTTTCTCTAGCGTAAATTTCAGGTTTGGGTGTACTGTATTTGCCCACCCAAAGAAACCATCTAGATCCTCCATATTTCCGACCATTATTCCAAAGATATCATCAATGTACCGGAAATATAGGTCCGGTCCATTCCCTAAGTTCCTCCTTTTTGATTCGAATACTTCGTGTACAAATATTTCTGCAATCGCTACACTACTGGATGCTCCTATAGCCGTACCTTTTATCTGTCTATAGGTTCTGTCTCCGAATGCTAGGATTGTCTCATTACATGAAGAATAGCTTCCATAAGGAGTTCTTTCGAAGGTGGTTTAAATATCCCTGCTTTCCGTAGTTCCCTACCTACTTTGTACGCGTTTCTATCAAAGAAATCCGCCACCAACATGGCCGCTTCTCTCTGAGGTATACTTGGGTAGAGGGAAACTATGTCTAGGGAGAATAGAATAGCACCTTCAGGAACCGGGCCTCGTTCTTCATTCGTTTTGTTTAATCTCAGAAGGTGGTCAGTTGTATCTTTTAATCTCTCCTTCAGGAGGGGTAGGAGAGGGTTAAGTAGAGCTGTACATATTTTGTCTACCGGTTTCGTAGGTGCTCTACAGCCGCTTAATACAGGGCGGCCTGGCCAGGTCCCAGTCTCCAAATCTACTCCTTTATGTATCTTGGGGAGTAGGTAGAGGTTCGGTATTTCTGACTCGAAGGCTAGAAAGTGTCTCTAGTAGGGACTCTCATAAGGCCTTTCCCCCCTCCGTTATTGTAGAGTGCTAGAACGAGTGATTTACTTCTTTTTTTGGGCGTTCAGTAACGCTGTTTGCAAATTCATTATGGGTTTATAGGTCTGGGTATCGTTCAAATGTCTCCCCATCTCTTTTTCGTAGTTCCTCTTCTCCCACAGGACTACCGAACCACCTTTGTCTGCTTGTTTTATGACCACATCCCTTCTGTCAGAGGTTTTTAAGTGCTAGACGGTGTTCTTTCATAAGGTTATAGGGACGCCGATTAAGCACCTGGGTTTTGAGTTTGTCAGAAGGTCTATCTGATCACTAAGGCCATTTAGTTTAAAGGTGTTCTGATGTCACTTGTGGTGGGTTCATGTACTTCCATGAGAGAGTTTTGGGTTCGGTGTTTTTCCTGTACCCTGTAGTAGTTGTATCTGTTTGTACATTTGTGGTTTGGAGTGTAGAGCACGTGTTTGAGGTTACCTAGTGTAGCTAGTGTGTCCTCTATAATAGCCAAGCGTTTATGCCTGGGTGGGGGACCTGGCACAAAGGAAAGTCCCTTGCCCAAAAGGTCCCACTCGTTCCCGGAGATTTTCACCTCCGAGACTACCGAGCTCCTGATTCGTTCCTGTTTCCTTTTGTTTTCCAGTTTTTCCCGTTTCTTTGTTTCCCTCCATCTTTCCACCCTTTGTCTTGCCCTCTGTTTTTTGGCTGGGTTGTACTAGATCTCTGGGGTGACTTGCTAGTGTTTCTGTCAGGGGAGTAGGGACTCTTGTTGCCCCTCTTGGTAGGGTAGGGGTTTTTTCTCTGAGTTTCCCTAGGCCTCCCTCTGCTTTGTGAGCGGTTTTTCTTGTATGTGTTGTTTCCTTTCTTATCCGTGTTTTGCTGTTTACCCTCCTTGTATGAAGGGTTCGGTTTTTTGTTAGTTTTTTGTATGCTGGTATCCCTGCGTTTTTGTTTCCCTTGTTTATGGGTGTTTTTGGGATTTGTTTGTTTCCCGGAGATGTCTAGACCCTGTTTTGTTTGTGTTTGGGGTGTGGAGTCTTTGTCATCTTTTTGGTGCTGGATAGGTAGGGGTTTAGTAAGGGAAGCATCTGAGTCGGGTGTCATGTCCCATACTGATACTTTAGGGTAACCCTCTTCGATTAGTCGTCCCTTAGGGGCTATTATGGTGAATATTTCCTCCCTTAAGTCATCATAAGTGTTCTTTTTAGGGGGTGTTTTAAATTCGTCATATGTCATTATTTTCTTGTTTGCCCTTATCATTAGTTTACCCTCAAAAGGTTGAGGTTGAATGTGGCATGTTGTTTTTGTCCGTCTGTTGTAGGCGGCCCAAAGCACAGCTCCTATCCTATCTGGGTTGTAGCCCTCTCCCCTCATGCATTCTACTAGTAATTCAATCTTAGCATGCTCCCTAGCTATGGATCCTTTCAGTAGCAAGGTATAGATTGCTGCTGATTCCCTAGCATGTTTCTCGTAAAAGTCTTCTAGATAGGATTCCAAACCTGGTGGAATCGGTAAGTCTGTCGAGAAGAAGGGAAAGGTGGGGGCTTGGGTGAGGAAGGCTGGGGTCTTATTCCAGTTAGCAGTCCACTGTAATTGTCTCAGTCTTTCTTTCAAGTGGTCAAGAGTTGAAAAAAATCTTTTGATCATGTCTGCTGCCTCAAGGTCATCTTCTGCCAGTTCTACTTTTGTGTAATTCCTTTCACTGGTGAAGATTTCCCTAATCATGTTTGTAATGTCAGTCTTTCGTCAGGTTTTCACTAGGTGGTTTAGTGAAAGGGAGGTCTCTCAGAAGTTTGTCGCCTGGTCCCTCCCATACCCGTCTTTCTTTCCATATGCCTGGAAGTGTTTCTATAGGGGGTGTTATGTCCTGTCTATCTAATGCATCAACCAGGTGTTTCCAAGTGTCACGTGGGTATTCAGAGAGGTCATTACTGATACTCATTCTTGACCCCGGGTCTTTGTTTAGTTTATCTATTTTGGGCCTAACTGAGATTTCTGTTTTTGATGTATGAGGTGTTCGTGAGGTATTGATCTTTAGGTCTTTTGTCTGTTTTGATGTACCCGGTGTCTGTGAGGTGTTGATCCTCTGTTCTGTTTGATAATACGGGGCTAGGGAGACTGCTGTTGCCTCATCAAGGAGGTGTGTGTCATTAGTTTCCCTGTTGTTTGTGGCCCTCGTGTTTGGTCTCTGTGGTTTGCTGTATGGTTGCATTTCCACTGTGAAACCTTGTGTGCTGGAGAGTGTATGTGAGTCTTTGTTCTGGCTTTTGTGATCAGACATAGAATGACTTGCCTCTCTCCAATCTTTGGTTGTGGTGCTATTCTTTGTCCAATTGTTCCTTTTTCGTTGGGTATAAATCCAGTGGTAATCCTGTAAGGGGTATAAATCCAAAGGTAGTCCGGTGATGGGTATACAGAGACACTTCACAAAATTTCGGAAGAAATGAAACAACTTTATATGTCTTAAATCCTATAAGCAGTGTTTTTCTGGTCACAGGTGTTTGTTGTTTCTATTCACTTATTTTGGGCGTTTCTTACTATCTTTGGACTAAAGTTACTCTATAGGAAAAAGGTTAACACTTTTGAACCAAAATTTCAATCTTCAGACGAAGTTATTTCTTAAAGTTGGATACAGTACTGTTTCGAGTGGTCCGTAGGAGCCACTCTCATCAGTCCAAGACTTCGCTTACTTGTGTGAATAGCACCTGGGCCAGACCGCTCTATTTATTGGCGAAAAATGGTCAAGTACAGAAAATACTTGGGAAACAGAAAAAATGTATACAGGTTTATATATGATCAGATAGGTTGAGTTTTTCAGGTTCTGATTCTTGTGGCCCCACTTGCAGGTTAGGTTAAGGCTGGGGTGTTCAGCTGTTGTCTTGACGTGCAGAGTGGGTCCAGGTCTGGAGTTCTTTGGCTGCTTTTTAGCTTGCAGGTTAGGTCCAGGTATCGAGGTTTTGGCTACATTCTTCCGTCAGGAACCCTGAAGTCTCCGTAGGTAGGAGTTGGTCCCTGTCTGAAAGTCTAGGGGAAGAGAAATAGTAAAAGATTATTACAAGAACACGGCTGGGGTAGTGCTACAAGGGCACCTTTCATTACTGGGGAGACTTCTTAGCAGTTAGCTTAGGTTTGGGTTTCGATGGGTCTCGACCCGACCACGTGTTCCAGGCAGAAGCCCTTAATCTCTCTTATTCTACTCTATCCCAAGCGGGCGTAGGGCGTTAATGGGTTTTTAACTGCCTTAGCTACACCGCCTTAATTGGATCAGCTACGTTTTTGTGCCTTGCTGATACCAACTTGTCCCTCAGGGATTTATTTCTTTTCCAAGCAATCATCGGAGGTTTGTGTGGGAATCTGTTCCAGTTCGGGTGCTCATTGAAACGTTCCTCCATCCATTCCCACAGTGTGCCCATCGATGTTCTAAGGGGTTTTCTAGGCCTTGAAAGAAAGTTGAGACTAGTACGTCTCTATCATCATCTTTTTCCGGCTTACTTGTTAGTGCCTGTTCCCTCGTAATGGATTCTAATTTTTTCTTAGTTTTTTTCCAGTGTTCTTGCAGGGTAATCCCTGTCCCTGAAAAAATTCCACATGTCTTCTAATTGAGTTTTTTAGTTTCCTCCGAGCTGTTTATTCTCTTGAGGCGTAGACCTAACGAGTAGGGAATGTGAGGATACATAATATGGTAATTAGTCTTGTAAAGCCACTAGTACGCGCAGCGTGTCGGGCAGAAAAGTAAACTAAAAAAAGTACAAAAAAGTACAAGTAAACATAACGGCATCTAATCTCTTATGAACTTCTAGTCTCAATATTAGAAGCTTAGGTAGTACGTAATCCTACAAAATGTTTTATCCTAACATTAGTTTACTTCTTTAGACAGCAAACTATAGAACAATATTTGCTTTCTTACTTTCTATATTATTTGTAGATTTCAATTTCAGGTGTGCACTCGCCTCTTCTTGGTTCAGTCTTGGGTTTGCAAGGCTTTTGTTTGTTTGCTTTAAGACTTTTCAATTTGCCCTGGTATGTATAGGCTTGCTAGTGTTTGGTTTTTAATTGAGTGTGTAAGGCCTCTCTGTCTCCACTGAAGAGGACTACCTCGGCAGGATTAGATTTTTCCTTGCCGGTGGACCACACGTTAGTTGCAATTGGTGGACGTGGTGCGTTTCAAGTTGGCTGATCTGATGGCGAGTTAAACCCCTGCAAGACCGTCGTGTGGTGATTAAGTTTCTCAAAGATGTGTTTCAAGAGTTTCTCGGTCAGTGTGAGGGGCGTACTTTCCCTCTGCCTGATGGGTTGGATACCGTTCGGGTGGTTAACCAGAGTGTGACCTTGATTTACGTTGCGGTGTGACGTGCACCGTTTGAGTTGGAGGATGAGCTGTTGACCAGGTGGTTTGGGAAAGTGCTCGGTATCCAGCGGAACAAGGTCTCTGCCGGCAACTGTGCAGGGATGCTCGATCGCACCAGGGAAGGGAACTATCAGGGGAAAGCACCAATGCCATTACGACTTTATAACACTTGGAAGGGGTCAGGATAAGGATTTGGGATGGGACGAAGGGAAGAAATGATGCCCAACCAGCAAGAAGCGAGACCCTCACTCTACCGTCCAAGTAACTGGACGGCAGACCAATCTACTGTGACTGCGCCAGGGACCTTGTCAGCACCTGAACTGACGAGGTCCCTGGCGCAGTGTGCGTTTTTATTTTTCCCTGATGGGGTTTATGCTCAGCTGTATGTATTATCTAGAGGCCAGCCTCATAAGTGTGCTATGGTAGGGCGAGTCACCTGACGGTGGATTGCATTGTTGGCGCAGTCGACTGTGTGAATATCTTTAGGGAGGATGACTTTTTCGCCTCTGCCACCCCAGGAATCACCAGTGGGGGGTTATCTCTGCTCCCCCGAACCCAGGAGGGGCCCTGTAGAGGTGTTGATTGAGGATGTCGTTTTGCCTGCCTGCCTGCCCCCGGAGGGGGACACCCCCCCCCCTTGCCCGGGAGTGGGTGGGGTGGGTGTCCCAGGGGCTGGTTGTGTGTCCTGTGTGTAAAGGGGCTGCCGACGGGCCGATGCGTGTCAATGAGGCTCCGGCTTCAGAGGTTGATGTGATGCTGAATGTATCGGTTGAGATCCCCATTGTGCCACCTGCAGTGGTGGTGGTCCTGGATCCCCAGTTGTTGTCCATGTCGGCTTTGGCGTGCGATACTGGTGACCATGCTCCGCCTGTGGAGAGGTTAGGACGTAGAGATTTGCCCCTCGTCTCGAGAGGCGATTCCAGTTGCCTCTGAGATTGAGGATATGCGTCCCACTCGCCTCCTGGACTACTTATGTCCATAAGTTGTCTTGTACACTGGTCCCTCGGTTGAAGTTCAGCAAAGACGCTGTCCCCTGGTAGTGAGTTTCTTGTGGAATCTTTGGAAGCTGCAGGTGGAGTGGGTGAGGGAGTGATTATGGGGTGGCAGGGTGCAGTGGTTCCTATGCCAACCCGTCCTCAGACAAACTCCATTCCATGCAGTGGTCGATCCCAAAGACGCATTCATTCAATTTCAACATGCTGTTAATTTAAAACAGGTTCTTGTATATAAATTAATATTATATTAGCATATTGTGCATATATAGGCATAGGTTAGGTGTTTAGGTTCTGTTGACGATTATTTGTATCTGTTGTACGTGGGTGAAGCAATGATAGCGTTGTGGTTCGAACAAAAGTCGTCAGCTAAGCACATGTTCCGGAAGTGTTCGAACGTCATCAGTTGAGTCAAGAGTAAACTGTTTTTTTTTTATTCATAAACAGGGGGTTTGGCGGGTGCATGGAATGGACTTTGTGTGTCTGTTTGGAGGACGGGCTGCCTATTCAGATACCTGCTCGTGAGCCCCCCATCCCATGTACCAGTGAACCAAGGAGGGGGGATAGTTGACTCTGGTGCTAGTGGTCATGCAAGGCAAGATTTGGTTTTAATGCTGTAGGTCTGTGGCCTCTCCTTGAGGTTTCTAGTTCTTCGTGGCCCCCTCCCCCTTCCCCTTTTCCACTGATCCCAAGAAGGTGTAATCAGCCTGAACTTGGGTTGACGGCGGATAATTGGTTGCCGGATGTTGGGGTGGTATCCGGACAGTAAGCGATGCCTGGGGTTGCGTCTCCGCATTTCGTGATGCGTGTGTGTGTGTGTTTTGCTTGTTCCTTGTATGGATGGCTGTGTGTATTCGTGGAGTTTGTGGGTTTCAGGTAAGGGTTGGTTATTTTCCTTGCTTTTTGTTTTTCTGTGGCTTTATTTCCTTTTGCGGTGTCCCTTGTTGGGCTGTTTTGTGTAAGTTTTGTTTCCTTGTATTGGTGATTGTTGAGATTTTTTTTTCTTTGACAATTGTCAAAACAATTAAGTCCTATTGATGTTACGTTAATCGTATCTACCTCGCAAGAGAGGCAGACCTTGAACAGCAATAGCTGCCAATGGCAGATATTTAATCTTAAAGCCTAAGATCATAGGACCGCCAGGCGAAACCACCTGGGTAACACCTGTCGCTAAGGTCGCTGGCTCCTCCTAGTTAACAACTAATAAAGGGTAGTCGACGGATTATCACCTCTTATTTACAGAAGTGTGGTGCTGTGCAATGGACTCGAGCTTTAGATACAGACTTGATATGAGCATAAGCAGGCAAAGCGTTGCAGAACATGAAATGTGGGGCAGTAATATTGGAAGGTTTGACGTAAACGACCGTTTTCTATAACAAACAATTTATTCACAAAACAAGAACTAAAACTACTACACAGTGAATTTACGTTACTTTACTGTCACTCCAGTGGCACATTAAAGAACAGCTAATCAACAGCCTGATGGACCCACGGTATCCTTATCCCGTCGTCGCTGACTGAACAATGACACTGAACAAAGTGGTGCCCACTGGTGACGCAAGCTTGCAATCAATATTGTCACGGCTTCACGGTGATCAATACTATAATCACAAAGACTTGACTGGCGCTCGCTGCCCTCAACGAGGTACTAAGTAACAAGGCGGTTAATCCAAGAATGATAACCCCTTATAAAAATCTTACGTTAACACTTGTCTCTCAGGACAATCAACAACAAAAGTTACGCTAATTGAATTTAAACAATTACGTTAACACACACGTCTCAATGACACTTAAATGGCAGCAATAACTCGTAAATCAATTAATTACATCAACTTGAAAGTCAAGCATTCGGTGAGTAATTCCCAATTAATTACTGAATACAACAGCCTATTAATTCAGAGTATTGACAATGCCTACTGTGTCTCAACTGACAGTTCACTTCCGGTCTTATGACAAGATTACCTTAACGAGGGTAGACTACTGTACCACACACAAGGTTACAAGACACTCCTTGTAAACAACAACAACAACAACAACATCAACACTTGGTGAATTCACTAAGTGGCGGTTACTAATCCTCTTTAATTAGCTACGAGTGCTTAATCACTCTGTCCGCAGACAGATCTGATCAGTCCAACCAATTACAGCAGCTTAATTACAGCGCAATTGACTCCGATCATAACAGACCGTCAACCCCTTACGTTAATCAATCAATTAACGACAGCTCGTTAAATCGTTAACACTACGTTAGTCTTCACTTTACAATTCCTTCACTGCGTGAACTTCACTGTGACTGCTGCCTTTACACGTCTCTACGTTAATATCAACAATGTTCAACGAACAAGTGACCTCGTTAAGTAAATCGTGACCCCCGGTGACATTAACTGACTTTAATTCTCACGGAATCCTTCACAGTACACAACGCCTTCCACCAAGGACAAACTTGTCTACGGTTTACACACGGTACAACACAGTACATCCTTGCCACTCATGGCAAAACTTGTAAATGGCTTCCCCCAGTAAATTATCTACCAATAATTCACACTTTACCACAACACAACAGTAAAATTTATAACGAAGGGAAACCTCCCTGTTACCACTTTCACTGCTGAAAAAGGGAATCAAATTACAGCGAATTACATACACGGCACAGAGAAAATAGCAGCAAATAACTCGCTTTACTCTACCGTGTGTCTAGGTGTCCTCACACACGTCAAAATCACAGTTGGGCCCAACCTCAACTTGATGACGGCAAACAGGGTAAACTCTCACGTCTCCAATTCCCATTCACCTCACCAGGTGGTCATAGGGACAGAGGACAGACGGAACACTGGGGGCGAACCCAGCTTCAGAGTTTATTACCAAAACATAAACAGTGTACTTACATCAATCATGCGGGCCCGCAACATACACACCCATACACGTCACCCTCACACTCCCACTGCTGCTGCTGGATGATGACGTAGGCGTCCTCACTTCCTATACGTGGTCAGTTGGAGCACAGGGTCCTAGACCACGGGGTTAGCTCCACACACATGAGACCAGGTGGCGCGGACACGCCGGCTTAGGCAGACCAGGGTGCGCACACAACAGCAGGGATGCGGTACCACGCCCTTCCACTTGACACGGTACCACAGGATACGACAGTACACGGTGTTACACGAGACTCGAGATGGAGTCCTTCACTGTTCTTTGGTTTCCTTAGCATTAGAACTTTTAAGGTTTCTCTCATAACACTGAAACCTTCTCTAGCACGTCTCACTGCAGTACCTTCAAGCACAGATACGATAGACGGCGGATGTCACTTTCGTAGTCCGATAATTAACCGCCTCACTCAGTCTAGTTGCTCTAAGATGGCGTCCCACAATTACGCGGCCAGATGTCTCGGTTCACACTGTTCAGTACATGCAACTTTTCGAACTACCGGATTCTTACGGATGGCACAGGGAAAGATAGCACGATAGGCGTGACTTTAGTAACGTTGCAGGCGATATTTCCCGATGCTTGGCTTAGTTCGAAAAATTACGTCCTCTCATAGCAACGTTCTAGGTAAGAATCTCTTTTCCCGCCAAGACTACCCCTGGGGTACCATGCGGCACCCTTCAGCGTCTTGACCAATCATGGTTCAGCATTCCGAAGGCCCAGGAGCCCTGGCCAATGGCGCACCTGCCTCATGACGCTACCCCCTCTCTCATGAGGTGGACACGTGATAGGGGGGGGGTCTACAGCCGTTAACCCCCCCATACCTCCCTCTCTACACTTGACTTGTACAAAAATTTCCCTGAAATCAACTCCCTCCTGTAATTTCCTTCACAGACCTGATACAGCGATCAGAATGACATCAATGGCTAGCAAATGTCACGGGCTGTCCAACGACACCCAACACGACTGTGGAAAAGTTGTACAGAAAGTTGAATCACGGTGCACATCACTGGTCCACTATGCAATTTCGTACTTCATTCAGTGCACGAGAGAGCAGGAAAAATGTCTCCTGACAATGGTAACGGCCTCATTGTGTTTGGTGGCCTTTGTGTGTGATTATTTTGCACTAATAATGATGTGTGTTGCCATGTTCCTTATCTATATTTTTGTTTGTCCTTTTGTGCCCATACGTATGTTGTTCGGCGGGTGTGGTATGGTACCGTTATTATATTGTAAACCTTTTGCTTTGTTTTATGTTCGTGTTTGTGAACCGTTCGGTTGCTAAGGTGTCCATTTCTTTTATTTGTATGTATTTTCTGGTTGAAATAATAAAGGGAAGTGTTTAACGAACTCCCACTATCTATAATTGGGTCCATATAATGGCAAATGGAAGATACTTAACCTGGACCGGAACAGAGCCGCCGTTGTCTTAACAACGGCGGCTAACGGATGTAATTGTGGCTTAAACTTTCGTTGAGGATATAAAGACTCTGTATCTATCACGACTCCCCGTTGTTGTCAAGCTTAAAGTAGTCTGAACCAATATGGTCAGACCTCCCTCCTCACTGTCGTCGTCGTTGTTCTTGCCAGAGTTATTAAATTGGAAATTGGGCTGTTTAATTAGAATCATTACTGAATCTGAACTGAATATCTTGATTTGTTTAGTACTTAGTGTTTGATTTTATCTCCACACTTTAACTGATCAACGAGGCTTGAAGTAATTTTCCAATCCTCGTGGTGACGTAGAGGTGGCTGACGTCACATGTTACGTCACCCCAGTAATATTAAATTATGAGTTATTATAATAACAGGATTAATCCTCCTAATTACATTTAAGCCGTAACAATTCGTCGTCTTATAAGCCTAACTGAGGAAGATTCCTCATTGCGGTATATTATTAGAAGTATTTATTTAGTAGTTAATCATGTTTCCCATAAATAGGGTGACAATTCGGAAATAATTGGAAATTTCAGAAATGTTCATATTTTAACTGAATGGCATAAAAACTTTCAAAAGTGAAGCATACTAATATATATATACGAATTGTTAAATAAATTTAGCAAATTATGGTTGTGATAATATGCATTGATTGCTTTATTGTAGAAGATGTAGATTTATCAACAATAGATAACGGCAAAAAACTACAATATACTTTCGTAGGATAAGGAAAAGTGAAAGTTGCTACATAATGTGAATTATGTATTTATTACTTTCTTTAGAGGCTGTACTCCTCTCAACCAGTTTAAATACTGTTTGGGAAATCATTGTACAATGAAACCCTTAATGGCTTGTATTACAACTTACCAAGAGTCGCATTCTTGTAATATCAGATTTTTCTCATGTGCCCATGGGTTGTGTTACAGCCGTCTTGGAAGTGTTAAATGTTTGAAGTTAGGATTAGTATTGCAGGTCAGTTTGATCGATTTAGTGCACTTGAGAGTATAGGCACTTGATATTTAACTCAAGGATGTAAGGGTGCTGACTGTTGTCTTGGCTTAGAACTTTAATTGCCTATTTCTTATGAGTAATAGTCATAGGGAATGGCGACGTATTTTGTTGGGTAGATACTTGCACGTTGTTTACAAATATACTTTAAAAGGGATATCTTGTTGTTTTCAGGTGTGAGGGTCTGCAGGTCTTGTCCACCGTCAACCTTATGCTATTGCAAGTGATAATGCAGCTGATGCAACACGAAGGTCTCCAGGTAATGGCCACCATACCTGTATTGCCAGCGCTGGTAACTTCTCGTATGAAAGCAATCCAATAATTGTCATTTACAATGAATGCACTATTGTTTCGTATCAAATAAAAAAGGGGGTGGAACATTCGCAACCGCCCTTTTTAATAGTGCACCGATATAAGCTGTTAAATTTGTCATAAATTGTAAACTTTGTTAAATTGAAATAACGTATTATCTCAATTTAACCATAAAATAACTTTACTAAGTAGGAATAAATGTGCGTTACTACTAATTAACTGTCACGCCTTTAAAAAATCTTTCGTTATTGTTACATGTTTAATGAGAAAATGCTATACACAATTTTTTTTTTAAATGTAATATATACAGTAGGTACCCTCGGCCCTGAAGACGAGGATACATATCATCTGGGGGGAGCATTGTGGGGCTCACGTACTCAGTCTAATATCATCCAGTATATATTTGTAATTAATTATGTTATTTAAATTTCCATTACACAATGGCTTACAACATTGGGTGGCCATGGGGGGGGGGGGGGTGCCTTCAGTGGACATGTTGAGTCCAGTGGCGATGGGTGCACTCGAAAGCTTGTGTATTAAAGCATATTTTTCATTTTTAATAAAGATATTTTTGTGATATTACTGATACACAGCCTACTTTAAGGTTTGTCATCATTTGCTTCTATAATGTATATGATACGGGTGGCATTAACAAAAATTGCTTCACGTGGTAGTGCCTGAAGTGTTATACAATATTGCTGCAGTAATACAACTGTGACCACTTGGTAACCAAAACATTCCATGCCAACGATATAAAAAATGTTACGATCAATAGCTTTTTGGTTTTGTTAATTTATCATGCACTGAGGCCAAACCCACCCCGTGGGTGGTAATAGTGCACTGGGGCCAAACCCACCCCGTGGGTGGTAATCATGCACTGGGGCCCAACCCCACCCCGTGGGTGGTAATCATGCACTGGGGCCCAACCCCACCCCACCCCGTGGGTGGTAATCATTCACTGGGGCCCAACCCCACCCCGTGGGTGGTAATCATGCACTGGGGCCCAACCCCACCCCGTGGGTGGTAATCATGCACTGGGGCCCAACCCCACCCCGTGGGTGGTAGTCATGCACTGGGGCCCAACCCCACCCCGTGGGTGGTAGTCATGCACTGGGGCCCAACCCCACCCCGTGGGTGGTAGTCATGCACTGGGGCCCAACCCCACCCCGTGGGTGGTAGTCATGCACTGGGGCCCAACCCCACCCCGTGGGTGGTAGTCATGCACTGGGGCCCAACCCCACCCCGTGGGTGGTAGTCATGCACTGGGGCCCAACCCCACCCCGTGGGTGGTAGTCATGCACTGGGGCCCAACCCCACCCCGTGGGTGGTAGTCATGCACTGGGGCCCAACCCCACCCCGTGGGTCGTAGTCATGCACTGGGGCCCAACCCCACCCCGTGGGTAGTAGTCATGCACTGGGGCCCAACCCCACCCCGTGGGTGGTAATCGTGCACTGGGGCCAAACCCACCCCGTGGGTGGTAATCGTGCACTGGGGCCAAACCCACCCCGTGGGTGGTAATCAAAATAGAGGCGCACAAGGGCTTCCGAAACTGAACTCTAAACATAAACTTAGCTAAGCAAGTATCTTGACAAGCTTGGTGCACAATTTAATGAATTTATTAGGTCTTTTATAATGCAATTGCTTCAAGAACAGGTCCAAAAACGTCTGAAAGCAGAACAGTTGTGGTGTAAGGTGAACCAGTTACGCGTAATTACTCACAATGTATCCAGCGCGCACGCACAAAGAAAAAAAAACACCACACACATCACACACATAGGCGCCACTGACAAGCTGACAATCATGTTTATGCTCCTCTTTCATTAAGTAAACTTTAGACATTTGGCTAAGATTTCTGACAGCTCATCATTCTGCAGCCCGTTGTCCGAACAAAGACTCAAGAGATTTCATACACCCGCCAAACCCCTTGTCTATGAATGAAAAAGTTTACACACGACTCAAAACTGCTGATGTTCAAACACTTCCGAAACTAGTGCTACACTGACGCAGCCCGTCCTCCAGACAAAGATCCAAAAGTGATTCCATGCACCTGCCAAACCCCCTGTTTATGAATGAAAAGTGGTTTACACACGACTCACAACTGCTGACGTTCGAACATATCCGGAACAAGTGCTTCATTGACGAATTTTGTTCGAATCGCAACGCTATAAATGCTTCACCCACCTACTACAATAACAAATAATCGCCAACAGAACCTAAACACCTAACCTAACCTATGCTTATATATGCACAATATGTTAATGTATTATAATAATAATAATTTGAGAAAATTCCCGTTTTGAAAGAACAGCATGAAAAAATTTATGAATGCGTCTGTGGGGTTGACTGCTGGATGTAATGGACTTGAGTCGAGGACGGGTTGCATTCTGATTTTAATATTACACATTTTTTTGAACATTTGTAAGATAATTATCTCCAAATTCTGAGGTGTTTTCTCTCTTAAATGAGCAACAGGCAAAAATATTTATTTTTAATATGTAGAAAATTGGGGTTTGGTACTTCAGATTATTTATTTATATTATACGTGCTCATCAAGTGTAATTAAATAAATACAACACGTCCTCGACTTTGAGTCTATTCAATCCAGCAGTCAACCCCAAAGACGCATTCATAAATTTTTACATGCTGTTCATTCAAAACAGGAATTTTCTCATAAATTAATATATTAGCATTGTGCAAATAGTCATGGGTTAGGTTATACGGGAGCCGGTGGCCGAGTGGACAGAAAAAACTGGATGCATGATCTTGTGGTCTCGGGTTAGATCCCGGGCGCCGGACAGAAACAATGGGCAGAGATTTTCACCTTGAAGCCCCTGTTACCTAGCAGTAAATAGGTACCTGGGAGTTAGTCAGCTGTCACGGGCTGCTTCCTGGGGATGGAGACCTGGTCGAGGACCGGGCCGCCGGGACACTAAGCCCGGAAATCATCTCGGAGGAGGATAGGTTAGGTGTTTAGATTCTTTTGGCAATTGTTTATATTTGTAGTACGTGGGTGAAGCATTTACAGCGTTGTGGTTTGAACAAAATTCGTCAGTGAAGCACTTGTTCTGAAAGTGTTCGAAAGAAATTAGTTGAATAGTGTGTAAACCGTTTTCATTCATAAACGGGGGGGGTTTTGCGGGTGCATGGAATCACTTTTGGGTCTTTGTATGGAGGACGGGCAGGGAGGTGTGTAAGGGGGTTCCCGGATGAAGTTCACCGTTACAATTGGGTGAGGCTTCACAGGTTCCCAGTGAACAGTGCTGTTGCTCCTCAAAATTCAGCAGAATGTCTGGAATATATAACAGTTTCTCAGACCTACTCTTATAGATTCATGCTTAATAGGAATAACTTCTGTATTAATATATTAATTACTTTGCTTGGTTTTGTATTAGACAAAGCCTAGTGAGCGAGTTAAGGTGATCAGTGACGTCACAGGCAGTTTGTGCATCAGTCCGTGCTGGGGCAACTAGTGCGGGCCGTCAGTGTGGCGAGGATCACAGGGGTGGCAGGAGGGGGTGTTCTGCTGGCTGCAGTTTGGTTCTTGATAGTCTTGTGAATGGACTTTTGCTTCATCTTCAGGCAAGTAAATGGTGGTTCGTTGTTATTTTAGGCGATAGTTTCTTTGGATTGTTAGTTTCTTATTGTTTATATCGGTAAAATTTAATTTTTTTAAAATTAAGCTAAATTTAATTAATGTCCCTGATCAATAAGTTTATTTATCTACTAGATTTTTTAAGTTTCTAGATTTGTTTAAAGCTGCATTTCAGGATAGCCATGTACATAGGATAGTGGGCTTGTTTATGGTTTTAAACTGGATGTTCCTAAAATTCTCGGGTTGCCAACATGATTTGTTCTCAATAAATGTGAGGAGGCCCAGGGGCGCGCATTGGCTGGCTCGCTGGAGGCCAGGGGGCACTCGTCGGCCGGCTCGCTGGAGGCGTGGGTGGGCTGGCTCGCTGGTGGTGCGGGTGGGCCGGCTCGCTGTACAACATTACTGAATGACAAAATTTTGGTGGTGGTGTTATGGCAATATATACAGCCCACCTCACATATACATGGTTGTTGTTTTAAATTCAGCTATTCTGAACAAAACGTTCGAAGTAGCACAGCCTATGGTGAGCCTGTAATCCCACCGCTGCCACCATTGTAATACTCTTTACCTACTCTATGCTCTACCCTTTCCCTTCACTCAATACCCCAGCTTAACACTGTTACACTTCAGTATGACCCCTCACTGAGCTGCCACGAATCTAAGCTGACTATTAAATGAGGACACAACAATAGGGGTTATTAATTTATAACTAATAATTAAATTCTCATTAATCGCTACCACCACCTTCCTATAAGCATAAATGTGTCTAAATTATTGTTTCCCCAAGAAGGGACTCAATAATCATGGACTCGGGGGGGGGGGGGGGGGGCAGTTAGAATCTTGGTAATAACTCTTGAGAACTAATACTGTAATGTTTACTGATTGAGGATCCAAAGGCTTCCAACACAACCTGAGAATATCCCCTATAAAATGACTCGCACAGCATGAAAAGAAAAGTGGAACAGATAACTAAACACAATTACATTAAAACACGTAAATTGGAATCGAATTGAAATGTCCTACTTTACTAACACATCTTAAGAGGCAAAATGGAAATTAGAGGTGCATTTACTTGAAGTACCAAAACTCAGACATTACCTTAATCCTGCAACCTCGGCCAAGATGTTGAGTGGCTGCCACCAGATCAGGAGACCTGTTCCCCAGTTGACATCCCAAGACACACTAACTCTAATATTTTCTAAACCTATTACCAGTGGAACAGGCTCCACCCACTTAGTTCCTAGGCCCAATTAACTCCGCCTATCAAAGCTCAACAATGACTACAGTGTATCACTCTTAGGCCAGCCAAAACCTATGACTTTGCCCTGCCCCTAGGCCTCCTTGGTGACATAGGCCTGTCCTGAAAGTATGTTTTAATCTTGTAGAATCATGAACCGATCCCATGCTACACAGGAAACCGTGAATTAAGCGAGTATGGCCAATCCACAACCTTGCTAAAGCAGTTTCCCACCGCCGGTTACGGTGGTAGGAGGAAGGCCACGGGGGGACACTGCGTTTGAGAGTACGTTACCTGTTACGTCCGTTACCAACTACAGAGGACCGACAACCCTGCCAACGGGCAAGGAAGGAGGGATGAATAACAGGATAAGTCAGAATAAGGAATACCTTTACCGGAGATGGGACAAGAACGGATAGCTACCCTAGTGGCAGCATCCGCACGCTCGTGTAAAGAAACACCAATATGGCTGGGAACGCAGCAAAACTCTACTGATTTAAATGTACTAGAAATAAGAAACGGCCAATGTTGAATCTCGATGACCACCGGATGGACAGGATTAAAGAACCCTAGAGCCATGAGGGCACTAAGAGATTCAACTACAACCACAGAGGAGGAATGACAGTGAGAAAGCACAAGACGGAGAGCATAGAGAATTGCATCAATTTCTGCTGTGAAGACAATAGCCACCGAGGGGAGGCGACACATAAAAGAGCGGTCAGAAAAAACAACAAAGTAGCCCGCACCGTCAGCAGACTTAGACCCATCGGTGAAGATGGAAATAGTGGGAGTGTGAAGAAAAATGCTAAAGGAAAAGGCGTTTCAGGACCATAGGAGGGGTAAAATCTTTAGTGAAGCGGGTCAAGGACGTACAAAACATTGGAAGGGGGACTCGCCACAGAGGCAAGAAAGAAAAAAATACGAGGAGAAACATTAGAAATACAAACAGAAAGAGAATCCTGTAAGCGAGATAATCGGACAGTAAGAGGGAGGCGATGAAGAGGAAAAATGAACCACAGAAGGGGTAAAAGTTAAAGCACGACAGAGGCGAGAGGAAGGGTGTTGCAAGGACCGCACAAGATAGCAAAGACAGTAGCGATCACGGCGGTCCTGGAGAGAGAGGAAGCCAGTGTCAACATATAAACTGAGGGCGGCAGTCGAACGAAAGGCACCAGAGCCGAGACGTAACCCAGTATGGTGCAAAGCATCAAGACTGCAAAGAGCAGAAGAAGCAGAAGAGTATGCAGGGCAACCATAATAGTTTTGATAGGACAAGAGAGGAGTGTAAATAGAGGAGCGTGTACCTGTCCACTTTCCAAGAAGTATGGGACAAAACCATAAGTAGGTTAAGGGCCTTGGAGCATTCAACTCGGAGGTAAGAGATATGGGTTGACTAAGACAAGTGTCAAAGATTAACCCCAAAAGCTTAGCGGAATCCCTGTACACAAGGGGATGATCATAAAGCGACAGAGGGACGAAGAACGACACGCTTCAGAGTAAGTCATAGCACAAGTCTTAGACGCAGAATGCTTGAAGCCATGATCGGGGGCCCAGGACGACATGGCATCAATCGCAAGTTGAAGCCGCCGTTGAAGGAGAGGCGGATCATTACCCTGACAGCGAAGGGTAAGATCGTCAACACATGGAGTGGAGAAGAAGCCAGAAGGAAGAGAGGAAAGAAGACCGTTGAGGGCAACTAGAAAAATAGTAGTGCTCGGAACACTACCCTACAGTACACTCTAATACTACCTAGAAGGGGCAGACAACGAGAGGTACCAAGCCGCACATGAAAGGAGCGACGAGAGAGGAAACACTGGAGTAAGAGTGAGATTCCCACGAAGGCGAAAAGAATGAAGTTGAGACAGAATGATCCCGCCAGGTAGTGTCGTAAGCCTTTTCCAGGTCAAAAAGAACGGCAACAACGGAGGTCTTCGCAGCAAAAGCAGTACGGATATAGACCTCCAAGTTCACCAGGACATCTGTTGTGCTGAGGTACTTGCGAAAACCAAACTGAGAAGAGAAGAGGTGGTGATAGTGTTCTAAGAACCACATCAAGCGAACGTTAACCATACGTTCAAAGAGCTTGCAGACAACTCATGAGGGCAATAGGGTGGAAGTCCTTGGAGGATGACCCGAGAGACCCTGGTTTCCGAATAGGGAGGACAACAGCATCGAGCCAGTCCTCGAGGACTGATGACTCCCAGACCCGATTATACAGACTCGGTAAATACTGAGACATGCACAGTGGGAGATGATGAAGCATTTCATAATGAATGCCATCGGAGTCCGATGCCATAGAACCGCAGAGGGCTAGGGCAGACTGAAGCTCAGAGAAGGGATCATTATAGGGAAGGCGAAGATGAGTACAGAAATTTAAAGGACGAGATTCAAGAATAGGCTTAAGAAGGAAGGATTGGGGAAGATGAGAACCAGAAATTACAGATGAAAAGTGAGAACCCAGTTCGGTCGCGACCTGCAACGGGTCCGCCACATGAGAACCGCCGAGGTGAAGGACTGGCGAGACATCGGGAACGAACTTACCCGCAATCTTGCGGATACGCTTCCAGACCAGTGGTAGAGGAGTTTCGGACGTAACGGCGGAGACTCAAGATATCCAGCAAGTATGTATAGCTGCACGGATGGTCCTACGGGCCACCGCACTCGCCTTCCGAAACAAAAGACTCGACCGTCTACCGGCGGCGATGTCTTTTCCAGGCGGCACGCTTACAGCGAACAGCTCAAGCACAGTCAGCATTCCACCAGTCAACGCACTTCCGTGTCCCATGAGAGGAAGAGCGAGGAATAGAGCGGAGGGCAGCATCAAAGACAGTCATGAAAAAGGAGGGCGCGAGGGAGAGGCAGAATGGAGAGGTCGGAAATAGTAGCAGAGAGAGAAAAGAGGCGCCAGTCAGCCTCGGCAAACTACGACCTAGAAGAGGAGAGGGGAGGGTGTAGAGAAAGTAACAAGGATAGGAAAATGGTTACTGACATGGTCATCAAGGACTCGCCACCCGAAATTTAAGGAAAGGGATGATGAGCACAGAGAAAGATAGACAGGAAAGGGAGCAAGTCCGAGAGTCCAAATGAGTGGGCTCACCAGAATTCAGAAGCGACCGAGAAGGAGAGGATGAAAGGTTCAAGGAGGCGACCCCGGGTGTTCATCAGCACATCACCCCAAAGGGCATGACAATTGAAATCAACCAGCAGGAGAACAGGCTCCGGCAAGGTTCCTAGGAGGTATTTAAGATCAGGAAGAGAAAGTGGGACATTGTAGGGGGGGGGGGGAGATAAATGGAACAAACCGTATACCATTTACGCAAAAAGACATGGGCAGCAGAACAGTGGAGAGGCGAGGAAAAAAGTAAGGGGACGAAGGGAACATCGGAGCGAATAGAGAGAAGAGTTATGGGCCCCAGCAACGAGGGGGGGGGGAGAAAAGAATAGCCATGGAAGCGACCAGGACAAGCACCAAGCATCTGCTCCTGGAAACAGACACAAAGGGGCGAAAACTATAAAATTAGAAGTTGGAGGTCAAGGAAATTGGCATAATAACCACGGATGTTCCATTGAAGAACAGTCATTGGCAAAAAGAGAGGACAGCAACAGAGCAAAGAAGAAACAAAGGTGAAAAAGGAACACAGCACGTTAAAGAAGCACAGGGTCAGGATCAGTGAAGTCAGGGTTAGGGGGTATGGGTAAACTGAGTAAAGGAGGAGGTAAAAAAGTGGGAGAGACCAGAGGTAGACGAGCAGGGTCTGGAAGAGACGGAAGAGGGGGAAGGGCAGAAAGAGGGGAGTGCACCTCGCCAAGAGCAGTAACCGAGACGGAACCGGGGGCGAAAGAAACCTCCACAGTAGGAACAGGGGGTTCCACCACCGAAGAGGGAGGAACGACAGAATCAGAAATAGGGGGCGAAGAAGAAAGCAAAGCCTTTTTACCCACTGGGGAGGAGGAAGGAGAGGAGCCAGGTTTCCGCTTCTGACTCGGAGACAGGTGTCCCAGCAGCAATGTGCTGGGCAACAGACTCCAGTGAGTCTATAGAAGAGCGAGAGCGAATTTGACCACCAAGAGAGCGATGGACATTGGCCCGCACAGTCAGGCGGCGCGTAGAGCCAAGAGACGAAGGAGAATGATGGAAATTAGGACCAGAGAGAGAGAGGAGAAAGAAGACACAGGAGACATGACAGATTGGGTAGAAAGAAAGGGAACCCTAGACAAAGAACCAGGAGGGGGACCATCCGGGACAGAACGAAGGGATATGGGAGGTGCTGATGGGCGTGTCCGGGTCTAAGGCTTGGAAACGGTTACGAGACTGAGGAAGGTGGGAAAGACGAGGAGAGGAAGAGCGCACCACGCGAGCATAGGAGACCGCAGCGAAAGAAGGGAGACTATGAACATGGTGCCGAGCCTTAGAAAAAGACAAACGGTCCCGGTGCTTAAAGTTGAGAACGGCAGCCTCAAATTTGTAACGTGCTGGACAAGGTAGGGTGGGCCTCACCGCAGTTGAGGCAGTAGGCCTGGGTAGAAGTGCACCTCAACTTGGAGACCCTCGCCTCCACACATGAGGCAGAGAGAGACAGGACTAGAGCATTTGAGGGTACCATGTCCAAACCCCCCCCCCCCCCAGCACTTATTGCAGAGCCGAGGAGATGGAATATACTCCTGAACGGAGCATCTAGCACCAGCAAGAATGACATAGGGCGGAAGGGTCCTACCATTAAAGGTAACCTTCACAACCCGAAGGGGGCAGACGGCGATGACCACGAGGGGGACGCGTAAACGTATCCACCTGGAGGACAGAATGACCCTGGTCCTCGAGGATATGCTTGATATCCTCGTGACAGTCTTTTAGATTCCTAACACCAGTTGCAACATGGTGCGGGAGGAGAACAGTGCCAACACAGGCATTTAACCGGGCGTTCTTGGAGACCCGAACAGGGGTCTCGCCAAGACAGGATAAGGCGGCCAAGCGGGTGGCCGCATCCTTAGAAGGAGCAACGACGACACGGGTACCAAGACGGGTGGGGTTGAAGGTAAGAGGCATCTACTGAATCCACAAGATGCCTATGAAGGGAAAAATCATAGTCGTCGAATCCAAAGGATGGAGGTCAAAGTACTTAGTCCAAGTAGCAGGACCAAACAAAGCATGTTAAGAATTAGTATGGGAAGGGAGCATACGAGAGCGGCCGTGGCGGGGACGGCAATGAGAGCCTTTTGAGACAGGTCAAAAGGTGCAGTAGTCACAATAAGAGATGGAGCCGTGCAAGGGGACGAGGCGGTCACCACAGCAGGCTTGGGGCTCGACCCAACCACAGAGCAGGGAGGAGAGCAGGGAGGAGAGCAGGGAGGAAGAGTCCGGTCTGGGCCTAAACCTGGCCCTGTAGTGGGGGCTACAGATCCCGGCCTTCCAGGACGGTCCGACTCGGGCCTGGTCGCCCACCCCATGAGCCTGGGTAAGAGATGTAGTGTCGTCATCCATAGAGCAAACAAAATCAAAGGTTGGGACCTGGAACCAAGGGATACGACCTACCAGGACATCCAGGGAGGCAGAGTGCGTGCCAGTGCAGGAAGGGTGCGTCGTCCCCAGTGGTGCTCCCCCCTTTTCAACAGGAGTCAAACTACATTGTTCATTCTCGCACACTGGTGCTAAGACCTCATTCCCCCTATCGCCTCAGCCTGGACACCCGAACCATCCACCTAAGGATCCGGATCAGGAAGCCGAAGTACTGGCAACCAGGTTTGCAGAAAGAGCAACCAGTAATCAGCTTCTGCCAGATGTATTAGCAGTGCAGGCAGGATTAGAGGAAGAACGGTGGCACAGAATCCTTACAGCATGTGCAGAAGTCTGACACTAATACCCTTTTCACACAGGATGAGCTGAATCGGGCTAACAATGCTCCAAAGATATAACTCCTGGAGACAACAAAATAGCCTATACAATGATGAGAAACCTTGGCCCAGAGGGAGACGCTGCATACCTTAGACTAATGAATTTATCCTGTACTTCTCAAACTAGACCTACAGCTTGGAATAGGGCAGACATGGTGCCAAACCCAAAAATCCAGCTAATCCAAGCCCCATCTCGCTTCAAAGCTGTGCAGCCATGACGGCTGACAGAATGGCACTCAAGACTTAAATGGAAAATGCCTAAACTGCAACATGTGAGGGCCTGTAGAAGAAGGGTTGGCATAGTGGCATGTATTACAATTCTGTTAGCCCACTTGAATCTGACAGACAAGGAATGCTGATATTTCTGGACCTCAAGAAAGCCTTTGAACTGGCAGGCGCCCCAACTATTATCTGCTGCCTTATCGACAAAGAGGTTAAGGACAAACCTGCTCTCCTGGATCAAAAACTGCCTCAGAAACGGAAGCAAGAGTAAAACTTTATGGCACAGTCTCCTAATACAAAAGACATGAAAAATGTTACACCACAAGGAGGCATTCACAGCTCTCTTATCTTCAACTGTTTAATGGAAAGAATAATGAGGCTGAAACACACTCAACACTGCAGGCTGCTAAACTACGTGGATGACTTTATCGTAAATAAAAGGAAGGGATGCGGCGTGCCTTGCACCCAAATGCTTAGACTGCATCAGTGAAAAGGCAAAGCAAATTGGTATCAAACTAAACCCCACAAAGACAAAAGACATGCCCATAAAAATAGAAGCCCAACATCCAACTCGGAGTACAGGGGGTCAACTAATTGAATGAGTGAACACGTATCAGTATCTAGGAATAATCCTGGACACACAAAAATTTTATTGTTGAGGTCACTTAGTAGAGAGGGAACTGCAGCCGGGATGGCAATCCTCGGGTCGCTAACTTCCCTCTCTGGAGGAGTCAATCTAAAAGTCCTTTGCACATACTATGTAAAGGCAGTCAGATCAGTGATCGAATATGCTGCACCTGCACTCAAAAGCCTCTCACAGCAACAGTGGAAAAAAGCTTGAAGCTGCCCAAAACAATGTTGTGAGAGCTGCCCTTGGAGCCCTTATGTGGACCAGGCTTCAAACTCTTAAGACTGGAAACGGGTTTGCCATTTCTACAAGAAAAAATATCGCAAAGAACCGTTACAATTATCAGTAAGGTAATTGTCTCCTAATCCAGTCCAGGTACGACAGGCCTAGGTGGTTAGACTTGGCCAAAACAATGGAAACTCTTGGGTTGCCAGAGCAGGAAGTCCTAAAAGGACAAAAATTAAAACGTGTGATCGTCGATAGAGTAGGTGATCAACAACACCCAAACAACACGTGTTCTCCACCGTAGGAAGATCCTACCTTCAACATATTAATAGAGGGTAATAGAGGGTCTTCTGATGAAAAAGGCTGCCAATGATAAAACAGTCCTAAGGCGCACCAGAGAAAAGCAAATGAACAACATGCAGTAGCAGGAGCCATCCACATCTTCACAGACGTATCGGTGGACACAGAATGTGTGTGCTGGTGCTGCTCTTTGCACAGACAACGAACAGGCATATTGGAGACAGTGAGGACCAGTATCATCAACCCAAACTGAGCTGTTTGCCGTAAAACAAGGAATTGCATATGTGATTGCACAAAACTCAGAATGCAATCGTACACACGCTCAAAAAGTGCACTTCACATATTAGGAAAAAAGCTTTGGAAAGGCAACGTAGAAATAATTGCCACCATTTTGTATCCTGGAGCAGTATCTAAAGACAAGACTCGACAAAACTCGAAACTGGATCCCATCCCATGTTGGAATCCCATTATGTGAGAGCCGATGAAATTGCTAAATTGGCCACTCGTCATCCAGTCGTACATAAAACAATCTAACCCAGCCTAGAGTACACAAAAAACACCATCACCAAAGTCCTCAACTTCAACAAAGCTCATAAACACCAGAGAATATCAGGAGGTTCGCCCTCTGCAATATGGTATCTTCAGGCCACCAAGTTTGAAAGGTTAAACATCCCAAATGGAATGCACAGCGAAATAACGGTTCGGTTATATAGACTGTCTAGGTTACAGATGCAACTGGGAGATTGGTGAACCCAGAGGGAATGCGTCTTCTGCCAAACAGTCAAAGAAAAGTCACTACTTCACTTTCTCCTGGAATGTCAAGCAACGAACGACATTAGAAAAGTTTTGAATCCCTGACTATTGTAGTTACCACCCTGAAGCCACCAACACTGCCACTCATATGGTCAAAAAAAGGTCCAGCAGCTGGTCACCCTCATAAACACTGTCAAGCAGTATCCTCCCCTGCAATACCTGCCTGACGATTTAAATGCGACCTCGGCACACAGTATACATTCACTAAAAATAAAATTTACCACTTAGGGCTATTCATGCCAGTGCCTCCACCTGGTTGACTTAATCTTATTCAATCACCCGAAAGACGTACCGCAACACCCAGCCTAATCCCACTTGGGTACCCCACTCATACTACAATCTCTTCCGCCCAGCAACAGGGATAAAATGCCAACCAGGCCCACCTTGCCTCCACCTCATTCCCAACAACCTCCTAATCAGTCTGGCTCGTCATCTGAATTGATTGCAATAGCAAAGGAAGCCGCAAATTGGGACATAGTTAGACTCATGAATGCACTCCGTGCGGACATCTGTCCCAAAATTCAGGTCTTGCAGTCCACTTACACCCTCATTGACCCAGTTCAATATCCGGCTAAAACGTACTCCCAAGAAACGTGGTCCTCCCCCCCCCCTTCGTCATCCTTGAAACTGGAACCATAAGTACTCCCACCAGCCTGGATGCTCTTCACGCCACTCGTAAGACTGGACATCGACGCACACATACTCATAGTTTTAAGCCCACATCCAAATAACCAACCAGTCCAATCCGTTCCACAGCAGCACCTACCAACCATCTACACACAGCCTCCTACTGATGCAATCCCTCCCTCAGCCAGACTGCCCCATGCACACCAAACCACCATGGATAATGGAAACCAGCAGGGGGGATACTCTGGAGAACCAGTTCAGGGAGCCTTTCCGGAACTACCTCTAGAACTTCGTCATGAAGGCATTGACTCCAGGTTCTCTTTGGAGACGGATAGAACCGTTGACGTGGAACAGCCCATCCTCGTAAACAAATGCCAAAGTCCATTTCATGCACCTGCCAAACCCCTTATTTATTAATGAAAAATGGTTTACACACAACTCAAAACTGATGACGTTCGAACACTGCTGAAACAAGTGCTTCGCTGACTACTTCTGTTCGAACCACAACGCTGTAAATGCTTCACCTATGTACTAAAAATACAAATAATCGCCAACAGAACCTAAACACCTAACCTAACCAATGACTATATATGAACAGTATGCTATTATATAACAATATTAATTTATAATAGAGAATTCTTTTTTTGAATGAAATGCATGTAAAAATTGATGAATGCGTCTTTTGGGTTGATCTCTGCAGAGAATAGTCTGAGGATGGGTGACGTGGAAATAGGTTCTAGTCAAGGTGAAACCCTAATTCCTGAGAGCAGTGTGCCTAGTTCTCCAGTGGAACCCTGGTAGAGCCGTGACCTCCATAAATGTCAGCTCGAACCAGTTACAGGCAAAACGGTAGCAGCATCGCCAAGAAAAGTCTGTCGCAATAATGGAAGTAACTTTAGGTACCTAAAAATTTTTTTATTTGCATTAATCTCATTAGAGGTGAGCAACCACAACTCTGACGTAATTCTCCACAATGACACGGCAGCCCAACCCGACCAACATATATCTCTGTTGGAATAATCAACTGTGTAACTGAACAGGGGTGTACACAATGGAACCGGAATTGATAGCTTCTATCGCACCAACTTGGTTTAAGATGATCGCATTCTTGCAGTGGAATTCTTGACCAGCCATGGAGCCCCCCTTCATCATTTGTATGGGTTACTTACCTTCAAGGCCCAATTAGCACCCTTCAATTTCCTTTAACAGGCTCTTGAACAGGAACCAGCCAACGATCATTGCCGGTGACCTTAACGCTCACCACCCAGCCATTTACAACTGCCAGCTGTCGTGAGCTGACAGCAAGGGAAGACAAATGAACTATTCAATGCTGACCAGGAAGTTCACTTTCCAGGGCCCCACACTTCAAAACCTACATTGCAGGCAACATTAGGGGTTCACCAGATGTCCTCACTAACCGGAACTGCCGTATGTAGCACTTCAGTGTGACCCCGGGTGGGAGGGTTTGCTCTGACCATATTCGCCGTAATTCAACTCCAAACAGCCCCATTCAGATGTATAACTCCATCTAGACCCAGACTCGAGACTGGAACTGGGTTCTTACCACCTTCCTAACAGATGACCAGGTAGTAGAGTTGGACCATCAGTCTACACGAGCTGTTGACAAGGCTGTTGCAGGTATTCATGGGCGAATATTAGAAGCAACTGTGGCAACATGGCAGAGAACCACCACCAAAACGTATAGTAAATACATCCCAAACAGGGAAATTAGGGCAAAATGAAAAGTACCAACAGGCTTGTTTCAGCCACCAACGGACGGGTACATCCCCCTGCGTTTCACCTACAGTCCCTGAATACATTATTCCCCTTAAGATAATTATGAGGCCATATCTGGGGGATTCTGGTCTGGTTGGGGAATCAATATAGAAGGGACCCAGGGGCCTTCTGGAGAAAATATAAATAATTGTTAGGATCGCCAACTCGACTCTCGCCTCGTACACACCTATCAGCATTAGGACTGAAGAATGATCAGAAAATGTTGAAGACCAAAAAGTACAAGCAGATCTAATGGGGTTGGTTTGGTAAAGGTTCTTAATGGCCTCCAACAACAGAACCTTTAACAAAGCACACTTCAACAGAGTAAACGACTTAACCAATGCCAAATGCCAACCTAGACTCATTGATCATTAAGTCTATCAACCTGGCTAACCTCCTGGCCCTTGATCACCCCTTGATCAGACCGATCACAAGAATTGAACTGACAGAGGGTGATAAAGAGCACCCGGAACAAGGCCCCAGGCCTCTCAGGTACGCAGGCAAACCACATACAGCTCTTACCAGGGAATTATAGTCAATCTATCATGAATGTATTCAATGCGATCTTAGCATCAGGACATTTCCCAGAAGTCTTAGAGGGCGAAGATGATCTTCACTCCCTTCTTGAGATCTTGAGGTTATCTTGAGATGATTTCGGGGCTTGGTGTCCCCGCGGCCCGGCTGGGAGGGAGTTTTTGTTGTTGTTGTTGTTGTAGCGTATACTCCCCTCTCAATGGGGTCCAGACAACTTGCAACTCTGCCTGAAAGAACGGCATAATTACCGTTCCACTGATGCGTGGCTCTGTGGGACAAGGAGGCTGGGTACAGTTAGACATGGGGGTTGAAAGACATGACATGACTAGTGGAAGCATGGATCTCACCCTGGGGTTGGGAATGCACAGCTCCCAATCCCAGGGTGGTTAGGTACTCCTCTCAAATTCCAAACACACAAGCATCTCTATTGCCCTCTAGAATTTGAAAGTAGTTCAAAATTGACTGATTGCACCAGACAATAAGTTTAGAACCAGCCAGGTTTGCATGTGACCTTGTCATCACAGTGACAAGGTATAAACTGTTAATGAGGGTTGACAGGGTAATCCTCCTAAACAGGGTCAGGATTGGGAATTACTGAAGATAATTCCAATTCCTCTCTGGCAATGTATGACTTGAGTTTGTCAACATGAATAGTTCTTTCAGTCTGGTCATCAAAGATGCCCTTAATTACAAAATTGATGGACTAATTTTCTAATAATTCTGTACGGGCCCCGCCATTTGGGTGCTAATTTTCTACTCTGATTGGCGGGGGCCGTTTGGTTCAGTCTCATTACTAAACGGCCCTCTTTCAGTACCAGTGGTCGCACCTGCCTATCATAATAGTGAGCATATCGCGTATGTGCTTGACTGGACGCCTCAGCAGCTACTTTTCAGGCATTTTTCATTTTTATTAGAATTTCTGAAGGATAATCCTCACCGAAGTTAACATTGTGCCTGTTAAGCAAGCCTGATACAAAATTACATGAATGGCCGGTGAACAGTAAGAGTGGCTGTGTATTGATCGACTGATGTACCGCTGTGTTCAGTGCAAATTGTACATAAGGTAGCTGTTCATCCTATGTGGCAGGATCTTTTATTGCCAGAATAGCAAGCATGTCTTTTATTGTGCAGTTGGTTAGTTTCACCATGCCATTCGCCTGAGGGTGTATGCAGTAGTGAGCACGGTGGTTGTTTCTAAGATCTGGCATACTTCTTTTAAAATCTTTCCCAGAAACTCCTGTCCCCTGTCAGACACAAACTTTAGGAGGTCCAAACACCATTACAAATCTACTTAAAAATGCGTCAGCTACTGTCTGAGGGTCCTTACGTGGAAGTTCTACCAAGGTGGTATACCTGGACAAATGGTCCACTAACACCAGTGCATACCTATTCACTAAGTAACTACTGTGCAAATCAATTAGGTCAGCACCTACCCTATCTAGTGGTTCAAAAATTTCAGGAAACTCTTGGAGTGGGGCCTGTACCTTTGGGGTACCTTTTCGCCTCTGACTGTTGGAACAAAACTTTACATAATTACTTCTGCTAATGAGCCAGGTAAATAGAATAAGGACTTTGCTCTCATATAAGTCTTGTACACCCCAGGGTGACACGAGATTTTGGACGCATGAGCAAGTTTTAATGCTGACAATATTAGTGCATCAGGGATGACTAGTTGGAGAATCGCTCTATCCTTGTGGTCTTTTACATGGTACAATACTCCTTCCCTAAGCTCGAATACATCCATCAGCGCTATACTTTTCTTTGCTGGATATTTCCCTCCCTCTAAATGGTTGATTCTTTCCACCTAGATTCCTTCATTTGTAATTCTCTCATCCTATCACTCGCTATTGTTTCAATATTTGTTCTCATTAATAATTGCTATGTTTCTACTCAAGGCGTCAGGGACATGTGATGGCCAGGGCTTGTAAATTATTTGGAATGAATGTCCTGACAGCTCATGACCCCATCGTGACATTCGAGGGCACTTTTTCTCTTAAAAAATGTGGGTCAGAGCTCTATGATCAGTATATATCACGAAATGGCGTTGAAACAAGTAGGGTTCAAAGTATCTAACACTTAATTACGGCTAGTGCTTCCTTGTCTGTGGCTGAATATCGTACCTCAGGGCCCTCCACCTTCCTACTGAAATATGCTACGGGATGTGGATGATTCTCTGAGTCACGCTGAATTAAACAGCAACCTATGGCGATGCCACTTGCATCAGTATGCACTTCCCACTCCTCCTCAAATTCTGGAACCGCTAACACTGGAGTCGTTAGCAACTGTGCCTTTATTTTGGCGTATGCTTCGTCATGTTCTTTAGTCCATACAAATTTTACATTCTTTGTGAGGTTCGACAGTGAGGCTGACGTCCTCGCAAAACCCCCTATGGCGACGGAAATACCCCGCTGCGCCCAGAAATCTGCGTACATCCTTCGCTGTTTGTGGTGTCTGCATGTCAGCAATAGCCCTACAGGAATCTGGGTCAGGGCGTATCCCATCTGTGCTTACCTGGAATCCCAGAAATTTGAATTTGAGAGGCCAGAGTGCACTTCTGAACGTTCAACTTAAATCCAGCCTTATTTAACAGCGACAATGTCTGTCAAATCACTTAGATGCTCATCAAAAATCCTAGAGTAAATAACTACAGATAAGTAGGCTATGGAGTGTTTACCTAGAACTGTACTAAGTACATAATTAATGGCCCTCTGAAAAAGACGAAGGGGCTGTTTTCAAGCCGACAGGAATACACTTGAATTGGTACGTGTGGACGTCATCCGTGAATGCGGTCTTTTCCCAGTCTCTCTGCTACCGGTATAGCCCAATAAGCTGATTTCGCATCAAGTAGAGAAGTACTTGCTTGTACCAAAATCATCGACCATTCCTTGAATCAACGGCAAGGGATATACATCACCTGTCGTTATTTCATTTTTTTTCGATAATTTACACAACCTATAGCTACCGTCTGGTTTACGTACAAGTACCACCGGGGACAACCAAGGTTACGTACTTGGCTATCACATCTTTCCTCGGTATCTTTTGACATTCGTCCCTGATAATTTGTTTAGCCTGCTCCGGAAGTCGCCACTGCCGCATATAAACAGGATGGTGGTCACCTGTTGGGATTGTATGTTCTATTTGAGGTAACAGTCCTATCTCATCGTCTGGTCTAGCAAACAATTTTGGTAACTTCCTCAGTACCTCTCGTATTTGTTTCCTCTCGGCTGGTGATGTGCGCTGTAAATCAAGGGCTGCAATTTACTTATCTAGATTGTCCTTTTCTGGGAGAACTAATGGGGACTCGGTATCACTCTGCAATGGTTTATCTATCTCCTTAATGTTAAGTGCGCTACACTGCGCTGCGACGGTCGCTGCCTCAGGTGTGTCAGACTGTGTTATTTCCCCTTCTTCAATGATCACGCCCTGAGACAGTTTGTCACCCACTCTGAAGTGATTAGCTTTGTGAGAAAGATTGATCACCGGAAAAAGTGCACCTTTTTCATGAAACAAATGCTCGATGGTGAGGTATAAGCAATTTATCCAATCTGCCCGACACTTGAAGAGTGCTTCCTGGTTGAATATACTTCCCCACAGCCACCTTAATGAATTTAAATGACCGCGGTGGGCATGTCTGCTTGTGAATGGCATGGAGTGAACAAGTTTTCTTGTCTGGTTCTTGAAGAGACTCAACCAATAGCTTAGGGAGATTTGCATGATATTTGGCCTTTCTCTGAATGGACGCAGTAACAGGAGGGTGGTCTGTCAATTTGTCCACACCAGAGCCGTGACAGGATGGCACCACTCACACCGAACAGGTAGCAAGGAGAACTTACTGAACAAGTTCAAAATGTCCGATTTCTGCGGCCGCCATTAACGGCGTTGATATTCCAGCTTCAATATCAGCTCCAGCGCGGAGGAGAATTTTCGGTATACGAAAATGCCAGCGTTGACAGGCTAAGGAGAGTGCCGTCTGTGATATTCCTGCCACTTCATTAACGTCCGCCCCTGAAAACATAGATGCCATTACAGTGAGTCTATACAATTTTGAAGACTGAACCACACACCAGAAGATGGGACGACGACGATTCGGTCCGTCCTGAACCATTATCAAGTCGATTGATAATGGATCATAATCAAGTAGATTGATAATGGTCCAGGACGGACCAAATCGTCATCGTCTCATCTTCTGGTGTGTGTGGTTTAGTCTTCATATCTTCAGCCACGTTATTATAAGAAAAATTATTTCACCTTTCCACACGTACACAAATATTAACTCAAATCTTAATTTAAACGACGCACGAAATGTCTATTTAACAAGACATGTAGTGAAAATAAGTTACCTTGATTTAACAGCGATCTGACCATCGCTTCATTTCCTTCCTTGACTGCTACCATGAGAGGGGTGTGTCCAGCACGATTAACCTCCGCCATTTTGTTATCCCTAGTGGTAGGAGAGCAATGACAGTCCTTCCACCACTAACCACCAGGGTCAGGGGTGACTGAATTGTCGGTAGGCTTGTTCACCTAAAAAAAAATTATACAGCCTAGCATTTTATGAAGTTAAATAGTTATGTTGATTTTTGTACAATTATTCTCACATGGATATATGAAGCAACAACAACTGCTCCTCCCCACATGGGATATGTACACCAATTGATGTACATTCAATTTACTTTTGTCCTGAACAATGTTCAAGTGTAAACCATATTTGGTGATTGGCCAGAAAGCTATTGTCCGGACCTTAACAATCCTCCCGGAATGTTTCTCAAGTCGCAGTGAACACTGTTACTCGAGAGGTCGGATAGGCCTTACTCCCAAGAAACGTCCCTTCTCTAGACGTCAGCTTGACGTTCCCTCATTCTACCACCCATGAACCCTCCAATTATGTTCCCTTGCCAATCAGGGGAAACTTTTAGTGACCTTGAAACCTTGTGTAGCAACTAGATGTTAGTGGCCTCTGTCGACTTACTAACAACCACCAGTCATATTAACTATCCAGACAATAAACCAACAAAGATTAGATTAAACCGTTCTGGTTTCACAGGACAATGGCAACCAGTCAGATTCCACTGACTTGTCAGACCTAAGGCACATTGCGACCCAAATCCTGAACGTGGTCTATGGGGCCACTAATAACGACTTCAAAAATATCTACAGCATACCCAATGGAGCCGTCATGGTGGTTCCCAATGGTAACCTTACTGAACTGGTCTCTTCTGTCTCTGTGGAAAACTTAGGGGGTAGGTTGATATCCCCACATTTCTATCAGAGTACCAATCCAAGAAAACAATCTATATTCACAGAGCCCACAAGATTATCATTGACCATGAAGAAAAGGAGATAATGGCAGTAATAGATACCAAGAACAAAGATTTGAAAATAGTCCTAGCACTCAGGATTACCAATGAAACGAGCACCAACAAAGTCTTAAAGTTCACTCTGGCCACAGCTGAACAAGCATCAAAGGCTAGCTCTGAGGGGATTTCCGCCTTTGGCCTTAAGTCGGACCCCGACCAAATCTCATTGCAAAAGTTCTACAAAATCAAACAACGTTTTAAGTGTTTTCGTTATGATCACTACTTGAACGCATGTCTGAACGGAACACCCAAATGCAGCATCTGTGCAGGTGAACAGTTACAAAGTCTGTAAAAGTTGGACCCCTCCTCCCCCCTC
This sequence comes from Procambarus clarkii, assembly GCF_040958095.1. Lineage (NCBI taxonomy): Eukaryota > Metazoa > Arthropoda > Malacostraca > Decapoda > Cambaridae > Procambarus > Procambarus clarkii. The sequence goes on from NC_091155.1 coordinate 11,483,937, forward strand.
TCCCTAAAAAAAAATGTGCCCAATGCAATGAACCCCACAAAGCCATCTCCCATTTGTGTGAAATGAACAATGAGAATCAAACTAGTACAGGAAACCGAAGATGAAGCTAATCAACAGGCCGCCACCACCAGACCTGTACCATCTCCACTCACCAATTCCTGGGGCACATCCAATCAGCGAGCCACCAACTTCCCACCCATGGAACATCAACAACCTGCCTAAGCCGGGAACCTTCTCACTCAACCCACCTCCAACCCCACAGGCGCCCTTCCAGCAGATCCCAAACCAACACCAACTATTGTCAGGTAGTCAACCCTATGATGGGAGAACCCCAAACCCCATCCGCGGTCGACTTGGGGAATACAACAGTTGGAATTAGCAAAAACTGCTGTCAGATGAACCTGTCAGCCTGCTGGAGCTCTGGAACTCCCTCTTGAAGGTCAATAGCTTTCCCGAAATAAACATATCCCAAACCAATCTGGCCACACTAACCTCCAATGGAAGTGGACCTACTGCTCAAGATAAACACCCCTCCTAACCAATCCCGTACCTCCACCTCCACCCTAGATCTCCCCCAGGTTCTTCACCTCACAGCAATCACCAGGCCCTGCACCCCCACCCTAACCAACCAACCCCCCCCTTATTGCACCCTTCCCCGAATCCCACAGCATCCAGACAGGCCTCCAGCTCACCATCAACTAAGGCAGTCGGGGCTCTCATACGAGGCCCATCCTCAGATACGGAGACTGAATTCTCTGCCTGCAGCACCGACACGAGCTCTAAGAGTGTGAACGTTGAAGATAACAGCAACGAAGCTACGAGCTCGGTACCATGCAAACCCCAACTGGGCTATATTATTAATTCTACTTCTGCGAGACTACCCAAAGCTGCCCCGCCCCGCCCCAGCAGCCAAGCGACCAAACACGCAACTGTCACAGGAAGACAAACGTTGAACTCGCTCGAACCACGAATTGGGAATGGAAATTGAGGATTACCACAAACCTAGATGAGATTGAAAAACGTAGAATAGGTTGTGTGGCAAACAAAATAGAAAATGAAGGTGGAGTGCATATCAGGGGTGAATAAATAGCCATTTCCAACGACAACAGTGTTCAGGTACAACTTCAATAGACTATTTCAACTCCAAACGGTACGTACGATTCAGAGAGTACAGCAACAGCCAAAGGATCTCTGGTGAAGCTCTTCCGCTTCTGCTAAGTCCCGTCCCATGTGAAGCTTCACTTGTACAGGATGGTCATAAGACACAACCTCGAGTACCCTTGTACTCTCCCTGAGCCTCGCTACCAAGCCCATCAAACTAAATGTACAGAGTTCAAAACAAAACACTGCGCTTCGCGGTGAACTTGGCCCTGGCAGACAGTGAGGACCGACCATATTCATGGAACCCTCAAAATGATGCCTATGAACATCATACCCCCCCCCCCACCCTTCTCTCACACTCTCACTCAACACCCACCCCACCGCGCGCTCTCCCTCCCTCTTCCCTTCGCTAAGCTAAACTATTCCTGTTTCTGGTAATTCTTTCCCTAGAGATGGGTTTGTCAGGTTCCAGGTGTTGGCCTGTATCCTCTCTCTTTCTCTAGTCAGTCTGGTGTTGACAAAGGCTTTAACAGGCCAAAACGTTCATCTCTCTTCCCCATTTCTTTGTGGTTTTTCCGCATACAAATGATCAGTGTTTAGTGATCGTCAATTGCATGCATACATATAATTATATATTATGTGTGTATTCTGGCAGCAGGTTTTCTTGTAAACCTTTCTTTGAATATGACAGCATATTTTGTATTTACTATCTTCTGGTTTAGGGCTTCTATCCCTCTATTATTCCTGCATCAGGGTTTCGTTGAAAGTTGTTCTCCAAAAGTAATGTTGGTTTTCCAAGGTGAAGGAAAAAGTGAATTACTATAGAATGTGTTAATTATACAATTGCACAACGTTTGAAACCTACATGGTTCATTCTCAAGTGATAAAAAATTAGATCTCGTTAGCTTTATACCAGTACGGGGGTCAGGTGAAAAAAAGTAGAATACAGGAAAAGGCAAGGTGGATAAATAGGGAATAATTGGGGGACACAACACATTCCATGATTAATCAGGTGTAATAGGCCTATTATTTTGAGCAGTGTCTATTGTGTTGGCATTATGTTCAGGTCTTGTTTTTACTCTTATGGTGGGTAGAGTAAATAGTTCCGCAATTTGGGTACTCATGGTAGGTTGTTCTTTTATGTGGATTGCTTCAAGAATTTGTAATCTTCTTTCATTTTGGGTTTTGTCTATTATACAAGTGTTTTTATTCAGCATTTCTCTTGTTAGGGTCATGTCATGGGCTTGTCTCCAGTGATTCCTAGGGTCACCGGATTGCAGATGACAGGCCAAACGCCTCGTCAGCTTGAACGACGTCATACCTATGTACTTAGATTGAAGGTTAAATCCTTCGTGGGGGTAAATGGGATTGCACATCCCCTGGATTGCCCGTTGACCCGTGGAAGGATGAAGCGTCGATAGTCTGAGATTTTAGGTTCTAATCCGGCTCGAAGCAAGCTCTCCTGCACTATCATGATGTCTGTGCCTTTGGGGTCTGTTATGCATTGCAAGTGTTGCAATTTTGTGCGCAGCCCATGTGCATTCCATTCGCAGGATCTTCAGACCTCTAGGTTCTTGGAATTTGCTGATATTACCGTGGTATTCATGGAGTCTGATGAACACGCCATGGAAGTTGCAACGGGTGTTGAGGATCTTGGATCTGAAATTGACTCAAGGTAGCTTTTAAACGAGCTGGACTATGTTTTTTAGGAGTCTCTCATCTGTCCTGCGTTCATGAAGATGAGGATATTTTTTTTTTTTTTTTTTTTTTTAATATCTTGAGCTTGTGCTCAATTGTCTTCAGTCTCTCTGTGGTTTGCTTGATACCGTGTATCGACAGCAGACTTTCGACCAATTCCGTGAACAAAATTTTAAGCATTGGCCAGAAAGTTTCCAGTTGTGCAGGAGCACTATTTACTGCTGTGCAGGTTTGGGGCCTGTTTACTTTTTGACCATCACTTAACCCTCGGTGGAAACGTTGACACTGGAATTGACACTCTTACCATTATTTCCAGGCCATGTATTTGCTAGATCAGATTTTGACATTTCGTTAGCTAAACATTGACACGGAGGTTGAGTTATTCTTCTTAGGGGGTGGATATCACAAGCGGCTCCCAATGTATATGTGATTCATGAGATGAGTTTGACACATAAAATTGGAAGAAAGGCAGCCTGGTGGCATACCTGAGCAGAGAATGACTCATGCCAGGAGGAAGCGAACTGGAGGACGTAGAACGTGACCCAGTGCCAGAGTGGATAGCGGAGTCAATATAGATAGTCATTGGTGCATTGTGGAAGTCAGGTTCTTTGGCCAGTAGTCCAGAGGACGACATAAGCTGCTCCTCCAAGTCCAACTCTAAAGATGAGTGATCTGGCAATAGCTGCTGTCTATTATAAGAGTTAGGGTGGAAGACTTCATCATGTGGATCGTCTTGCGAGGGTCCATCTTCTTCAGCATACTGTTGAAAGCAGTTATGATCCCACTCCAGTGATGGCATTGTGTCATCCTGCAGAGATGCATGTGATAACTCGGCATCTTCAGATGGTGGTTCTGGTAGTCTGGAGAGGGGGATGAACACGCATATTTGAGCAGCCATGCTGTGGAGAATCCCATTCAAATGAGCCTTCAGCTTCTGAGCCTGAGTTTCCACGACCTGGCAGCTGTGACGCATTAGCCCCAAATGCTTCCAAAGCTTCTGACTCTGATGTATTGGGTTTAGCATTTATGAGTCCCATAAAACTTGCCCTTGTACGATGGGCATTGACAATCTCCATGACCGAGTTAGGGCGTGAATCACCTGATGTAATGGATTAATCTGAGAAAGTAGTTCTGAAAGTATATGGGATAGGTTTAGATGTAAACTTGGTGACTTTTTCATCCATTTCTAACATTGAACCTTTGACATCCTCTAGCCCTTGCTCAATGTTATCAAACTTAGTGAATGTGTTGCATGCCAAGTCTTCTCGTACCGAGAACTCCAGGGACATTTCTGAGCACTCAGAAGGTGCAAAATCAGACAAACTAGAACAAACAGAATCTGTTTGTTTAAAGGGATTTTCCCTGGACCCGGTAGGTGAGGTGACAAGCTCGGAAAACTTGGAAGTTATAGAATTATCACGTGTAATCGATTCCCTTTGTGCTCTATTGCGTATTTTTTCTATGAGGTCACCGAGTGAAACAAAAGAGATGTTTGAACTTAGTTGTTTCTCTTCTACTTCTGGTTGTCTCCAGGATCCAATGCTTGGTGCTCGTCCTTAGTTAGATTTCACGTGGCAGGTTCTTGGTGACCTCCATGGCATTGACCAATTCCCCATCCTTGTTTCCTTTTTCTCTTTTCGCCCTTCCCTCTCCTTCTCTAGGTGGCAGTTTGCTAAAGCGGACTGTAACCTATTTACCCTCAGTGCTGCTCTCTCTGACCTCTCCCTCGTGCTCTCCTTCTTTTTCATGACACTATCTTTGACGCTGCCTCTGCTCTATTCCTCGCTCTTCCTCTCGGGATCCGCGGAAGTTCGTTCCCTGGTGGAATGCGGATTGTGCTCGGGCTGTCCGCTGTAAGCGTGCAGCCTGCAAAAGGCACCTCTGTCGGCAGACGGCCGATTCTTTTCTTTTTTTTCGGAAAGTGAGTGCGGTGGCCCGTAGGGCCATCCGTACGACTAAGCGTGAATGTTGGGCATCTTATGTCTCCACAATTACGTCCGAAACTCCTCTGGCCCAGATCTGGAAGGGTATCTGCAAGATAGCGGGTAAGTTCGTTCCCGATGTTTCACCGGTCCTTCACCTCCATGGTACTCTTGTGGCGGACCCGTTGCAGGTCGCTTCCGAACTGGGTTCCCACTTTTCTGTTAGCTCTGGTCTTCATCTTCCCCAATCTTTCCGTCTTCGTAAACCTGTCCTTGAGTCTCGTCCTTTAGATTTCTGCACTTGTCTCTCCTATAATGATCCCTTCTCTCTCTCTCTCTCTCTCTCTCTCTGAACTTCGTTCTGCCCTGGCCCTCTGCGGTACTATGGCGGCGTACTCCGATGGTATTCATTATGAGATGCTTCGTAATATCCCTCCGTGCACGTCTCGGTATTTACCGAGTCTGTATAATCGGATCTGGGAGTCGTCGTCAGTCTCTAAGGACTGGCTCCATGCCGTTTTCCTCCCTGTTCGCAAACCGGGGTCTCTGGATACTTCCCCTAAGGACTTTCGCCCTATTGCCCTCACAAGTTGTCTGCAAACTCTTTGGACGTATGGTTAACGTTCGTCTGATTTGGTTCCTGGAACAACACCTCCACCACCTCTCCCCTTCTCAATTTGGTTTCCGCACGTGCCGCAGCACGATAGATGTCCTGGTGAACTTGGAGGTCTATATATGTACTGCTTTTGCTGCGAAGACCTCCGTTGTTGCTGTCCTTTTTGACCTGGAAAAGGCTTACGACACCACTTAGAGATATCATATCCTATCTCAACTTCATTCTTTTGGCCTTCGTGGTCATCTCCCTCTCTTACTTCGCAGCTTCCCCTCTCGGTCCTTTAATCTGGTTCATCCAGTAGTTGTCGAGATCCAGCATTGGCTGTTTCTTGTTCACAGTAAATTTAAGTCGTTTGAGCTTTGTTGGGTTCCCAGCCATGTTAGTGTGTCCTTAAATGAGCGTGCGGATGCTGCCGCCAAGGAAGCTGTCCGCTCTTGTCCCATCTCTCATAAAGGTATTCCATATTCATACTTTTACCTGGTTATCCATTCTTCCGTCTTTACCTGTTGGCAGGCTTCTTGGTCGTCTGTTACTGGTAACAAACTACGTGCTCTTAAGTGTTGTTTCCTCGTGGCCGTCCTCCTACCACCATAACCGGCGATGGGAAACAGCTCTGGTGAGGTTCCGTATTGGCCATACTCGCTTAACCCATGGTCACTTGATGGAGTACCGCCCTGCTCCTTATTGTCCTAGTTGCATTGTCCCTCTTACGGTCGTGCTTGTCCTTCTTGAAAGTCCTGACTTCCGGGACGAGCGTGTGTCTTGCTCTCCAACCGCCCCTCACGGTCACCTGTCGCTCAATAGAATTCTTGGTGACTCGGATACTTTTGATATCGTTCGCCTTGTGAGTTTTTCTCGTATTGGCATCCTTGGTGATATTTAGCGCGCTCTGATTATTCCGCACATTTGATGGTGCTACATAGCCTTCCCGGTTTGGTGCCTTCTTTTGATAATTACTTACTTAAACAGTTGCTTCACCACAGTAGCAGCCGTAATGTTCTTTACAGGAACTGCTATGGGGAATCTGGTGGTTGGACACAGGATGGTTAGTATATAAGCGTTTGCCAGAACTGGTCCGGGGTTTAAGGACGAACAGTCTATGATGAGTCGGTGAAAGGGTTCCGAAGGCACCGGGATAGGAATCAAAGAAGCCTTGGGAATAGAGATGTTAGGTTTTCCTGCCATCTGCCATGTATGACACTGTTGTACATAAGTTTTTACATCCTTAATCATACCTGGCCAGTAATAGTCTTGTCTGATGGCGTGATAGGTTTTATTAAAACCGTAGTGAGAAAGTGCTCCATGGGCCAGTTATAGAATATCGGGCCGTAGGCTGGTGGGAACTACTAGTTGGTCGACATTAGCCCAATCGTCATCCTCCGTTAGTTAACTGGGTCGGTACCTCCGGTAGAACAATTAGTTCTCTATAAAGAACCCAGGAATACTATTAGATTGAGTCTCGGCCTGGAAGAATAATGGTGTTAATGAGGGATCCTCCCTCTGAAACTTAAGGAACTCCAGCATAGTAAGATTCGGTGGCAGATTCTGATGGTCTTGAGGGACAGCTGTTGAAGCAGTCAGCCGTTTGCCGGGGTGCAGCTGGCGCACGGGTTGTCACCAAAATCGGAGGATAGACTTCATCACTTTCTTGGAGCTCTGCTGGAATATACTTCAGGATGAGGTTTTCCACGACAGTCAAATACCTGGGGTTTGTGCATGATGATCAAGTTGGAAGATTGTAGATCTTTGGCCAAGGCGTTGCTCAGGAGAAGTTATACCCCTGACATGGGAAAAGGCTTTTCCTGGATGGCGACTTGGACTTCACCAGTCACAAAAGGACAATCCAGGTGGACTCTGGCGAGTGGATATGGAGTGGTAGCAGTGAGGTCAGTGATGAGGACCATTTCCCCGGTGTAGGTGATGTTGGGCACAGCCGATTTAAAAATTATAGACTGAAGGGCATCTGTGTCCCTCAAGATCTTCACTTTGAAACATCCCTCCGAATCTGTACTCTTGGCAGAGACAGTTCCAGTGTATTGGTGTTTGCTGGAGAGAGAGAGAGAGATCATTAACAGGAACACTAATAATCATCACAGGCTTACCGGACTTAGGAGGAGTCGGTTTGGGTTTAGGAGTTTCCCTATAGCCTTTGTATTGGGCTTTTCCACATTTATCTATAGTATGTCCATAGAGCTTGCAATACCTACAATATAATTGAGTTTGCTTGATTGGTACTCACTTTGTCATAATTAGACCAAGACTTCTTACTGGAAGATGTCAGCTGTTAACCTGTGTACAAGACTGTATGTGTCAGCCGACTTCGCACATCTGATGAGGTCGGTTTCCTCTTTGTCTGCTAAGTGAAGACTGATGGAAGCAGGAACAGGTCGAAAGAATTCCTCGACTAGAATGAGGTTGACGAAGTCTGAAAATGTAGAAACATGGGCTGCTTCCAGCCATTTCATGAAATATCTTTTCTTAGTATTGGCAAATTCTAAATAGGTGGTGTCACTTGCCTTTAGATAATCACGAAATTTTCGTCTGTAGCTTTCGGTGGAGAGAAGGTAGGTGTCTAGAACGGCTTGCTTTAGGATCTTGTAGTCATTCTCAGACGCTAAGGTACTGACAGTAACCGCAGCTCTACCTGCGAGATGTACTGAGAAGTATGGGTCACTGATCTTCAGGCTAGCTAAGTTTTTTAGCTAGGGCCTCAAAAGTAGTAAAAAACACATCTATCTCTGTTTCAACGAATGGTGGCATTAACTTGCCTGGGAGATGCTAAAGCTTACTGGAGGACTGGCTGTTTGTGGTTGGCGTGTCCTTTCTAATTCCAATTGTTTTCTTTTCTGTTCTACAATGATGTCAGCTTGTTTTTCTGCGGCTACTAGTTGAAATTCGGCTTTTTTCTTAAAGGTCGTACTCGAACTCTAGTTCTTCTTTATGCCTGGCAGCCTCGCGTTCCTTTAGGGCAGCCTCGCGTTCCTTGAATTGTAGAGCTTCTTTCTGAGTTCACGTTCTAGGGTGGCAAGTTGTCGTTGTTCTTTCGCTAGTTCTAACTTTAACTTCATAACTCCTATAGTATGCCGGTCTGTAATGGAATAGTTTTCATGAGAATCGGTCTATACTTCCATTATCTAAGAGGTGGTCAAGGCTAAGGTTATGCAAGTCACTTTTGGTGGCTCCATGGGGAACATCTAGGGGGTACTCATGTGCTAGAGTTTGTAATTCTGTCTTCTTGGCACTAATTAAGTTCCTTACTTCATTTGCTAGATCACTACGAAATGCTGAGACGAAACATTTTGAGATATCAAACAGATGTACAGAGAATATACCTGTGGTATTATAAGTGTCAGTAACAGGTTGACGTGGCAACTGGTGACAATCCTGTGGGAGTTCAATCGTTAACGTGAAAACAATTAACGTTAATATTAGATGTTAAGTGATTAAATAATGAAAATGCAGGGAAATCTTGAACCCGGCACTCTATATACGAGAATAAGGGCAAGAAAATCCTACTAAAATAAATGAAACTTTGATAGTTTCGAAAGTGAGAGGTAGTCCAAAACATAGGGATACCTTGCCGGGGTCTCTATAGGACAGAAGCAAGGGGTTTCCTACTTAACTAGATGATGCTTACAGAATTAGCGTTCTTTGTGCTCTGGAAAAGAATGCCAATTCCCTACCTGTGTGTGTATCATAATCTCTGACCGACGAGTAGGGGTGCGAGTGTCAACTGGTGACGAACTGCTGTTGAGGTCCCAACTAAACAACGTAGTCCGTGTGAGAGGAACTATGGCCCTCTACATCTTCCTTCGGTCGGATTACAGAAGATAGGGTACATGTCCCGAAGACTAACCAAACTACTAGGGTACCAAAGGGGTGATCTGCCGTATATGAGAAATATTCTAGGGACGAGAATAAGCTGGAATACACGAGTAATAATACCGAGGGATGAATAACCAATTAATAGTGACTGTGGCCCCCAGACATCATGTAATTCCCAGTCATCCAACACACATAAAATGTTACACTCGGAAAGCACAAAATACACAGCACCATAAAAATTATTGAAAGTTATGAAATTATTGAAAAGGCAACGTGTAACAAAGCCAAGTACACTTACCACAAATTGAAATGATTGGTCTAGTATCAGTACTTGAGTAGTTCTTCCAAGACAAACGTTATTGTGAAGACAACTATCCCGGACAGGCCCCCATTAATGTGACGAGAAATGTAGAGGTGTTAAGGCAGTCTTCTCTATGGCTGGTGTAAATGCCAATCATATTAAAAAAAAAAGAGAAACAAAATGTTGACTGCTTGGCGGTTGTCTCCTATGGTAAAGTGAAAGGGAAAACCCGCAAAAGAAATCATATAAATATTGAACTTTTATTTACTTTAAACAAATATAAACAAAATAAAGATAATCCCTTGGCTATGTACAGTGCTGATCAAAATATATACAAAGACAAAACACAATATAAAATAATGATTACGTTACTCTACAATAAGCAAGACAAAAATTAGTTAGTGCTGAGAATAGAGAGCTAGGTGAAACCTCTACTAATATACAGGACGTATGCTTAAATAGAAGCATCAGCTCAAGAGCACAAGAATATTCTGAGGCCAACTGCTCGTGCGAGACTATATATAGACGATGCAGATGGCGCATAATGATTTGAAACATTAGTTTGTCGAGGATAATCCTCTCCCTTTACACATGAACGACGTCAGATAAATGGGTCTTAACTTTTGTGAATTGGGCTTGGGTATGGGTATTAAGAGTCCGTGTCCAGCGGTCGGGTAAGACACCCTGCCTTACTTTGATCACTAATTCGTGAACAGTTGATCCTCACAGCATTAACAATGAGCCTCCATGAGGAAGTCTTAAACAGAGTAGGTGTCGTATTTGTAGTGCGGTGGTGGAGTTCCTAGATTTCTTCGTCTGAGGACTCCGCAACCTCCGTTGTTGGTGTTTTCGTCTTTCGTAGGCAACCTCACCAAACTAAGACAGTACGGTTTGGCCAAATTCGCGGGCAAAGAAAAAACGGAAAACCTAGAGGTCTACACAAATCCTACCAGCTCTGTAACTAGTACAGCCAGCCCTTCAGGGCTGAAAACCACCATGAACCACCCCCCATTCATTGCCAGATCTCTAGTATCAGCCATTGATGCAGATAATGGCTCCAAAGAGCCTCCGCTTATGGGCTCACCATAGCCCGTGGTACTGGAACTTCTTGTTCCGAGTAGCTGAATCTAAAACTCAACAACAGAGGGTGAGGGAGGAGGAGAGGGGAGGGGGGAGAAAATAAACTACAATATATTAATTGTACACTTGTCTATCATACTCTTCAGAGTAATGCCTCGTTATTTTGTTCGGCTTGATTAAATATTGCTACTTATTATTAATTGTTGGTTCAGGGTATCAAGACACCAGTACTTCGAACACTTGACAAAAATTTTGTTTGAGAACGCCATGGTTTATCCTCTATATTGCTTAAGCAGTTGAGGGACTAACGACCCAGTAACAGCAGGTATCTGTAGGCTTGTTGAAGACGATGGTTGTTCAGAACCTTATTTCTGGGGAGTCCACCAGTGGACCTTTGCACTCGAACATCTCGCTTCGTAATACATAACACTCTCTCAACCTGGGATACAGTTGACCTTGACCAACTCTCGCCTGTTGTTGTGATTTGCAAACTGACTACCACCGATGTTGGTGCTGTTGATTATAATCACAGGTTGTTGCAAGTTAAGTGACCCTAATCCGCACATTACCATAGGTACTGCTGACTTTAAACAAGGTTTTACGCTTAAACGCAAGGAATCTGCTAAATCTTTTGACAACTTTGACATTGCAACACCTGTGTCTACTTCCAAGCGAACTACCTTCCTATTATTTAACCCCTTTTAACTTCATTGTATTCGGTGAAAGATAAAGCATTTTCAGTCTGCCAGCCTCACCCCCAGCTTCCTCAGTCTTCTTACCTTCCTCATCTGCCTTGACTACTTAAAACTGTCGTTTTTTTCTGCATTCCCCGGCCCTATCATCTCCCTAGCATTACTGTTTCAAAGAAGTCTCTCACACTTCCTTCATGTGTCTTTTCTCGTTACATTAGTCGTGTACAATCTTTTTAAATCTGCAGTTTAAACTACAGTGCTGATACCCGCAATATTTACAAGCCACCCTTGGCCCTGTGTAATTTCTTGGGTATTAGATTTCGAACTCATGAAGGCTCTTTTTAGGTTAAAAATATTTTAACATTGTCTATGACGACAAAGATCGTAAATTCAAACTTTCTGCAATGAGGTTAGGGGGAAAAAATGAACTTTGTTATGAACAACTGGTCCGTCACCCAGTAATCGAAAGGCTCGAAAGTTGCAGTTGTTAGCCTACGCACACAAGGTTTCCTGCTTCTCTTTAGTTCTCTTCATGAAAATTATCAAACTCATATGGTATGAAGGTTTCACCATATAACGGGGTTTAAGCAGAGTAATTGGGTCGTTATAGTTCGTGTGTAGTAAGTGTGGCGTGCACACGTTTCCCAGTACACATCACTGCTGTAGTCAGTGTATATAAGAGTACCGATTTCTTGTTTACAACCTCTTGAATCCAATGATGCTCAAAATTTGTCTCCAGCATGCTCGGCCACAGCTCCAGTGAGATCTTGGCTGCATCAAAAGATTCCATTTTGACTTGGAACGAAGTAGCTTGGCTACACCCAATGTGAACAATAATTTTGTTGTCTATAGGTTTTCTGCCGGTCCACTTAATATACTCTTGTGGCTTGGTGCTCCTTCCGTCGTCTGGAACCATGTCTTCCAGCTTTTCTCTCGTCGCCACTTACGTTAACGGCAGGAGGAGAAAACACTTCTAGTCCACATGTTTATTGTAAACAAAAGCCATGTTCACAGGTTTCAATTTCATTTATCAACATTTAAGTATAAGTAAACATAACGGCATCTAATCTCTTATGAACATCTAGTCGCAATATTAGAAGCCTAGGTAGTACGTAATCCTACAAAATGCTTTATCCTAACATTAGTTTACTACTTTATACAGCAAACGATAAAACATTATTTGCTTTCTTAGTTACCATATTATTTGTAGATTTCAATTTCAGGTGTGCACTCGCCTCTTCTTGGTTCCGTCTTGGGTTTGCAAAGGTTTTGTTTGTTTGCTTTAAGACTTTTCAATTTGCCCTGGTAGGTATAGGCTTGCTAGTGTTTGGTTCTTAACTGAGTGTGTAAGGCCTATATCTCCACTGAAGAGGACTACCTCGGCAGGATTAGATTTTTCCTTGCCGGTGGACCACACGTTAGTTGCAATTGGTGGACGTGGTGCGTTTCAAGTTGGCCTATCTGATGGAGTTAAACCTCTGCAAGACCGTCGTGTGGTGATTAAGTTTCTCAAAGATGTGTTTCAAGAGTTTCTCGGTCAGTGAAAGGGGCGTACTTTCCCTCTGCCTGATTGGTTGGGCATCGTTCGGGTGGTTAACCAGAGTGTGACCTTGATTTATGTTGCGGTGTGACGTGCGCCGTTTGAGTTGGAGGATGAGCTGTTGACCAGGTGGTTTGGGAAAGTGCTCGGTATCCAGCGGAACAAGGTCTCTGCCGGCAACTGTGCAGGGATGCTCGATCGCACCAGGGAAGGGAATTATCAGGGGAAAGCACCAAACCATTACGACTTTATAGAACTTGGAAGGGGTCAGGATAAAGCTTTGATTTGGGATGAAGGGAAGAAATGATGCCCAACCTGCAAGAAAAGAAACCCTCGCTCTACCATCCAAGTGATTGGACGGCAGACCAATCTACTGTGACTGCGCCAGGGACCTTGTCAGCACCTGAACTGACGAGTTCCCTGGCGCAGTGTGCGTTTTCATTTTTCCCTGATGGGGTTTATGCTCAGCTGTATGTATAGTTTATGCTCAGCTGTGTGTATTATCTAGAGGCCAGCCTCATAAGTGTGTGTGCTATGGTAGGGTGGGTGACCTGACGGTGGATTGCATTGTTGGCGCAGTCGACTGTGTGAATATCTTTAGGGAGGATGACTTTTTCGCCTCTGCCACCCCAGGAATCACCAGGGGGGGGGGGGTGTATCTCTGCTCCCTTAAATCCAGGAGGAGCCCTGTAGAGGTGTTGATTGAAGATGTCGTTTTGCCTACCTGCTTGACCCCGGGGGAGACCCCCCCCCCCTGCCAGGGAGAGGGTGGGTGTCCCAGCGGCTGGTTGTGTCCTGTGTGTAAAGGGGCTGCCGACGGGCCGATGCGTGTCAATGAGGCTCCGGCTTCAGAGGTTGATGTGATGCTGAATGTATCGGTTGAGATCCCCATTGTATGCCACCTGCAGAGGTGGTGGTCCTGGATCCCCAGTTGTTGTCCATGTCGGCTTTGGCGTGCGATACTGGTGACCATGCTCCGCCTGTGGAGAGGTTAGGACGTAGAGATTTGCCCCTCGTCTCGAGAGGCGATTCCAGTTGCCTCTAAGATTGAGGATATGCGTCCCACTCGCCTCCTGGACAACTTATGTCCATAAGTTGTCTTATACACTGGTCCCTCGGTTGAAGTTCAGCAAAGACGCTGTCCCCTGGTAGTGAGTTTCTTGTGGAATCTTTGGAAGCTGCAGGTGGAGTGGGTGAGGGAGTGATTATGGGGTGGCCGGGTGCAGTGGTTCCTATGCCAACCCGTCCACAGACAAACTCCATTCCATGCAGTGGTCGATCCCAAAGACGCATTCATTCAATTTCAACATGCTGTTCATTTAAAACAGGAAATTCTTAAATATAAAGTAATATTAGCATATTGTGCATATATAGGCATAGGTTAGGTATTTAGGTTCTGTTGACGATTATTTATATCTGTTGTACATGGGTGAAGCAATGATAGCGTCGTGGTTCGAACAAAAGTCGTCAGCTAAGCACATGTTCCGGAAGTGTTCGAACGTCATCAGTTGAGTCGTGAGTAAACTTTTTTTTATTCATAAATAGGGGGTTTGGCGGGTGCATGGAATGGACTGTCTTTGTTTGGAGGACGGGCTGCCTATTCCGATACCTGCTCGTGAGCCACCCCATCCCATGTACCAGTGAACCAAGGAGGGGGGATAGTTGACTCTGGTGCTAGTGGTCATGCAAGGCAAGATTTGGTATTATTGTAGGTCTGTGGCCTCTCCTTGAGGTTTCTGGTTCTTCGTGGGCCCCCCCCCCTTTTCACTGATCCCAAGAAGGTGTATCAGCCTGAATTTGGGTTGACGCGGATAATTGGTTGCTGGATGTTGGGGTGGTATCCGGACAGTAAGCGATGCCTGGGGTTGCGTCTCCGCATTTCGTGATGCGTGTGTTCGCTTTGCTTGTTCCTTGTATGGATGGCTGTGTGTATTCGTGGAGTTTGTGGGTTTCAGGTAAGGGTTGGTTATTTTCCTTGCTTTTTGTTTTGCTGTGGCTTTATTTCCTTTTGCGGTGTCCATTGTTGGGCTGTTTTGTGTAACAGTTTTGTTTCCTTGTATTGGTGATGGTAACGGCCTCATTGTGTTTGGTGGCCCTTGTGTGTGAATTTTTTGCCCTATTAGTGATGTGTGTTGCCATGTTCCCTTATCTATATTTTTTGTCCTTGTGCCCATACGTATGTTGTTCGGCGGGTGTGGTATGGTACAGTTATTATTTTGTAAACCTTTTGCTTTGTTCTATGTTCGTGTTTGTGTACCGTTCGGTTGCTAAGGTGTCCTTTTCTTTTATTTGTATGTATTTTCTGGTTGAAATATAAAAGGAAAGTGTTTAACCAACTCCCTCTATCTATAATTGGGTCCATATAATAGCAAATGGAAGATACTTAACCTGGACCGGAACAGAGCCGTTGTTGTCATAACAACGGCGGCTAACGGATGTAATTGTGGCTTAAACTTTCGTTGAGGACATAAAGACTCGTTATGTATCACGACTCCCCGTCGTTGTCAAGCTTAGAGCCGTCTGAACCAATATGGTCAGACCTCCCTCCTCACTCTCGTCATCGTTGTTTTTGCCAGAGTTATTAAATTGGAAATTGGGCCGTTTAATTAGAATCATTACAGAATCTGAACTGAATATCTTGATTTGTTTAGTACTTAGTGTTTGATTTTATCTCCACACTTTAACTGATCAACGAGGCTTGAAGTAATTTTCTCAATCCTCGTGGTGACGTAGAGGTGGCTGACGTCACATGTTACGTCACCCCAGTAATATTAAATTATTATAACAGGAATAATCCTCCTAATTACATTTAAGCCGTAACAATTCGTCGTCTTATAAGACTAACTCATCCGGCCCGTTGGCGTCGTGAGGGGGCTTGGTGGACGGCTGCCGGAGTGTGATGCTCCGTTGGGCAGTCCTCTGTCCTTTTCTGGCCTTGCACTCCTGCTGCTGTCTTCTCCAATTGTGCCGGATCGCTTTTCCTTTTCCTTATGTTTCGTTTTTCTCCCCCCTCTTCTCCTATCTGCTTGTCGTTTCCTGCCGACCTTTTGCTTGTTTTGGATTATTTCTTTGGACTTCTTCTATTTTGACGCCCGGGTGCTTGAGGAGGCATACTCTTGCACCCGTAGAACTGTAGTACCCAACGTCTCGAGCGAGGGGAACCTTTTATTGTCAATCCCCCTTTCGTCGCTGAACCCGATCTCGACGGACTGACGGTTCTTAAGGTGGCGTTTATGGGGCGTATACTCACGACGTACCCCTAGGGGGCCCCGGCATGATCGGCGATAGCTTCCTGTTGGGTGTTCTGCCTCTAATTGTGGCTCCATGGTGGGTATGGGGGCACATTCGTGGATGAATTTGTCACTTTTCGTCTCTGTCGTTGAATGTTTCCGTTGTACCCTCTCAGGCTCGTGGGGTGGGCGACCAAGCCCCCGAGTCGGCCTGTATTGGAAGACCAGTCTCTGTAGCTCCCGCTGCGTTGGGCCCCGACCTTGCTCCTCCTTTGACCGTCCTGACTTCTTCCCCCAGCTCCCCTCCCTCCTCTGTGGTTGGGTCGAGCCTCCAGCCCCCGGTGGTGACCACTTCGTCCCCTGGTGTGGCTAAGTCTTTCGTTGTGACTACTGCGCCTTTTGACCCCTCTCTCTAGGGGTTCTCAACGCCGTTCGCGCCCCAACCGCACTCGCTCGATTCCTTCCCGTGCTGATGTGTATCAGGCCTTGTTTGGTCCTGCTTCATGGGCCAAATACTTTGATCTCCTCCCTCTTGATTCTGCGCCTCCTGACGATTTCTCCCTCCATCGGCATCTTGTAGATTCCGTGGATGCGTCTGTTACTTTCAAACCCACTGGTCTCGGTACACGTGTCGTTGCTGCTGCTCCTCAGGATGCGGCTTCCTGCTTGGCTGCCTTATCTTGCCTTGGCGAGATCCCTGTTCGGGTCTCCAAGAACGTTCAGATGAATGCCAGTGTTGGTACTATTCTCCTCCCACCCCATGTTGCAACCGGTGTTCGGAATCTGCAGGATTGCCACGGTGATATTCGGCATATCCTTGATGCCCAAGGCCATTCTGTCCTCCAGGTTGACTCGTTTACTCGTCCCCCTCGTGGTCGTCGCCGTTAACACCTTCGCGTTGTGAAGATCACCTTTGATGGTAGGACCCTTCCATCCTCTGTCATTCTTGCTGGTGCTAGGTGCTCTGTCCAGGAGTATATTCCTTCTCCTCGACTTTGTAACAAGTGCTGGAGGTTTGGGCATGGTGCCCTCCGCTGCTCTGGGACTGTCTCTCTCTGTCCTTGGTGTGGGAGTGAAGGTCACTCTAAGTCGGAGTGCACTTCTCCCCAGGCTCGTTGCCTCAACTGCGGTGAGGCCCATCCTACCTTCTCCCGTGCGTGTGTCCATTACAAGCTTGAGGCAGCCGTCCTCAACTTGAAGCACCGGGAGCGTTTATCTTTTCCTGAGGCGAGACGTCAGGTTCGCCGGCTCCCGCCTTTTGCTAATATCTCTTATGCTCGCGTGTTGCGCTCTTCATCTCCTCGTCCTTCCCGCCTTCCTCAGACTCACAACCGTTTCCGGGCCTTGGACCCTGATGCGCCCACTGCCCCCTCCTTTGTTCCTTTGGGTTCTCTCCCGAAGGATCCTCCTCCTGGTCCTCTGTCTGGGGTTCCCCTTCCTTCTACCCGGTCTGTCGTGTCTCGTGTCTTCTTCCTCGTCCCCCTCCGATCCTCCTTTCCATCCTCTTCCTCCATCTATCGGCTCTCCCCACCGCCTGTCGGTGCGGGCGGATGTCCATCGCTCTCCTAACGGCCGTCGTGTGTGCTCTCGTTCGGCTTCTCCTGTTGACACTGGAATCCGTTGCCCGGTACATAGTTGCTGGGACACCGGTCTCTTTAAGTCAGAAGCGAAAGCCTGGCTCCTCTCCTTCCTCTTCCCCGGCGGGTAAGAAGGCTTCGCTTTCTTCCTCAGCTCCTACTTCTGGCTCTGTTGCTCCTTCCCCTCCCGTTTCAGTGATTGTGCCCCCTGTTCCTGCTATGGAGGTTTCTTTGGCCCCTGCTTCCCTTTCGGTTGCTGCTTTTGCTGAGGTGCGCTCCCCTCTTTCTACTCCCCCTCTTCCTGCTGCTGTCCTTGACTGCTCCTCTCCGTTGTCTCCTCCTCTTCCTCCTCCTCCTCCGGACCCCTCCCGCCCTCCTCTGATCTGTTCTCCCGTTTCCTTCCCTCCGTCTTTGCTCAGTTTACCCATGCCCCCTAACCCTGACTTTGCTGACCCTGATCCCGACCCTGATATTCTTTAACGTGCTCTGTTGCTCTTTCGCCTTTGTTTCTTCCTTGTTCTCTGTTTTTGTCCTTTCTCTTCTCGTCGTTGTCCATTCTTCAATGGAACGTTCGAGGTTATTACGCCAATTTCCTCGAACTCCAACTTCTGATTTCGCGGTTTTCGCCCCTTTGTGTCTGTCTCTAGGAGCCAATGCTTGGTGCTCGTCCTGGTCGTTTTCGTGGCTATTCCTTTCTCTCCCCCCCCCCCAGCCATTGCTGGGGCTTCTAATTCTTCTGCTCTCTTGATTCGTGCTGATGTTCCCTTTGTTCCTTTGCTTTTTCCTTCGCTTCTCCATTGTTCTGCTGCTCGTATCTTTGTGGGGAAATGGTACACCGTTTGTTCCTTTTATCTCCCCCCGAGTGTCCCGCTCTCTCTTCGTGCTTTGAAACACCTCCTAGACTCCTTGCCGGAGCCTGTGCTCCTGCTGGGTGGCTTCAATTGTCGTCATTCTCTTGGGGTGACGTTCTGACGAATACCCGGGGTCGCCTCCTTGAGCCGTTTCTCCTCTCTTCTTCCCTGTCTCTTCTGAATTCTGGTGAGCCCACTCATTTGGACTCTAGGACTCGCACCCTTTCTTGTCTTGATCTTTCTCTCTGCTCTTCTTCTCTTTACTTAGATTTCACGTGGCGGGTTCTTGATGACCTCCATGGAAGTGATCATTTCCCCATCCTTGTTTCCTTTTTCTCTTTTCGCCCTTCCCTCTCTTTCCCTAGGTGGCAGTTTGCTAAGGCAGACTGGACCCTATTTACCCTCAGTGCTGCTCTCTCTGACCTCTCCCTTCTGCCTCTCTCTCGCGCTCTCCTCCTTTTTCATGACACTGTCTTCAACGCTGCCCTCCGCTCTATTCCTCGCTCTTCCTCTCGGGGTCCACGGAAGTGCGTTCCCTGGTGGAATGCGGACTGTGCTCGGGCTGTCCGCTGTAAGCGTGCAGCCTGGAAGAGGCACCGCCGTAGGCAGACGACCGATTCTTTTCTTTTCTTTCGGAAAGCGAGTGCGGTGGCCCGTAGGGCCATCCGTACGGCTAAACGTGAATGTTGGGCATCTTATGTCTCAACAATTACATCCGAAACCCCTCTGGCCCAGATCTGGAAGCGTATCCGCAAGATAGCGGGGAAGTTCGTTCCCGATGTTTCACCGGTCCTTCACCTCCATGATACTCTTGTGGCGGACCCGTTGCAGGTCGCTTCCGAACTGGGTTCCCACTTTTCTTCTGTTAGCTCTGGTCTTCATCTTCCCCAATCTTTCCTTCTTCGTAAACCTGTCCTTGAGTCTCGTCATTTAGATTTCTGCACTCATCTTCAGCTTCCCTATAATGATCCCTTCTCTCTCTGAACTTCGTTCTGCCCTGGCCCTCTGCGGTTCTACGGCGGCGGGCTCCGATGGTATTAGTTATGAGATGCTTCGCCATCTCCCTCCGAGCACGTCTCGGTATTTACTGAGTCTGTATAATCGGATCTGGGAGTCGTCGTCAGTCCCTGAGGACTGGCTCGATGCCGTTGTCCTATCTGTTCGCAAACCAGGGTCTCTGGGTACTTCCCCTAAGGACTTTCGCCCTATTGCTCTCACAACTTGTCTGCAAACTCTTTGAACGTATGGTTAACGTTCGTCTGATGTGGTTCCTGGAACACCATCACCTCCTCTCCCCTTCTCAATTTGGTTTCCGCAAGTGCCGCAGCGCGACAGATGTCCTGGTGAACTTGGAGGTCTATATTCGTACTGCTTTTGCTGCGAAGACCTCCGTTGTTGCCGTCCTTTTTGACCTGGAAAAGGCTTACGACACCACTTGGCGTTATCATATCCTATCTCAACTTCATTCTTTGGCCTTCGTGGTTATCTCCCTCTCTTTCTCCGCAGCTTCCTTTCTCTTCGTTCCTTTCGGGTGCGCCTTGGTACCGCGCTCTCTCCCTCTTTTCAGCAATACGAAGGTGTGCCCCAGGGTAGTGTTCTGAGCACTACTCTTTTTCTGGTTGCCCTCAATGGTCTTCTTTCCTCTCTTCCTTCTGGTGTCTTCTCCACTCTCTATGTCGATGATCTTACCCTTTGTTAGGGTGATGATTCGCCTCTCCTTCAACGCCGGCTTCAACTTGCAATTGATGCCGTGTCGTCTTGGGCCACTGATCATGGCTTCAAGTTCTCTACTTCTAAGACTTGTGCCATGACTTTTACGCGGAAACGGGTTGTTCTTCATCCCTCTTTGTCACTTTATGGTCATCCTCTTGAATACAAAGATTCCACGAAGCTTTTGGGATTATTCCTTGACACTCGTTTGTCTTGGTCTCCCCATATCTCTTACCTCCGTGTTGAGTGCTCTAAGGCCCTTACCCTCCTTCGGGTCTTGTCCCATACTTCTTGGGGGGCAGATAGGCGCACTCTCCTTGCTTTACATTCCTCTCTCGTTCTGTCTAAGCTCGATTATGGTTGCCCTGCTTACTCGTCTGCTTCTCCTTCTACTCTTCGCCGTCTTGATGCTTTGCACCATACTGGGTTGCGCCTCAGTTCTGGTGCCTTTCGTTCGACTCCCGTCCTTAGCTTGTATGTTGACACTGGCTTCCTGTCTCTCCAGGACCGCCGTGATCGCTACTGTCTTCGCTATCTTGCGCGGTCCTTGCAACATCCTTCCTCTCGCCTCTGTCGTGCTTTAACTTTTACCCCTCCTGCGGTTCCTGTTCCTCTTCACCACCTCCCTCTTTCTGTCCGGTTATCTCGCCTGCAGGATTCTTTTTCCGTTCGTATTTCTGATGTTTCTCCTCGTGTTGTTCCTTCTTTGCCCCCGTGGAGGGTCCCTCTTCCGCGGTTTTGTACATCCTTGACCCGTATCACTAAAGCTTTTACCCCTCCTACGGTTCTAAAACGCCTTTTCCTCGAGCACTTTTCTTCTCACTCCCGCTCCGTTTCTGTCTTCACCGATGGGTCTAAGTCAGCAGACGGTGTTGGCTACTGTTGTTTTTCCTGATCGCACTTATGTGTCGCTTGCCTCCGGAGACTAGCATCTTTACAGCGGAACTTTATGCTATTCTCTATGCTCTTCGTCTCTTGCTTTTTCGTTGTCAGTCTTCCTTTGTAGTTGTTGTTGACTCTCGTAGTGCCCTCATGGCTCTCGGGTCCTTTAATCCGGTTCATCCAGTGGTTGTCGAGATCCAGCATTGGCTGTTTCTCGTTCACAGTAAATTTAAGTCGGTTGAGTTTTATTGGGTTCCCAGCCATATTGGTGTGTCTTTAAATGAGCATGCGGATGCTGCCGCCAAGGAAGCTGTCCGCTCTTGTCCCATCTCTCATAG
This sequence comes from Procambarus clarkii, assembly GCF_040958095.1. Taxonomy (NCBI): domain Eukaryota; kingdom Metazoa; phylum Arthropoda; class Malacostraca; order Decapoda; family Cambaridae; genus Procambarus; species Procambarus clarkii. The sequence goes on from NC_091155.1 coordinate 11,505,300, forward strand.
GGCATTCCGTATTCCGACTTTTACCCGGTTATCCATTCCTCAGTCCTTACCCGTTGGCAGGCTTCTTGGTTGTCTGTTACTGGTAACAAGCTACGTACTCTTAAATGTTGTGTTTCCTCGTGGCAGTCCTCCTTCCACCGTAACCGGCGGTAGGAAACAGCTCTGGCGAGGTTGCGTATTGGCTATACTCACTTAACCCATGGTCACTTGATGGAGCGCCGCCCTGCTCCTTATTGTCCTAGTTGCATTGTCCCTCTTACGGTCGTGCATGTCCTTCTTGAATGTCCTGACTTCCAGGACGAGCGTGTGTCTTGTTTTCCGACCGCCCCTCGCGGTCACCTGTCCCTCGATAGAATTCTTGGTGACTCGGATACTTTTGATATCGTTCGCCTTATGCGTTTTTGTTCTCGTATTGGCATCCTTGGTGATATTTAGCGCCCTCTGATTGTTTTGCGTATTTGATGGTGCTACATAGCCTTCCCGGTTTGGTGCCTTCTTTTGATAATTACTTACTTATAAGCCTAACTGAGGAAGATTCCTCATTGCGGTACATTATTTGAAGTATTTATTTAGTAGTTAATCATGTTTCCCATAAATAGGGTGACAGTTCGGAAATAATTGGATAATTGGAAATTTCAGAAATGTTCGTATTTTAGCTGAATTAAGCTGAATGGCATAAAAACTCTCAAAAGTGAAGCATACTAATATATATATACGAATTGTTAAATAAATTTAGCAAATTATAGTTGTGATAATATGCATTGACTGCTTTATTGTAGAAGATGTAGATTTATCAACAATAGATAACGGCAAAAAACTACAATATACTTTCGTAGGATAAGGAAAAGTGAAAGTTGCTACATATTGTGAATTATGTATTTATTAGTTTCTTTAGAGGCTGTACTCCTCTCAATCAGATTAAATACTATTTGGGAAGTCATTGTACAATGAAACCCTTAATTGCTTGTATTACAACTTTCCAAGAGTCGCATTCTTGGAATATCAGATTTTTCTCATGTGCCCGTGGGTTGTTACAGCCGTCCTGGAAGTGTTAAATGTTTGAAGTTAGGATTAGTATTGCAGGTCAGTTTGATCGATTTAGTGCACTTGAGAGTAAAGGCACTTGAAATTTAACGCTCAAGGATGTAAGGGTGCCGACTGTTGTCTTGGCTTAGAACTTTAATTGCCTATTTCTTATGAGTAATTGAGTTGTAGGGAATTTTGTGTAGATCCCTGGACGTAGATACCATTGGCGACGTATTTTGTTTGGTAGATACTTGCACGTTGTTTACAAATATACTTTAAAAGGGATATCTTGTTGTTTTCAGGTGTGAGGGTCTCCAGGTCTTGTCCACCGTCAACCTTCTGCTATTGCAAGTGATAATGCAGCTGATGCAACACGAAGGTCTCCAGGTAATGGCCACCATACCTGTATTGCCAGCGCTGGTAACTTCTCGTATGAAAGCAATCCAATTATTGTCATTTACAATGAATGCACTATTGTTTCATATCAAATGAAAAAGGGGTGGAACATTCGCAACCGCTCTTTTTAATAGTGCACCGATATTCGCCGTTAAATTTGTCATAAATTGTAAAGTTTGGTAAATTGAAATAACGTATTAATTAACCTCAAATAACCAGACAATAATACTTTACTAAGTAGGAATAAATGTGCGTTACTACTTATTAACCGTTACGCCTTTAAAAAATCTTTCCAGTTATTGTTGTGTGTTTAATGAGGAAATGGTATACACAATTTTTTTTTTAAGTAATATATACAGTAGGTACCACCTCTGGATGTGTTTGTAGGTACCCTCGGCCCTGAAGACGAGGATACATATCATCTGGGGGGAGCATTGTGGGGCTCACGTTCTCGGTCTAATATCATCCAGTATATATTTGTAATTATTTTAAATTTCCATTACACAATGGCTTACAACATTGGGTGGCCATGGGGGGGGGGGGGGGCTTTGGTGGACATGTTGAGTCCAGTGGCGATGGGTGCACTCGAAAGCTTGTGTATTAAAGCATATTTTTCATTTTTAATAAAGATATTTTAGAGATATGACTGATACACAGCCTACTTTAAGGTTTGTCATCATTTGCTTCTATAATGTATATGATACGGGTGGCATTTACAAAAATTGCTTCACGTGGTAGTGCCTGAAGTGTTACACAATATTGCTGCAGTAATACAACTGTGACCACTTGGTAACCAAAACATTCCATGCCAACGATATAAAAAATGTTACGATAAATAGCTTTTGGTTTTAATTTATCATGCACTGGGGCCAAACCCACCCCGTGGGTGGTAATCATGCACTGGGGCCAAACCCACCCCGTGGGTGGTAATCAAAATAGAGGCGCACAAGGGCTTCCGAAACGGAACTCTGAACTTAAAATTAGCTAAGCAAGTATCTTGACAAGCTTGGTGCACAATTTAATGAATTTATTAAGTCTTTTATAACGCAATTGCTTCAAGAACAGGTCCAAAAACGTCTGAAAGCAGAACACTTGTGGTGTAAGGTGAACCAGTTATGCGTAATTACTCACCATGCATCCAGCGCGCGCGCACGCACGCGCGCAAGCACAAAAAAAACACACATCACACACACAGGCGCCACTGACAAGCTGACAATCATGTTTATGCCCCGCTTTCATTAAATAAACTTTAGACATTTGGCTAAGATTTCTGACAGCTCATCAATCTGCAGCCCGTCCTCCGAACAAAGACTCAGAGATTTCATACCCCCGCCAAACCCCCTGTCTATGAATGAAAAACGGTTTACACACGACTCACAAATGATTTCGTTCGAACACTTCCGGATCAAGTACTTTATTGACGAGTTTTGTTCGAACCACTTCGCTATAAATGCTTCACCTACGTACTACAAATGCAAATAATCGCCAACCGAACCTAAACACCTAACCTAACCTATGCCTATATATGCACAATATGCTAATATATTATAGTACTAATTTATATTTGAGAAAATTCTTGTTCTGAATGAACAGCATGTTAAAATTTATGAATGCGTCTGTGCGGTTGACTGCTGGATGTAATGGACTTGAATCGAGGATGGGTTGCATTCTGATTTTAATATTACACATTTTTTGAACATTTGTAAGATAATTATCTCCAAATTCTGAGGTGTTTTCTCTATTAATTAAATGAGCAACAGCCAAAAATATTTAATTTTAATATATAGAAAATTGGGGTTTGGTATTTCAGAATATTTATTCATATTATACATGCTCATCAGGTGTAATTAAATCAATGCAACCCGTCCTCAACTAGAGTCCATTCAATCCAGCAGTCGACTCCAAAGACGCATTCATAAATTTTTACATGCTGTTCATTCAAAACGGGAATTTTCTCATAAATTAATATATTAGCATTGTGCAAATAGTCATGGGTTAGGTTATACGGGAGCCGGTGGCAGGGTGGACAGAAAAAGCTGGATGCGTGATCCTGTGGTCCTGGGTTAGATCCCGGGAGCCGGCCAGAAACAATGGGCAGAGATTTTCACCCTGAAGCCCCTGTTACCTAGCAGTAAATAGGTACCTGGGAGTTAGTCAGCTGTCACGGGCTGCTTCCTGGGGATGGAGACCTGGTCGAGAACTGGGCCGTGGGGACACTAAGCCCGGAAATCTCGAGGAAGAGGATAGGTTAGGTGTTTAGATTCTTTTGGCGATTGTTTATACTTGTAGTACGTGGGTGAAGCATTTACAGCGTTGTGGTTTGAACAAAATTCGTCAGTGAAGCACTTGTTCTGGAAGTGTTCGAAAGAAATTAGTTGAATAGTGTGTAAACCGTTTTCATTCATAAACGGGGAGGGGGGGGGGGGTTTGCGGGTGCATGGAATCACTTTTGGGTCTTTGTATGGAGGACGGGCAGGGAGGTGTGTAAGGGGGTTCCCGGATGAAGTTCACTCGGTTACAATTAGGTGAGGCTTCACTGGTTCCCAGTGAACAGTGCTGTTGCCCCTCAAAATTCAGCAGAATATCTGGAATATATAAGTCTCTCAAAGACCTGCTCATATATATTCATGCTTACTAGGAATAACCTCTGTATTAATATATTAATTACTTTGCTTGGGTTTGTATTAGACAAAGCCTAGTGAGCGAGTTAAGGTGATCAGTGACGTCACAGTCAGTTTGTGCATCAGTCCGTGCTGGGGCAACTAGTGCGGGCCGTCAGTGTGGCGAGGATCACGGCGGTGGCAGGAGGGGGTGTTCTGCTGGCTGCAGTTTGGTTCTTGATAGTCTGGTGAATGGACTTTTGCTTCATCTTCAGTCAAGTAAATGGTGGTTCGTTGTTATTTTAGGCGATAGTTTCTTTGGATTGTTAGTTTCTTATTGTTTATATCGGTAAAATTTAATTTCTTTAAAATTAAGCTAAATTTAATTAATGTCAAGTTTGTCCATGTCAAGATCAATAAGCTTGTTTATCTACTAGATTTTTTTTGAGTTTCTACATTTGTTTAAAGCTGCATTACAGGGTAGCCATGTACATAAGATAGTGGGCTTGTTTATGGTTTTAAACCGGATGTTCCTATAATTCTCGGGTTGCCAAGAGGATTTGTTATCAATAAATGTGAGGCGGCCCAGGGGCGCGCGTTGGCCGGCTCCCTGGAGGCCCGGGGCGCAGGTGGGCTGGCTCGCTGGTGGCTAATAATAGTACTCTAATATTCTAAAACTCTTACAATGGAACAGGCTCCACCCACTTAGTTCCTAGGCCCAATTAACTCCGCCTATCAAAGCTCAACCAATGACTACAGTGTGTCACTCTTAGGCCAGCCAAAACCTATGATTTTGCCCTGCCCCTAGGCCTCTTTGGTGACATAGGCCTGTCCTGAAAGTATGTTTTACTCTTGTAGAATCATGAACCGATCCCATGCTACACAGGAAACCGTGAGTTAAGCGAGTATGGCCAATCCGCAACCTTGCTAAAGCAGTGTCCCACCGCCGGTTATGGTGGTAGGAGGAAGGCCACGGGGACACACTGCGTGTGAGAGTACGTTACCTGTTACGTCCGTTACCAACTACAGAGGACCGATAACCCTGCCAACGGGCAAGGATGGAGGAATGAATAACAGGATAAAAGTCAGAATAAGGAATACCTTTACGGGAGATGAGACAAGAACGGATAGCTTCCCTAGCGGCAGCATCCGCACGCTCGTGTAAAGAAACACCAATATGGCTGGGAACGCAGCAAAACATTACCGATTTAAATGTACTAGAAATAAGAAACGGCCAATGTTGAATCTCGATGACCACCGGATGGGCAGGATTAAAGGACCCTAGAGCCATGAGGGCACTAAGAGATTCAACTACAACCACAAAGGAGGAATGTCAATGAGAAAGCACAAGACGGAGAGCATAGAGAATAGCATAAATTTCCGCTGTGAAGACGCTAGCCACTGAAGGGAGGTGACACATAAAAGTGCGGTCAGAAAAAACAGTAGCCCGCACCGTCAGCAGACTTGGACCCATCGGTGAAGATGATAATAGTGGGAGTGTGAAGTAAAAGGCGTTTCAGGACCGTAGGAGGGGTAAAAGCTTTAGTGAAGTGGGTCAAGGAGATGCAAAACATTGGAAGGGGGACTCGCCACAGAGGCAAGAAAGGAACAATACGAGGAGAAACATTAAAAATACAAAGATAATTCTGTAAGCGAGATAACCGGACAGAAAGAGGGAGGCGATGAAGAGGAACAGGAACCACAGAAGGGATAAAAGTTAAAGCACGGCAGAGGCGAGAGGAAGGATATTGTAAAGACCGCGCAAGATAACGAAGACGGTAGCGATCACGGCGGTCCTGGAGCAACCCGTTCTCGCAAATTTAATAAGTCAATATCGACTTATTAGTTGCGTGCATAGGTGACATACTAAACATAATAGTTTCCCTTGAAAAGCTTCATAGAAAACACCGACCTTACCAAACCTACTTAGTTTGTTAAGATAAGCATCTTACTGCTTCGTAATTACAATTATTACCTAACCTATACCTATAATAGGTTAAGTAACAATTGTAATTACGAAGCTATTAGATGCTTATTTTAACATACTAAGTAGGCTAGGTAAGGTCGGTGTTTTCTATGAAGCTTTTCAAGGGAAACTATTATGTTTAGTATGTCACCTATGCACGCAACTAATAAGTCGATATTGACTTATTACATTTGCAAGAACGGGTTGCCTGGAGAGAGGAAGCCAGTGTCAACATATAAACTGAGGGCGGCAGTCGAACAAAAGGCACCAGAGCCGAGACGCAACCCCGTATGGTGCAAAGCATCAAGACGGCGAAGAGCAGGAGAAGAAGCAGAAGAGTATGCAGGGCAACTATAATAGTTTAGATAGGACAAGAGAGGAGTGCAAATACAGGAGCGTGTGCCTATCCACTCCCCAAGAAGTATGGTACAAAACCTTAAGTAGGTTAAGGGCCTTGGAGCATTCAACTCGGAGGTAAGAGATTTGGGCTGACCAAGACAAGTGTCAAAGATTAACCCCAAAAGCTTAGCGGGATCACTGTACACAAGGGAATGATCACAAAGCGACAAAGGGATGAAGAACGACACGCTTCAGAGCAAGTCATAGCACAAGTCTTAGACGCAGAATACTTGAAGCCATGATCGGGGGCCCAGGACGACATGGCATCAATCGCAAGTTGAAGCCGCCGATGAAGGAGAGGCGGATCATCACCCTGACAGCAAAGGGTAAGATCGTCAACACAGGGAGCGGAGAAGACGCCAGAAGGAAGAGAGGAAAGAAAACCGTTGTGGGCAACTAGAAAAATAGTAGTTCTCGGAACACTACCCAAGAGTACACCCTAATACTGCCTAAAAGGGGCAGAGAGGGAGAGGTACCAAGCCGCACATGAAAGGAGCGATGAGAGAGGAAACACTGGAGGAAGAGAGGGGTTTTCCCACGAAGGCCAAAAGAATGAAGTTGAGACAGAATATCGCCAGGTAGTGTCGTAAGCCTATTCCAGGTCAAAAAGAACGGCAACAACGGAGGTCTTCGCAGCAAAAGCAGTACGGATATAGACCTCCAAGTTCACCAGGACATCTGTTGTGCTGAGGCACTTGCGAAAACCAAACTGAGAAGAGAAGAGGTGGTGATAGTGTTCTAAGAACCACATCAAACGAATGTTAACAATACGTTCAAAGAGCTTGCAGACACAACTCGTGAGGGCAATAGGGTGGAAGTCCTTGGAGGATGACCCGAGAGACCCTGGTTTCCGAACAGGGAGGACAACAGCATCGAGCTAGTCCTCAGGGACTGATGACTCCTAGACCCGATTGTACAGACTCAGTAAATACTGAGACGTGCACGGTGGGAGATGAAGCATTTTATAATGAATGCCATCGGAGCCCGACACCGTAGAACCGCAGAGGGCTGGGGCAGACTGAAGCTCATAGAAGGGATCATTATAGGGAAGGCGAAGATGAGTACAAAAATTTAAAGGACGGCGGCGATGTCTTTTCCAGGCTGCACGCTTTCCGCGAACAGCTCGAGCACAGTCAGCATTCCACCAGTTAACGCACTTCCGCGTCCAACGAGAGGAAGAGCGAGGAATAGGGCGGAGGGCAGCATCAAAGATTGTCATGAAAAATTAGGGCGCGAGGGAGAGGCAGAACGGAGAGGTCGGAAATAGTACCACAGAGAGAGAAGAGGCGCCAGTCAGCCTCGGCAAACTGTGACCTAGGGAAGGAGAGAGGAGGGTGTAAAGAGACAGTAACAAGGATAGGAAAATGGTCACTGCCATGGAGGTCATCAAGGACTCGCTACCCGAAATCTAAGGAAAGGGGTGACGAGCACAGAAAGATCGAGACAAGCAAGGGAGCGAGTCAGAGAGTCCAAATGACTGGACTCGCCAGAATTAAGAAGGGACAGGGAAGAAGAGAGGATGAAAGGTTCAAGGAGGCGACCCCGGATGTTCGTCAGCACATCACCCCAAAGGGCATGACAATTTAAATCGACCAGCAGGAGCACAGGCTCCGGCAAGGTTTCTAGGAGGTATTTAAGATCAGGAAGAGAAAGTTGGATAGTGGGGAGGAGATAAATGGAACAAACCATATACCATTTATGCAAAAAGACATGGGCAGCAGAACAGTGAAGAGGTGAAGAAAAAAGTAAGGGGACGAAGGGAACATCAGAGCAAATTGAGAGCAGACGAGTTATGGGCCCCAGCAGCAGGAGGGGGGGGGGGAAGAGAAAAGAATAGCCACGAAAGCGACCAGGACGAGCACCAAGCATCGGCTCCTGGAGACAGACACAAAGGGGCGAAAACTATGAAATTAGAAGTTGGAGGTCAAGGAAACTGGCATAATGACCACGGATGTTTCATTGGAGAATAGACATCGGCAAAAAGAGAGGACAGCAACAGAGCGCAAAGAAGAAAGAGGCGAAAAAGGAACACACCACGTTAAAGAAGCACAGGGTCAGGATCAGGGTCAGTGAAGTCAGGGTTAGGGGGCATGGGAAAACTGAGTAAAAGAGGAGGGAAAAAAGTGGGAGAGACCAGAGGTGGACGAGCAGGTTCTGGAGGAGATGGAAGAGGGGGAAGGGCAGAAAGAGGGGAGCGCACCTCACCAAGGGCAGTAACCGAGACGGAACCGGGGGCGAAAGAAACCTCCACAGTAGGAACAGGGGGTTCCACCACCAAAGAGGGAGGAACGACAGAATCAGAAATAGGGGGCGAAGAAGAAAGCAAAGCCTTTTTACCCACTGGGGAGGAGGAAGGAGAGGAGCTAGGTTTCCGCTTCTGACTCACAGGTGTCCCAGCAGCAATGTACTGGGCAACAGACTCCAATGTCTCGATAGAAGAGCGAGAGTGAACTTGACCACCAGAAGAGCGATGGACATTGGCCCGCACAGTCAGGTGGCGCGTAGAGCCAAGAGATGCAAGAGAATGATGGAAAGGAGGACCAGAGAGAGAGGAGAAAGAAGACACAGAAGACATGACAGACTGGGTAGAAAGAAGGGGAACTCTAGACAAAGAACCAGGAGGAGGACCCTCCGGGACAGAACGAAGGGAAATGGGAGGTGCTGGTGGGCGTGTCCGGGTCTACGGCTTGGAAACGGTTGGAAGACTGAGGAAGGTGGGAAGGACGAGGAGAGGAAGAGCGCACCACGCGAGCATAGAAGACAAAGGCGAAAGAAGGGAGACGATGAACTTGGTGCCGAGCCTCGGAAAAAGACAAACGGTCCCGGTGCTTCAAGTTGAGAACGGCCGCCTCAAGTTTGTAACGTGCGGGAGAAGGTAGGGTGGACCTCACCGCAGTTGAGGCAGTATATAGGCCTCAAATGTTCTACCCTCAGTAGAGCATTTGAGGGTACCATGTCCAAACCCCCCCCCCCCCCCCAGCACTTATTGCAGAGCCGAGGAGATGGAATATACTCCTGAAAGGAGCATCTGGCACCAGCAAGAATGACAAAGGGCGGAAGGGTCCTACCATTAAAGGTAACCTTCACAACCGGAAGGGGCAGTGGGCGATGACCACGAGGGAGACGAGTAAATGTATCCACCTGGAGGACAGAATGACCCTGGGCCTCGAGGATATGCTTGATATCCTCGTGACAGTCTTTTAGATTCCTAACACCGGTCGCAACATGGTGCGGGAGGAGAACAGTGCCAACACTGGCATTTAACCGAGTGTTCTTGGAGACCCGAACAGGGGTCTCGCCAAGACAGGATAAGGCAGCCAAGCGGGGTGTCTGCATCCTGAGGAGGAGCAACGACGACACGGGTACCATGACGGGTGGGGTTAAAGGTAACAGAGGCATCTACTGAATCCACAAGATGCCTATGAAGGGAAAAATCGTCAAGAATCGTCGAATCCAAAGGATGGAGGTCAAAGTACTTAGTCCAAGTAGCAGGACCAAACAAAGCATGTTAAGAATTAGTATGGGACGGGACCATACGAGAGCGGCCGTGGCGGGGACGGCGATGAGAACCTTTTGAGACAGGTCAAAAGGTGCAGTAGTCACAATAAGAGATGTAGCAGTGCAAGGGGACGAGGCGGTCACCACAGCAGGCTTGGGGCTCGACCCAACCACAGTGGAGGGAGGGGAGCAGGGAGGAAGAGTCTGGTCTGGGCCTAAACCGGGCCCAGTAGCGGGGGCTCCAGATCCCGGCCTTCCAGGACTGTTCGACCCGGGCCTGGTCGCCCACCCCATGAGCCTGGGTAAGAGAAGTCGTGTCATCCATATAGCAAACAAAATCAAAGGTTGGGACCTGGAACCAAGGGATTCCACCTACCAGGACAGCCAGGGAGGCAGAGTGCGGGCCGGTGCAGGAAGGGTGCGTCGTCCCCAGCGGTGCTCCCCCTTTTCAACGGGAGTCTTCCTTCATCGTCCATTCTCCCACACTCCCTAAGGATCCGGATCAGGAAGCCGAAGTACTGGCAACCAGGTTTGCAGAAAGAGCAACCAGTAATCAGCTTCTGCCAGATGTATTAGCAGTGCAGGCAGGATTAGAGGAAGGTGGCACAGAATCCTTACAGCATGTGCAGAAGGCTGACACTAATACCCTTTTCACACAGGACGAGCTGAATTGGGCTAACAATGCTCCAAAGATATAACTCCTGGAGACAACAAAATAGCCTATACAATGATGAGAAACCTTGGCCCAGAGGGAGACGCTGCATACCTTAGGCTAATGAATTTATCCAGTACTTCTCAAACTAGACCTACAGCTTGGAATAGGGCAGACATGGTGCCAATCCCAAACCCAAAGATCCAGATAATCCAAAGCCGATCTCGCTTCAAATCTGTGCAGCCATGACGGCTGACAGAATGGCACTCAAGACTTAAATGGAAAATGCCTAAACTCCACCATGATGTGAGGGCCTATAGAAGAGGGGTTGGCACAGTGGCATGTATTACAATTCTGTTAGCCCACTTGAATCTGAATGACAGACCAGGAATGCTGATATTCCTGGACCTCGAGAAAGCCTTTGAACTGGCAGGCGCCCCAACTATTCTCTGCTGCCTTATCGACAAAGAGGTTAAGGACAAACCTGCTCTCCTGGACCAAAAACTGCCTCGGAATCGGAAGCAAGAGTAAAACTTTATGGCACAGTCTCCTAATACAAAAGACATGAAAAATGTTACAATACAAGGAGGCATTCTCAGCCCTCTTCTCTTCAACTGTTTAATGGAAAGAATAATGAGGCTGAAACTCTCACAACACTGCAGGCTGCTAAACTACGTGGACGACTTTATCGTAAATAAAGGAAGGGATGCGGCGCGCCTTGCACCCAAATGCTTAGACTGTATCAGTGAAGAGGCAAAGCAGATTGGTATCAAACTAAACCCCACAAAGACAAAAGCCATGCCCATAAAAATATTGAAGCCCAACATCCAACTCGGAGTACAGGGGGTCAACTAACTGAATGAGTGAACACGTATCAGTATCTAGTAATAATCCTGGACACACAAATTTTAATGTTGAGGTCACTTAGTAGAGAGAGAGAACTGCAGCCGGGATGGCAATCCTCAGGTCGCTAACTTCCCTCTCTGGAGGAGTCAGTCTACAAGTCCTTTGCACATACTATGTACAGGTAGTCAGATCAGTGATCGATTATGCTGCACCTGCACTCAAAAGCCTCTCACAGCAACAGTGGAAAAAGCTTGAAGCTGGCCAAAACAATGTTGTGAGAGCTGCCCTTGGAGCCCTTATGTGGACCAGGCTTCAAACTCTTAAATCTGGAAACGGGTTTGCCCTCTCTACAAGAAATAATATCGCAAAGAACAGTTACAATTATCAGTAAGATAATTGTCTCCAAATCGAGTCCAGGTACGACTGGCCTCGGTGGTTAGACTTGGCCAAAACAACGGAAACTCTTGGGTTGCCAGAGAAGGAAAAGTCCTAAACGGACAACAATTAAAACGTGTGATCCTTGATAGAGTAGGTGATCAACCACACCCAAACTACACGTGTTCTCCCGTAGGAAGAGCCTACCTTCAACATAGTAATAGAGGGTCTTCTGATGAAAAAGGCTGCCTATGATAAAACAGTCATAAGGCGCATCAGAGAAAAGCAAATGAACAACATTGCAGTAGCAGGAGCCATCCACATCTTCAGACGTATCATTGGACACAGAATGAGTGTGTTGGTGCTGCTCTTTGCACAGACAACGAACAGGCATATTGGAGACATTGAGGACCAGTATCACCAGCCCAAACTGAGCTGTTTACCATATAACAAGGAATTGCATGTGTGATTGCACAAAACTCAGAATGCAATCATACACACACTCAAAAGGTGCACTTCACATGTTAGGAAAAAAGCTTTGGAAAGGCAACGTAGAAATAATTGCCACCATTTTGTATCCTGGAGCAGTATCTAAAAACAAGACGCGACAAAACTCGAAACTGGATCCCATCCCATGTTAGAATCCCATTAAGTGAGAGCCGGTGAAATTGCTAAATTGGCAACTGGTCATCCAGTCGTACATAAAACAATCTAACCCAGCCTAGAGTACACAAAAAACACCATCACCAAAATCCTCAACTTCAACAAAGCTTATAAACACCAGAGAATATCAAGAGGTTCGCCCTCTGCAATATGGTATCTTCAAGCCACCAAGTTTGAAAGGTTAAACATCCCAAATGGAATGCACAGCGAAATAACGGTTCGGTTATATAGACTGTCTAGGTTACAGATGCAACTGGGAGATTGGTGAACCCAGAGGGAATGAGTCTTCTGCCAAACAGTCAAAGAAAAGCCACTACATCACTTTCTCTTGGAATGTCAAGCAACCAACGACCTTAGAAAAGTTTTGATTCCCTGACTATTGTAGTAACCACCCTGAAGCCATCAACACTGCCACTCACATGGTCAAAAAAAGGTCCAGCAGCTGGTCATCCTCATAAACACTGTCAAGCAGTATCCTCCCCCACAATACCAGCCTGACGATTTAAATGCGACCTCAGCACACAGTATACATTTACTAAAAATAAAAATTACCACTTACGGGCTATTCATGCCCGTGCCTGCACCTGGTTGACTTAATCTTCTTCAATCACCCAAAATACATAGCCCAACACCCAGCCTAATCCCACTTGGGTACCCCACTCATACTACAATCTCTTCCGCCCAGGAACAGGGATAAAATGCCAACCAGGCCCACCTGCCTCCACCTCATTCCCAACAACCGCCTAATCAGTCTGGCTCGTCATCCGAACTGATTGCAATAGCAAAGGAGGCCGCAAATTTGGACATCGTCAGACCATGAATGCACTCCGTGCGGACAACCGTCCCAAAATTCAGGTCTTGCAGTCCACTTACACCCTCATTGACCCAGTTCAATATCCGGCTAAAACATACTCCCAAGAAACGTGGTCCTCCCCCCCCCCCCCACCTCGTTATCCTTGAAACTGGAACCATAAGTACTCCCACCACCCTGGATGCTCTTCACACCACTCATAAGACTGGCCATCGACGCATACATACTCGTAGTTTTAAACCCACTTCCAAATAACCAGCCAGACTGCCAAATGCACACCAAACCACCATGGATAATGGAAACCAACAAGGGGGATACTCTGGAGATCCAGTTCAGGGAGCCTTTCTTGAACTATCTCCAGACCTTCGTCATGAAGGCATTGACTCCAGGTTCTCTTTGGAGAAGGATAGGACCGTTGACGTGGAACAGCCCATCCTCGTAAACAAATGCCAAAGTCAAATGAAGACATTCACCTGCTAAACCCCTTATTTATTAAAGAAAAATGGTTTACACATAACTCAAAACTGATGACGTTCGAACACTGCTGAAACAAGTGCTTCACTGACGACATCTGTTCGAACCACAACGCTGTAAATGCTTCACCTATGTACTAAGAATACAAATAATCGCCAACAGAACCTAAACACCTAACCTAACCAATGCCTATATATGAACAGTATGCTATTATATAACAATATTAATTTATAATAGAGAAAATTCCTTTTTTGAATGAAAAGCATGTTAAAATTGATGAATGTGTCTTTTGGGTTGATCTCTGCAGAGAATGGACTTGGTCTGAGGATGGGTGGCGTGGAAATAGGATCTAGTCCAGGTGAAACCCTAATTCCTGAGAGAAGTGTGCCTAGTTCTCCAGTGGAACCCTGGTAGAGCCGTGACCTCCATAAATGTCAGCTCGAACCAGTTACAGGCAAAACGGTAGCAGCATCGCCAAGAAAACAGTCTGTCGCAATAATGGAAGTAACTTTAATGCAAATAAACATTTTTTGTTTAGGTACCTTATCTCATCAGAGGTGAGCAACCACAACTCTGACGTAATTCTCTACAATGACACGGCAGCCCAACCCGACCAACATATATCTCCCTCTTGGGATACTCAACTGTGGAACTGAACACGGGTGTACATAATGGAACCGGAATTGATAGAAGCTTCTCCTATCGCACAAACTTGGTTAAAGATGATCGCATTCTTGCAGTGGAATTCTTGACCAGCCATGGAGCCCCTTCATCATTTGTAAGGGTTACTTGCCTTCCAGGCTTAATTAGCACCCTTCAATTTCCTTTAACAGGCTCTTGAACAGGAACCAGCCAACGATCATTGCCGGTAACCTTAACGCTCACCACCCAGCCATTTACAACTGCCAGCTGTCGTGAGCTGACAGCAAGGGAAGACAAATGAACTATTCAATGCTGTCCAGGAAGTTCACTTTCCAGGGCCCCACACTTCAAAACCTACATTGCAGGCAACATTAGGGGTTCACCAGATGTCCTCACTAACCGGAACTGCCGTATGTAGCACTTCAGTGTGACCCCGGGTGGGAGGGTTTGCTCTGACCATATTCGCCATAATTCAACTCCAAACAGCCCCATTCAGATGTATAACTCCATCTAGACCCAGACTCGAGACTGTGGAACTGGGTTCTTACCACCTTCCTAGCAGATGACCAGGTAGTAGAGTTGGACCATCAGTCTACACGAGTTATTGACAAGGCTGTTGCAGGTATTCATGGGCGAATATTAGAAGCAACGGTGGCAACATGGCAGAGAATTACCACCAAAACGTATAGTAAATACATCCCAACCAGGGAAATTAGGGCAAAATGAAAAGTACCAACAGGCTTGTTTCAGCCACCAACGGACGGGTACATCCCCTGCGTTTCACCTACAGTCACTGAATACATTATTGCCCTTAAGATAATTATGAGGTCATATCTGGGGGAATCTGGCCAGGTTGGAGAATCAGTATAGAAGGGACCCAGGGGCCTTCTGGAGAAAAAATAAATAATTGTTAGGATCGCCAACTCGACTCTCGCCTCGTACACACCTACCAGGATTAGGACTATGAAGAACAATCAGAAAATGTTGAAGACGAAAAAGTACAAGCAGATCTAATGGGGTTGGTTTGGTAAAGGTTCTTAACGGCCTCCAACAAGAGAACCTTTAACAAAGCACACTTCAACAAAGTAAACGACTTAACCAATGCCAAATGCCAACCTAGACTCATTGGTCAGTAAGTCTATCAACCTGGCTAACCTCCTGGCCTTTGATCAGACCGATCACCAGAAGTGAACTGACAGAGGGTGATAAAGAGCACCAGGAACAAGGCCCCAGGCCTCTCAGGTACACAGGCAAACCACAAACAGCTCTTACCAGGGAATTATAGTCGATCTATCATGAATGTATTCGATGCGATCTTAGCATCAAGCCATTTCCCAGAAGTCTTAGAGGGCGAAGATGATCTTCACTCCCTTTTTAAGATCTTGAGGTTATCTTCATTTCGGGGCTTAGTGTCCCCGCGGCCCGGCTGGGAGGGAGTTTTTGTTGTTGTTGTTGTAGCGTATACTCCCCTCTCAATGGGGTCCAGACAACTTGCACCCCTGCCTGAAAGAACGGCATAATTACCGTTCCACTGGTGCGTGGCTGGCTCTGTGGGACAAGGAGGTTGGGTACAGTTAGACATGGGGGTTGAGACATGACATGACTAGTGGAAGCATGGATCTCACCCTGGGGTTGGGAATGCACAGCTCCCAATCCCAGGGTTGTTAGGTACTCCTCCCAAAAGTCCAAACACAAAAGCATCTCTATTCATTGCCCACTAGAATTTGAAACTAGTTCTAAATTGACTGATTGCACCAGACAATAAGTTTAGAACCAGCCAGGTTTGCATGTGACCTTGTCATCACAGTGACAAGGTATAAACTGTTAATGATGGTTGACAGAGGGTCATCCTCCTCAACCGAGTCAACATTGGGAATTACTGAAGATAATTCCAATTCCTCTCTGGCAATGTATGACTTGAGTTTAACATGAATAGTTCTTTCAGTTTGGTCATCAAAGATGCCCTTAATTACAAAATTGATGGACTAATTTTCTTTAAATTCTGTAAGGTCCCTGCCATTTGGGTGCTAATTTTCTACTCTGATTGGCGGGGGCCGTTTCGTTCAGTCTCATTACTAAATAGCCCTCTTTCAGTACCAGTGGACGCACCTGCCTATCATAATAGTGAGCATATCGCGTACGTGCTTGACTGGACGCCTCAGCAGCTACTCTTCAGGCATTTTAAATTTTTATGAGAATTTCTGAAGGATAATCCTCACCGAAGTTAACATTGTGCCTGTTAAGCAAGCCTGATACAAAATTACATGAATGGCCGGTGAACAGTAAGAGTGACTGTGTATTGATCGACTGATGTACCGCTGTGATCAGTGCAAATTTTTTTTTTTTTTTTTTTTTTTTTTATTTTTACATGCAAGCATGCGTATAACGTACAAGAAAAACAGAACAAATATAACATAGAACAAAAGTACAAAGCACACATATGTACAAGGACAAAGGAACAAATCAATAGAAGACCAGCCAGAAGGGCTGACCACAAAAAAATGCATATACAAACAATACACAATTAGTAACACAGTGTAATACAAACATAAGGGAAAACCCCAGGACAAAATGCACACAAAACAAGCCTGCTAACACCTCAAATACATACAGAGAGGCGAGAAACATACAAGAATAAGGACAATAACAATAAAGAAAACAGATCCGCCATAACAAACGGAAGGCAAAACATAAAGAGCACACGCCAACAGCCTGAAGGGCACACAATATGACAAACAAGTGCACACGACATCCATAACCGAACACACAAACGCATAGGAACCGCACACCCCCCCACGAGCCATACAAAAAAACCCACAAAACAAACCGGAGCACGCAGGAACCGGGAAACAATACCCACCCCACCCAGTCACATACACACCCCACAACCAGGCAACACAAAATACATATAAATCACTTGCGAGGAACATAGGAAGAAACGTACTTCTCCGGGAACAGCTCACAAGGATATTTCGACTTGTAAGCTTCCCAGACGAGATCTTCAAGGTCGGTAGGGTTTTTGATCCCCCGCGCTCGAGCGGGTATCATAAACTCGGGAACATCTATATCTGGCGGCATCGGCCAAAGCCTAAGGTCACTGACGCAAGTCGCATAACGAGGCTGGGGAGCGCCAACCACGCCCTTCGAGGAAGCAGATGACACCGGAGAAGCGGACGAGGGACGCAGAGCCTGCCACGCCTTCGCCATCGGAGCAGGTGTCGGACGCTGAGACGACAGCACTTCCACGGATACCGCAGGAGACACGGAAGGGACTGCAGGAAACGGAAGAGGCGGCAAGACCGCTGCCGAGGAAATGGGTAACGAGGAAGGGGCCACAGAACATCCAGAGCGAGCATCCTTTCTCAACATCACCACCAGGCCACCCCGCTCACCACCAACTACAGCAGGGGGAACCACCGCCCACGAAGAACCGGAGCCATCCGACGCAGGACCCTCGGACACCGGACCAGAGGTTGAGGCCGAAACGCCGGCACCGGCATCCTCAGGCAAGTGTACCTCCGCCACCACCGTAGTGTGCACCACATCCGGAGCCACGCCACCGTCAACGGAAGGACGACACTCGTCGAATTCGCCAACATCAGCCCATGCAGAAGAACGCCGGGAACGCTTAGGCTCGGGCCGCACATCATCAGACCCGGAGGCAGACTCAGCGACCCGCGCAGCACCAACCGAGCGAACCGACGCACGCCGCAGCACGGAAGCCTCCTCAACCACACGGGGCACCAGGCCAGGCACAGGAGGGAATTCCGGATCCACCTCAGCTCCCAGCACAGCCGGGACAGACGGCGAGGGTGCAGGGACCAGGACAGACACAGCAGAGGAAGAACTGGAAGACGAGGGGACCGAGCAAACGGCAGGCGGAAGAGGCTCAGGGACACCAGCTGGAGCACTAGGCGAGGACCCAACCTCCGGAGGAGATGCGGCAACAACAGGGGGCGCAACAGGCGGAGCAACAGCTGCTACAGAGGGCACCTCCTCAGCCGAAGAGACGTCCATACCCACCGAATCATCCCCCACAGGAAGGGGCGGAAAATCCTCCTCACTGAAGAGGTTCACTGGTGCAACAGGAGGCGCAGAACAGTCAGCAGCCTGATGGCCCAAAAGACCACAACGATAACACGTCCGCGGCTGACGGGCGTAAAACACCCGAACGTTGAACCCCATAAGGCGCACAGAGGACGGAATATCCGCCCGGAGTCTCATGCCCAGGGTGCGAATGTTAGACCTCACACCCTTAAGAGGACTAGAAGACACCACGTTCACTCTCACACTAACAACTGCGCCAAACCGCCCGAAATACCGCCGTAGCAGAGCCTCTGGAAACTCCAAGGGAGCCCCATGCACACTGATGTAAGTAAGTGCACCACTTCTATCCGAGAGGGTGACAGTGCCCGCACCATCCGGCAGGGGCAGTGTCCGCCCCTCGTATCGCCGGAGAAAATCGCGATACGCCGCCTCCTCTGCAAACTTCACAATGGCCCTACGGGCCGTTACCAATTCTATCCCATAAATCGCAAACACAGGGACAGAGCAGTTCACAAGCCAGGGCAATCTCCGGGTAACCAGCCCGCACAGAGAACTCTAGTCCCACAGACTGAGCCCGGACGACTGGGGGTAGAGGGACCCCCATCGTAACGCCACGTCAGCACAGGCGAGCAGACACACACCCGCCCCCAACCGGCCGAAACGGGCAAACAACACCAAACTGCTGGAGCGCCGATTCAACACGTCTGCCCCGCACCGAAGCTAGGGCCAGACCACCAGTTGGTTAGTTTCATCATGCCATTTGCCTGAGGGTGTATGCAGTGGTGAGCACGGTGTTTGTTTCTAAGATCTGGCATACTTCTTTTAAAATCTTTCCCACAAACTCCTGTCCCCTGTCAGACACTAAAACTTTAGGAGGTCCAAACACCGTTACAAATCTACTTAAAAATGCGTCGGCTACTCTCTGTGGGTCCTTACGTGGAAGTTCTACCAAGGTGGTATACCTGGACATATGGTCCACCAACACCAGTGCGTACCTATTCACTAAGTAACTACTGTGCAAATCAATTAGGTTAGCACCTGCTCTATCTAGTGATTCAAAAATTTCAGGAAACTCTTGGAGTAGGGCCTGTACCTTTGGGGTACCTTTTCGTCTCTGTTGGAACAAGACTTTACATACCTACTTCTGCTAATAAGCCAGGTAAATAGAATAAGGACTTTGCTCTCATATAAGTCTTGTACACCTCAGGGTTACACGAGATTTTGGACGCATAAGCAAATTTTAATGCTGACAATATTAGTGCATCAGGGATGACTAGTTGGAGAATCGCCCTATCCTTGTGGTCTTTTACATGGTACAATACTCCTTCCCTAAGCTCCAATACATCCATCAGCGCTCTACTTTTCTTTGCTGGATATTTCCCTCCCTCTAAATGGTTGATTCTCTTACCACCTCGATTCCTTCATTTGTAATCTCTCATCCTATCACTCCCTATTGTTTCAATATTTGTTCTCATTAATAATTGCTATGTTTCTACTCACTGCGTCAGGGACAACATGTGATGGCCCGGGCTTGTAAATTATTTGGAATCAATGTCCTGACAGCTCATGACCCCATCGTGACATTCGAGGGCACTTTTTCTTTTAAAAAATGTGGGTCAGAGCTCTATGATCAATATATATCACGAAATGGCGTTGGAACAAGTAGGGTTCAAAGTATCTCACACTCAACTACGGCTAGTGCTTCCTTGTCTGTGGCTGAATATCGTACCTCAGGGCCCTTCACCTTTCTATTGAAATATGCTACGGGAAGTGGATGATTCTCTGAGTCACGCTAAATTAAACAGCAACCTATGGCAATGCCACTTGCATCAGTATGCACTTCCCACTCCTCCTCAAAATTAGGAACCGCTAACACTGGAGTAGTTATCAACTGTGCCTTTATTTTCGCGTGTGCTTCATCATGTTCTTTAGTCTATACAAATTTTGCATTCTTCTTTGTGAGGTCCGTCAGTGAGGCTGACGTCCTCGCAAAACCCTCTATGGCGACGGAAAAACCCCGCTGTGCCCAGAAATCTGGGTACATCCTTTGCTGTTCGTGGAGTCTGCATGTCAGCGATAGCCCTACAGGAATCTGGGTCAGGGCGTATCCCATCTGTGCTTACCTGGAATCCCAGAAATTTGAATTTGAGAGGCCAGAGTGCACTTCTTAACGTTCAACTTAAATCGAGGCTTATTTAACGGCGACTGTCTGTCAAATCACTGAGATGCTCATCAAAGGTCCTGGAGTAAATAACTACATATAAGTAGGCTATGGAATGTTTACCTAGAACTGGACTAAGTATATAATTAATGGCCCTCTGAAAAGACGAAGGGGCTGTTTTCAAGCCGAAAGGCATACCCTTGAATTGATACGTGTGGACGTTATCCGTGAACGCGGTCTTTTCCCTGTCTCTCTGCTACCGGTATAGCCCAATAAGCTGATTTCGCATAAAGAGTAGAGAAGTACTTGCTTGTGCCAAAATCATCGACCATTTCTTGAATCAACGACAAGGGATATACATCACCTGTCGTTATTTCATTTTTTTTCGATAATTTACACAGAACCTATAGCTACTGTCTGGTTTACGTACAAGTACCACCGGAGACAACCAAGGTGACATATTTGGCTCTATCACTTCTTGCCTCGGTATCTTTTGACATTCGTCCCTGATAATTTGTCAACCCGTTCTCGCAAATTTAATAAGTCAATATTGACTTTACGAATTTGCGAGAACGGGTTGCAATTTGTTTAGCCTGCTCCGGAAGTCGCCACTGCCGCGCATAAACAGGATGGTGGTGACCTGTTGGGATTGTATGTTCTATTTGAGGTAACAGTTCTATCTCATCGTCTGTTCTAGCAAACAATTTGGGGAACTTCCTCAGTACCTCTCGTATTTGTTTCCTCTCGGCTGGTGATATGTGCTGAAAATCAAGGGCTGCAATTGTCCTTTTCTGTGAGAACTAATGGGGACTCGGTATCACTCTGGAATGGTTTACCTCTCTCCTTAATGTGAAGTGCGCTACACTGCGCTGCGACTGTCGCTGCCTCAGGTGTGTCACTGGATTATTTCCCCTTCTTCAATGATCACGCCCTGAGACAGTTTGTCACCCACTCTGAAGTGATAGGCTTTGTGAGAAAGATTGATCACCGGAAGAAGTGCACCTTTTTCATGAAACAAATGTTCGATGGTGAGGTATAAGCAATTTATCCAATCTGCCTGACACTTGAAGAGTGCTTCCTGGTTGAATATACTTCCCCACAGCCACCTTAATGAATTTAAATGACCGCCGTGGGCATGTCTGCTTGTGCATGGCATGGAGTGAACAAGTTTTCTTGTCTGGGACTTGAAGAGACTCGGCCAATAGCTTAGGGAGATTTGCATGATATTTGGCCTTTCTCTGAATGGACGCAATAACAGGAGGGTGGTCTGTCAATTTGTCCACGCCAGAGCCTTGACAGGATGACACCACCCACACCGAACACCAGAGCAGTGAGGGGATGACAACACCCACACCGAACAGGCAGCAAGGAGAACTTGCTGAACCAGTTCAAAATGTCCGATTTCTGCGGCCGCTATTAACGGCGTTGGTATTCCAGCTTCAATATCAGCTCTAGCGAGGAGATGAATTTTCGATATACGAAAATGCCAGCGTTGACAGGCTAAGGAGTGTGCCGTCTGTGATATTCCTGCCACTTCATTAACGTCCGCCCCCGAAAACATAGATGTCATTACAGTGAGTCTATACAATTTTGAAAACTGAACCACACACCAGAAGATGAGACGACGATGATTCGGTCCGTCCTGAACCATTATCAAGTCGATTGATAATGGTCCAGGACGGACCAAATCGTCATCGTCTCATTTTCTGGTGTGTGTGGTTTAGTCTTCATATCTTCAGCCACGTTATTATAACAAATTATTTCACCTTTCCACACGTACACAAATATTAACTAAAATCTTAATTTAAACGCCGCACGAAATGCCTAATTAACCAGACGTGTAGTGAAAATAAAATATTGTTACCTTGATTTAAGTGATCTGACCATTGCTTCATTTCTTTCCTTGACTGCTACCATGAGAGGGGTGTGTCCCGCACGATTAACCTCCGGCATTTTGTTATCCCTAGTGGTAGGAGAGCAATGACAGTCCTTTCACCACTAACAGCCAGGATCAGGGGTGACTGAACTGTCGGTAGGCTTGTTCACCTAAAAAAAAATTATACAGCCTAGCATTTTATGAAGTTAAATAGTTATGTTGATTTTTGTACAATTATTGTCACATGGATATATGAAGCAACAACACATGCTCCTCCTCACATGGGATATGTACACCAATTGATGTACATTCAGTTTACTTTTGTCCTGAACAATGTTCAAGTGTAAACCATATTTGGTGATTGGCCAGAAAGCTATTGTCCGGACCTTAACAATCCTCCCGGAATGTCTCAAGTCGCAGTGAACACTGCTACTCGAGAGGTCGGATAGGCCTTACTCCCAACAAACGTCCCTTCTCTCGACGTCAGCTTGACGTTCCCTCATTCGACCACCCATGAACCCTCCAAACATGTGTTCCCTTGACAATCAGGGGAAACTTCTAGTGACCTTGAAACCTTGTGTAGCAACTAGATGGTAGTGGCCTCTGTCGACTTACTAACAACCACCAGTCATATTAACTATCCAGACAATAAACCAACAAAAGATTAGATTAAACCTTTCTGGTTCCACAGGACCATGGCAACCACAGTCAGATTCCACTGACTTGTCAGACCTAAGGCGCATTGCGACCCAAATCCTGAACGTGGTCTATGGGGCCACTAATAACCACTTCAAAAATATCTACAGCATACCCAACGGAGCCGTCATGGTGGTTCCCAATGGTAACCTTACTAAACTGGTCTCTTCTGTCTCTGTGGAAAACTTAGAAATGTGGGGATATCAACCTATCGCCCATCAGAGTACCAATCCAAGAGAACAATCTATATTCACAGAGCCCACAAGATTATCATTGACCATGAAGAAAAGGAGATAATGGCAGAAATAGATACCACGAACAAAGATTTGAAAACAGTCCTAGCACTCAGGATTACCAATGAAACGAGCACCAACTGTCTTAAAGCTCACTCTGGCTACAGCTGAACAGGCATCAAAGGCTAGCTCTGAGGGGATTTCCGCCTTTGGCTTTAAGTCGGACCCCGACCAAATCTCATTGCAATAGTTCTAAAAAATCAAACAACGTTTTAAATGTTTTCGTTATGATCACTACTTCAACGCATGTCCGAACGGAACACCCAAATGCAGCATCTGTGCCGGTGAACGGTTACAAAGCCTGTAAAAGTTGGACCCCTCCTCCCCCCTCCCCCTAAAAAAAAAATGCGACCAATGCAATGGACCCCACAAAGCCATCTCCCACTTGTGGGAAATGAGCAATGAGAATCAAACTAGTACAGGAAACCGAAGATGAAGCTAATAAACAGGCCGCCACCACCAGACCTGTACCATCTCCACTCACCAATGCCTGGGGCACATCCAATCAGCAAGCCACCAACTTCCCACCCATGGACCATCAACAACCTGCCCAAGCCGGGAACCTTATCACTCAACCCACCTCCAACCCCACAGGCGCCCTTCTAGCAGATCCCAAACCAGCACCAAATAGTGTCAGGTAGTCAACCCTATGATGGGACAACCCCCAAACCCCATCCGCGGCCGACTTGGGGGATACAACTGCTGGAATTCGCAAAAACTGCTGTCAGATGACCCTGTCAGCCTGCTGGAGCTCTGGAACTCCCTCTTGAAGGTCAATAGCTTTCCAGAAATCAACATATCCCAAACCAATCTGGCCACACTAACCTCCAATGGAAGTGGACCTACTGCTCAAGATCAACACCACTTCTAACCAATCCTGTACCTCCACCCTACATCTCCCCCAGGTTCTTCACCTCTCAGCAATCACCAGGCCCTGCACCACCCACCTAACTAACCCCCTGCCCAGGCCAACCCCCCCCCCCCCCCATCCTTATTGCACCCTTCCCCGAATCCCACAGCATCCAGACAGGCCTCCAGCTCACCATCAACTAAGGCAGTCGGGGCTCTCAAACGAGGCCCATCCTCAGATACGGAGACTGAATTCTCTGCCTGCAGCACCGACACGAGCTCTACGAGTGTGAACGTTGAAGATAACAGCAACGAAGCTACGAGCTCGGTACCATGCAAACCCCAATTGGGCTATATTATTAATTCTACTTCTGCTAGACTACCCAAAGCTGACCCGCCCCGCCCCAGCAGCCAAGCGACCAAACACGCAACAGTCACAGGAAGACAAACGTTGAACTCGCTCGAACCACGAATTGGGAAAGGAAATGGAGGATTACCACAAACCCAGATGAGATTGAAAAACGTAGAATAGGTTATATGGCAAACAAAATAGAAAACGAAGGTGGAGTGCATATCAGGGGTGAACAAATAGCCATTTCCAACGCCAACAGTGTTCAGGTACAACTTCAATAGACTATTTCAACTTAAATCGGTATGTACGTTTCAGAGGACAGCAACAGCCAAAGGATCTCTGAAGCTCTTCCGTTTCTGCTAATCCGTCCCATGTCAAGCTTCACTTGTACAAGATGGTCATAAGACCCAGCCTCGAGTACCCTTGTACTCCCCCTGAGCCTCGCTACCAAGCCCATCAAACTAAATGTACAGAGTTCAAAACAAAGCGCTGAGCTTCGCGGTGAACTTGGCCCTGGCAGACAGTGAGGACCGACCAAATTCATGGAACCCTCAAAATGATGCCTATGAACATCATACTCAGTTGCCTAGCAAGAAGGGAACTGTACTGTATGCAGCAGCTGTTACCAATCTATAAGATCCAGATGTAGCCATCAACACAGCCAGTGACAGCAAGCGCGCGCGCGCGCGCGCGCGCGCACACACACACACACACACACACACACACACACACACACACACACACACACACACACACACACACACACACACACACACACTGTGTGTGTGTGTGTGTGTGGAATGTGGTCCCAATATACAAAAAGGGCGACAGACAAGAGGCACTGAACTACAGGCCAGTGTCCTTGACTTGTAAACCATGCAAGGTGATGGCGAAGATCGTGAGAAAAAACCTGGTAACACATCTGGAGAGAAGGGACTTCGTGACAAATCGCCAACATGGATTCAGGGAGGGTAAATCTTGCCTTACAGGCTTGATAGAATTCTACGATCAGGTGACACAGATTAAGCAAGAAAGAGAGGGCTGGGCGGACTGCATTTTCTTGGATTGTCGGAAAGCCTTTGACACAGTACCGCATAAGAGGCTGGTACATAAGCTGGAGAGACAGGCAGGTGTAGCTGGTAAGGTGCTCCAGTGGATAAGGGAGTATCTAAGCAATAGGAAGCAGAGAGTTACGGTGAGGGGTGAGACCTCCGATTGGCGTGAAGTCACCAGTGGAGTCCCACAGGGCTCTGTACTCGGTCCTATCTTGTTTCTTATATATGTAAATGATCTCCCGGAGGGTATCGATTCATTTCTCTCAATGTTTGCGGACGATGCTAAAATTATGAGAAGGATTAAAACAGAAGAGGACTGTTTGAGGCTTCAAGAAGACCTAGACAAGCTGGAGGAATGGTCGAACAAATGGTTGTTAGAGTTTAACCCAACCAAATGTAATGTAATGAAGATAGGTGTAGGGAGCAGGAGGCCAGATACAAGGTATCATCTGGGAGAGGAAATTCTTCAGGAGTCAGAGAAGGAAAAAGACTTGGGGGTTGATATCACGCCAGACCTGTCTCCTGCAGCACATATCAAGCGGATAACATCAGCGGCATATGCCAGGCTGGCCAACATACGAACGGCATTCAGAAACTTGTGTAAAGAATCATTCAGAACTTTGTATACCACATATGTCAGGCCAATCCTGGAGTATGCAGCCCCAGCATGGAGTCCATATCTAGTCAAGGATAAGACTAAACTGGAAAAGGTTCAAAGGTTTGCCACCAGACTAGTACCCGAGCTGAGAGGTATGAGCTACGAGGAGAGACTACGGGAATTAAACCTCACTTCGCTGGAAGACAGAAGAGTTAGGGGGGACATGATCACCACATTCAAGATTCTGAAGGGGATTGATAGGGTAGATAAAGACAGTCTATTTAACACAAGGGGAACACGCACAAGGGGACACAGGTGGAAACTGAGTGCCCAAATGAGCCACAGAGATATTAGAAAGAACTTTTTTAGTGTCAGAGTGGTTGACAAATGGAATGCATTAGGAAGTGATGTGGTGGAGGCTGACTCCATACACAGTTTCAAGTGTAGATATGACAGAGCCCGATAGGCTCAGGAATCTGTACACCTGTTGATTGACGGTTGAGAGGCGGGACCAAAGAGCCAGGGCTCAACCCCGGCAAACACAACTAGGTGAGTACACCCCCCCCCCCCACACACACACACACACACACACACACACACACACACACACACACACACACACACACACACACACACACACACACACCACCCCCTACCCCCCACCTCCTCTCCCTCCCTCCCTCACGCACGTGTCCGAATGGCAAGACGCATGAGCCTTTCAACAATTTCAAACAAAATTGGTGAAACCACCGCTGTGCACCATTCTAACACGGGGTTTGTCTCTGATCTTCTCTTAAATCACCCTTACCCCTACCCGTATTCTATTTACTTCACTTATATACCAAGAGACCCAAGAATTGCTTCTAGCCGAATCCCACGCCACGTGGTCTTAGCCGTTTTGACCGGCTAAGATTCTACAGCCTTACAACGTGGTACTAGCCGCCTAGCAAACTCAAGAGTCTCCTGCTGCCAGCACCAGACCATTAACAAGAAGCGTTAATTAACCGGGGTCTGGACCGATTAATCACTCATTAACACCTTGGGGCTTGATCCCCAATTACTTGGAAAAGGAGGGAAGAATCTACGTTAAGTGTGGGAAATTATGGCAGAGGGATAACTGAACTCTTAAGCTTTGTTAGGCTTGCGGCCCAACTAAAACTCAGACTCGTGGAGACCACGTGCCAAGGACATGTGAAACATGAAAACATGGAAATAATAAAATGCAAATTACACACTAAGTATTTATTTACTGCAAAATCTAAACAAAAACTAAATAGACCTTGTTTATGCATTGTTAATCGCCTGGAAAGAGACGTTGTTGTCTTGCCTATATACAGAGTTCTTTGGCGCATATAGTCCCCAAGTGGGCATTTGAAGGCATAGACGACGTTAGTTTCCTTCAAGGCATTATGCTTGGTGTCTGGAGAGTTCTTCATGAGTAGGTTGGCCGCTTTTTTGGTTTAATAGTAAATTGTCAATTGTATTTTCTGATTTTTGTATGTAGGAATAACGTTCCTATCAACAATATCTTTCAGGACCCTTTCCTCCGTTTTATGAGCCGTCGAAAAGAAGTTCATGTAAAATAGTCTAATAGGAGGTACATGTGTTGTGTTAGTTGACTCTTCAGAGGTTGCATGGCATTTCACCTTTATATTGTGACGGTAAAGCGTTGGTGTTCGGCTGTTTCAAAAGCTGGGGGCAGGGCCTCGTCACATCACAAAAAAAAGAGAGAAAAGTTTGTCCTTTCGTCTGTGGTAAGGTAATGGGAAGACACAAAAAACACAAGTATATAACCAATGAAATTTTAATTACTCTAGAAAACAAGACATGAATAAAGGCAATCTCATAAAATGCAGGATAAGTCGACAAACAAAACATGAATAATCACTGGCAATGAAAAGTTACTCTAAGACTAGAATGCAAAAATAGTGATAGCAATATAAATTAATATGTGCGTTGCTGGAATACTGACTTCAAGCTGCCACCTCCCTTAGTACACGAAAGCCAAGGCTTAGTCTACTAGCGAGAGATGTCAACTCCAAGGAGCACAGGGCCACCGATCATGGCTTCAAGTTCTCTACTTCTAAGACTTGTGCCATGACTTTTACGCGGAAACGGGTTGTTCTACGTCCCTCTTTGTCACTTTATGGTCATCTCCTTGAATACAAAGATTCCGCAAAGCTTTTGGGGTTATTCCTTGACACTCGTTTGTCTTGGTCTCCCCATATCTCTTACCTCCGTGTTGAGTGCTCTAAGGCCCTTACCCTCCTTTGGGTCTTGTCCCATACTTCTTGGGGAGCAGATAGGCGCACTCTCCTTGCTTTACATTCCTCTCTTGTCCTGTCTAAGCTCGATTATGGTTGCCCTGCTTACTCGTCTGCTTCTCCTTCTACTCTTCGCCGTCTTGATGCTTTGCACCATACTGGGTTGCGCCTCAGTTCTGGTGCCTTTCATTCGACTCCCGTCCTTAGCTTGTATGTTGACACTGGCTTCCTGTCTCTCCAGGACCACCGTGATCGCTACTGTCTTCGCTATCTTGTGCGGTCCTTACAACATCCTTCCTCTCGCCTCTGTCGTGCTTTAACTTTTATCCCTCCTGCGGTTCCTGTTCCTCTTCACCACTTCCCTCTTTCTGTCCGGTTATCTCGCCTCCAGGATTCTCTTTCCGTTCGTATTTCTAATGTTTCTCCTCGTGTTGTTCCTTCTTTGCCCCCGTGGAGAGTCCCTCTTCTGCGGTTTTGTACTTCCTTGACCCGTATCACTAAAGCTTTTACCCCTCCTACGGTTCTAAAACGCCTTTTCCTTGAGCACTTTTCTTCTCACTCCTGCTCCGTTTCTGTCTTCACCGATGGGTCTAAGTCGGCGGACGTTGTTGGCTACTCTGTTGTTTTTCCTGATTGCACTTATGTGTGTCACTTACCTCCGGAGACTAGTATCTTTACAGCGGAACTTTATGCCATTCTCTATGCTCTTCGTCTCCTGCTGTCTCGTCGTCAGTCCACCTTTGTAGTTGTTGTTGACTCTAGTAGTGCCCTCATGGCTCTCGGGTCCTTTAATCCGGTTCATCCAGTAGTTGTCGAGATCCAGCATTGGCTGTTTCTTGTTCACAGTAAATTTAAGTCGGTCGAGTTTTGTTGGATTCCCAGCCATACTGGTGTCTCTTTAAATGAGCGTGCGGATGCTGCCGCCAAGGAAGCTGTCCGCTCTTGTCCTATCTCTCGTAAAGGCATTCCGTATTCAGACTTTAACCCGGTTATCCATTCCTCAGTCCTTACCCGTTGGCAGGCTTCTTGGTTGTCTGTTACTGGTAACAAGCTACGTACTCTTAAATGTTGTTTCCTCGTGGCCGTCCTCCTTCCACCTTAACCGGCGGTGGGAAACAGCTCTGGCGAGATTGCGTATTGGCTATACTCACTTAACCCATGGTCACTTGATGGAGCGCCGCCCTGCTCCTTATTGTCCTAGTTGCATTGTCCCTCTTACGGTCGTGCATGTCCTTCTTGAATGTCTCGACTTCCAGGACGAGCGTGCGTCTTGCTTTCTGACCGCCCCTCGCGGTCACCTGTCCCTCAATAGAATTCTTGGTGACTCGGATACTTTTGATATCGTTCGCCTTATGCGTTTTTGTTCTCGTATTGGCATCCTTGGTGATATTTAGCGCCCTCTGATTATTTTGCGTATTTGATGGTGCTACATAGCCTTCCCATTTTGGTGCCTTCTTTTGATAATTACTTACTTCATGTAGTGGAGTGATAGTTGGAGTTGCTTCTACTTCATAGACTCTGGAGAGGGCGTCGGCTATGATGTTGTCAGAACCCTTGATATAGCGGATCTCCAGGTTGAAATCTTGCAGATATAAAGCCCATCGTAGAAGACGTTGGTTATGGAATTGGGCTTGATGTAAGAAGTGGAGAGGATTGTGGTCTGAGAAGATGGTGGTAGACCTGGCACCTTGTAGGTATGGAGCAAAGTGCTGGAGATTCAGGACGATGGAGAGTAGCTCCTTCTCAATAGTGCTGTAGTTCCTCTGGTGGGGTTCCAACTTGTAGCTGTAGTAGCTGACAGGTAGAACCTCCTCGCCTCGTTGCTGCATCAGGACACCACCGATGCCGGTACCACTGGCGTCGACATGAAGGATGAAAGGCTTGGTGATATCTGGCGAGGCGAGAATGGGATTAGAACAGAGGAGGAATTTGAGTTGTTCGAAAGCAACGGTTTGCTGCATGGTCCAATTATACCGTTGCTTGGGACTGGTTAGTGATTAATGGTGTGGCTACTGTACTAAAATTTCTCGCAAACCTACGGTAGTAGGAGGCAAGACCAAGGAAGCGCAGGAGCTGCTTCCTGGTGGTAGGCTGTGGATAATGCTGGATGGCTCGAGTGTGTGTGTCTAACGGAGCTAGGCTGCCACTCCCAATTACATGACCCAGATAACGCACTTTACCTTTGGCAAAGGTGGACTTGCCCAGGTTGATGGTGAGGCCGGCTGTCAGGAGCTTGGCGAACAGTCGTTGCAGCTGGAGCAGATGTTCGCTCCAGGTGTTGGATGCTACGACGATATCATCCAAATAGGCGTAGGTGTTATCCAAGCCCTGGATGACGCGGTTGACAGCTCTCTGAAAGGTGGCCGGGGCATTACATAGTCCGAAAGGAAGGCGTTCATATCTGTAAAGTCCAAAGGGAGTGATAAAGGCAGATATTTCTTTGGCTCGCTCTGTTAGACACACTTGGTAATATCCCTTAAGCAAGTCCACTTGGGACAAGTACTGGGCATTACCAATGGCGTCAAGAATGTCATTTTTCCTTGGCAAGGGGTATGCATCCTTGACAGTCACATTATTTAATTTACGGTAATCCGTACACAGTCTCACCTTACCTTGGGGTTTTGGCACCAAGATACAGGGTGAGGCCCAGGGGAACTCAAAAGGTGTAGCCAGTCCATGATCCAAGAGGTACTGCACCTCAGCACGCATGACTCCTTCTTGCTAGGGCTGATTCGGTAGAAGGGTTGACGAATCGGCCGGGTGTCAGGGAGCAGTTGGATGTCGTGCTGGGTAACATTACACTCTTGTGGATCATCTCGGAACAACAACTGATGTTCTTTGAAGATCTTGATGAGAGGTGCACTATGATTGTCCTGAAAATAATTGGGAAGATCAGTTAGGATTTCCGAATTAGAAAGCGCTGACTCCTTGTCAGTGCTTTCGGGAGGAGAAGCAGGGAAGGTCTCACTGTGAATGTATGGCTCTATAAAGGAAGAGTAGGTTAGCATGACAGTGGGAGGAGTACCGTTATATAGCTTCAGGAGCTTGACGTGGCACAACTGGGTCTTCCGCCGCCTATCTGGAGTCTCTAGAACGTAGTTGTGGTTGTTTCTGCACTCCTTGATGCGGTAGGGTCCTGAAAACCTGTTTTGTAAAGGAGAACCTGGGATAGGGAAATAAGCAAGCACAAAGTCTCCTGTTTTAAATTTCCTTACTCTGCTGGTCTGGTCGTAATGAGTCTTCATCCTCTCCGGTGCTTTCAATAGATTATCTTGGGCAAAACTGTGGACCCTCTCTAGAATGTGTTGTAGGTTTTGAAGAATCTGGGGCACATTCTGATGCTCACTGAAGGTGGCATCACGTAGAGTCTTTGAAAGCCTTGAGAGGAGTACGGCACTTACGTCCGTAGAGCATCTCATAAGGAGATACTCCTAGAGACTCATTGGGAAGACTTCTAAAGATACACATTATCAGGTCAATTTGCTTATCCCAATCCTTAGAGGTTTCATTACAAAACTTCATCAGGAGTGCTTTAATAGTCTGATGACTACGCTCAAGAGAACCCTGTGAAGCAGGATGATAGGGGCTGGACAATACCTGTTTGAGGTTGAATTCTTCCAGTGTCCTCTTGAAGAGATCACTGGTGAAGTTGGTGCCACAGTCGCTCTGAACCTCCCTTGGAAATCCATACTGGGTGAAGATCTTCAATAAGTGTTTCACAACCGTAGCAGCCGTAATATTCTTTACTGGAACTGCTATGGGGAATCTGGTGGTAGGACACAGGATGGTTAAGTTATAGGCGTTACCTGAACTGGTCCGAGGTAAAGGACCAACACAGTCTATAATAAGTCTGTGGAAAGGTTCCGCAGGCACCTGTATGGGAGTCAGTGGTGCTCTGGGGATAGAGATGTTCGGTTTACCTGCTACCTGACATGTATGACATTGTTTGACGTACTGTTTGACGCTATTTACCATACCTGGCCAGTAGTAGTCTTGACGGATTCCATGGTAGGTCTTGTTAAATCCGTAGTGGGGGAGTGCTCCGTGGGCCAGGTGTAGAATAGTGGGCCGCAGGCTGGCAGGAATCACAAGTTGTTCGATGTTGGCCCAATCGTCCTCCTCCTTCAGTTTACTGGGTCTATATCTGCGGTAGAGCAAGTCGTTCTCTAGGAAGAACCCAGGAATACTGTCGGGTTGAGTCTCAGCCTGGAAAAATAATGGTGTTAAGGTAAGATCTTCCCTCTGCAACTTACGGAACTCCAACTTGCTCAGATTCGGGGGTAGTTTCTGAGGGTCTTGAGGGACAGCGGTAGCAGTAGAGTCAGCTGGCTGTGGTCGTGCAGCTTGTGCACGGGTGGTCACTAAAACCGGAGGAGAAACTTCATCACTCTCTTGAACCTTTGCTGGAACATACTCTAAGATGGGATTATCCATTACAGAGGTACACACCTGGGGTTTGTCCATGACGATCAGGTTGGTCGGTTGCAGGTCTTCTGCCAAGTCGTTGCCCAGGAGAAGTTGCACTCCAGGCATGGGAAAAGGCTTTTCCCTGATGGCGACTTGGACTTCACCGGTCACGAAGGGACAATCCAGGTGGACTCTGGCGAGAGGATAAGGAGTGGTAGCAGTGAGGTCAGTGATGAAGACAGTTTCTCCGGTGGAGGCGATATTGGGCACAGCTGACTTCAAAATAATCGATTGAAGAGTCGCTGTGTCCCTCAAGATCTTCAGTTTGAAATGTCGCTCCGGATTTGAGCCGTTGGTAGAGACAGTTCCAGTATACAGGTGTTTACTGAAAAGAGAAAGATCATTAACATGAACACCAACATTCATCACAGGCTTACCGGACTTAGGAGGAGTCTGTTTGGGTTTAGGTGATTCGGTATTTCCTTTGTATTGAGACTTACCACATTTATCTATGGTATGTCCATAGAGTCTACAATACTTACAGTACAATTGCGAGCCAGCTTATTCAGTACTCACTTTCTCGTAACTGTACCAAGACTTCTTACTGGAAGATGGTTCTGGTGTCAGCCGGTGGATGAGGCTGTGTCAGCCGTCTTAGCACACTTTAGGTAGTCGGTTTCTTCTTTATCTGCTAAATATAGGCGGACAGGAGGCGGCACACGCCCCAAGAATTCTTCAACTAGCATAAGGTTGACGAGTTCTGCAAAAGTAGAGACATGTGCTGCTTCCAGCCATTTCATAAAATATCTCCTTTTGGTATTAGCAAATTCGAGAAAGGTAGTGGTACTTGCCTTCAGGTGGTCACGGAATTTCCTTCGATAACTTTCGGTGGAGAGAAGGTAGGCGTCCAACACTGCTTGTTTCAGAGTCTGGTAGTCATTCTCAGTCGCCAAAGTACTGAGTGTAACTGCAGCTCTACCTGTAAGATGTACTCTGAGAAGGGTTGCCCATTGATCGGCAGGCCAACTAAGTTGATTAGCAAGGGTTTCAACGGTGGTGAAAAACACATCAACTTCTGTTTCTACGAATGGTGGCATTAACTTACTTGCATGTGATATATTGAAACTGACAGGAAGATTGGCAGTATCTTGCTGGCGTTGAGCGAGGTGTGTAGTTTCCAACGCGAATTCTCGTTGACGACATTCCATAGCCAGAGCTGCTTGTTGTTTGTCATGTTCGCGTTGCATCTCCAATTGGCGTTGTTTTGTTTCAAGCTGTATTCGTTCCCGCTCACGGAGTATTGCAATCTCACGTTCTTGTTCTTCTTTCCTCAAGGCAGCTTCTCGTTCCTTTTCTTCCTTTCGTATGGCAGCTGCTTCCCTTTGTTGCTCGAGGGCTTCTCTTTGCATGGCAGCTGCTTCCCTTTGCTGTTCGCGTTCGATCTTGGCCAGCTCTAGTTTGAGTTTCATCGTTGCCAAATCAGTTTTATCTGCAATAAAGTAAGTTTCGTGAGTTTCAGAGTCTATCTTACCTTCCTCTTAAGAGATGATCCAGTAACAGGTTATGTATTTCATTTTTGTTGGCTTGGTAGGGAACTTCTAGTTGATACTCATGTGCAAGAGTTTGTAATTCAGTCCTCTTGGCACGACTTAGTCCCTATTTCACCTGCTGGATCTGTACGGAAAGCTTGGAGACGAAACATGGTGAAATTAGCAAATAAATGCACAACGAATATACTGTTGTGATATGGTGAATGTCAGAAACAGGACAACGTGGCAACTGGTACCTATCCTGTGGAATCGTTAACAATTAATGTTAATTTCGAGATGATAAATGATTAATAAATCAAGGTCGCAGGAAATCTTGTACCCGGTACTCATGTAAGAGGATAAGGGCAAGAAAATCCTACTAAACAAGCGAAACTTGAGTTTCTAAAACAAATGAAACGGTTAATTGCCTCAAAAGTGAAATAGGTAGTCCAAGAATGTAGGCATACCTTGCCGAGTCTCTATAGGACATAAGTTATTCCCACTGAAATTAATATGATACTTACAGAATCAGCGAACTTTTGTGCTCTGAAAAAGAAGGCTAATTCCCTACCAATGTAAATATCATCATCTCTGGCCGACGTGTAGGGGTGCGAGGTGTCAACTGGTGACGAGAACTGCTGCTGAGGTCCCAATTCAGGAAGGAAGCAATGCTTGCTGAAGTACGGTACCTCCTTGATCATGGACTGGCCACACCTTGTGAGTCCCCTTGGGCCTCACCCTGCATCTTGGTGCCGAAACCTCATGGTAAGGTGCGCCTCTGTACTGACTTTCGCAAATTAAATGCCGTCACCATCAAGGATTCCTACCCTTTGCCACGAATCGACGATATACTTGACGCTGTCGGCAATGCAACTTATCTTTCACAGATTGACTTGTTGAAAGGATACTACCAGATCAGCCTGACAGAGCAGGCTAAGGAAATATCTGCCTTCACCGCTCCCTTTAGCCTGTTTAGGTATGAGCGGCTTCCCTTTGGATTGTGTAATGCCCCTGCCACCTTTCAGAAAACTATCAACATAGTCATCCAGGGCCTGGATAACACCTACTTGGATGACATTGCCGTGGCAATCACCAGCTGGGACGACTATCTGCTCCAGCTACAGCGGTTGTTCAACAAGCTCTGGAAAGCCGGCCTCACCATTAACTTGGGCAAGTCTACATTCTCCAAAGGTAAAGTACGCTACCTTGGTCATGTGATAGGCAGTGGCAGCCTTGCTCCCTTAACAGTTCATCAACAAGCCATTCAACATTACCCACGACCTACCACCAGGAAGCAGCTCATGCGCTTCCTAGGTCTAGCGTCGTACTATCGTAGATTCGTGAAAAATTTCAGTACAGTAGCGACACCTCTTATTAACCTGACCAGCCCTAAACAACGATATCATTGGACAACTTCACAGGCGATTGCTTTCGAACAACTGAAGTCTTTATTGTGTACTAATCCCATTCTCGCCTCGCCAGATGTTACGAAGCCCTTCGTTCTCAATGTCGATGCCAGCAGTACTGGCATCGGAGGTGTCCTTATGCAACAGCGTGGCGAAGAGGTTCTTCCTGTCAGCTACTATAGCTACAAGGTGAAACCTCACCAAAGGAATTATAGCACCATCGAGGAGGAGTTGCTGGCAATCGTCCTGAGCATTCAACACAATGAACTTTATCTACAAGGTTACCGATCCCTCACCATCTATTCGGACCACAACCCTCTCCGATTTCTGCAACAGGCCCAGTTCTCTAACCAACGTCTGCTATGCTGGGCACTGTATCTACAGAACTTCAACCTTACCATCTACTTCATCAAGGGCTCTGACAACGTCGTCGCCGACGCACTTTCCAGAGTCCACGATTTGGACTCGCCCACTCCTACTATTCTACACTCCGCTGCAGTCAAATAGGTAATAGGAGCAGGCTTCGGGGGAGAGCTGTCACAGTAAAATCTCTAGGAAGAGATTCGGCCTACTCCATTATCGCCTATTCTACTCATTCACGTCTATATAATCAAGAACTGCAGCCAAGAACAACAACAACAAAAACTACTTCCAGACGTCTAGACAGTAGTACCAGTTTCCTCCCTTCACAACCTGTCACCCCACTCGCACCTGGGTCGCTGGGAGGCCATGCCCTCCCAAACAAGCAATTCAAGTGAGCCGGTTCCTAGTTAAAGGAGACTATCAGCGCCCTCTGGCTGGCCAATATTCTGTACATATAGGGCTACCAAGCTCTCCAAGATTCAGATTACCCCTGTGTGCTGAACTGAGTAGACCCACTAACACATCTCGGTGTGGTAACGGGTTTAGTCAGACTAGCTCATGGTATTCTGCACCATATATTATTTTTCACCTTAACGTAATGTAAATTTGATTATTCATCTTGTTTGTTTTGCACATTTTGTATTAAAGCCAAGCCTGGATATTTTTTGTAATTTGTTTATATACATATTTTTATCAGAGTAAAGTATTTTTAAATATTTTTTCCCTCTGCTTTATCCTACAGTTATCACACTGTGAATACACCTTTTGCAGTTTAATATTTTGTGACTGGCATTACAGACTGCTTAATCATTAACGTTACCGTCACTAATATATATATATTGTGACGGTAACGCGTTGGTGTTCGGCTGTTTAATGCTAGGGGTATGGCCTCGTCACATAGTTATAAAAAAAAATAGAAAAACTGGAACTTCGTCTGTGGTAAGGTAAGGAGAAGACACACAAAACACAAGTAAACTTTAACAATGAAATTTTAATTACGTTAAATAAATCAAAACATGAAAATAATGCACAAACAAATATGTATAATAAAATCAATGAATCAAAATAATAAGAATACTTAAATGACACAATGAAAGTTACGTTAAGGCAAAATAATAAGAAGTGCAACACAAAAGTTAAGTGGGAGGTGCTGGAATATTGGCTTAAAGCCACCACCTCTCTCAGTACACTCTAGAGTCTAGCTGGGAGGAGTGCTGGCTACGAAAGCACGGAACATTCTGAGGACTGATGTTGGGGCGACCCCAGACATCAGGTAGTATTGGGGGGCGAGTGCAGGTGCAGCCAGACCGGCGACCAATCAGCGGAGTCGTAGCGATCAACGGGTAGTTTGGTGGTTGGAGTTCGAACAGGTGGCTGGATGCATACGTTTCTGCTCACCCTGGCAAGCCTTGCTGGTGCTGGTGTTGTTGTCGTTGTTTGACATTTCTTCCATAGTCTTTTATATAATTGTGACGACGTAATTATGAAGGGAAGAGCAGGCTCAATCTCTTGAAGGAGATTATTGTCACAATATATATAGATAGATAGATAGCAGCTAGAGCCTACATTGCCAACATTACGGATGAAAAAGCCCTGATAAAACTGGACTTCAAAAATGCTTTCAATCTGGTTAGAAGGGATGCAGTACTCAGTGTAGTTCATCGCCTTTTTCCTTCCCTCTACCCGTTTGTAAACTCATGTTACAGCAAGAATCTCGCATTGCTTTTCATGCAACATGAAATTGAATCACAAGGTGGTGTCCAACAGGGTGACCCCCTTGCTCCTTTTCTTTTCTGCCTAGTCATCAAGTAAGTTACCGATAACCTGTCCAGTGAGCTCAACATTTGGTTTTTGGACGATGGTACTCTAGCTGGCTCACCAGACTCACTCTTGGATGACATAAGAATAATTCAGGAGCAAGGTGTAAGTCTAGGCCTCACCTTGAACTCTTCCAAGTGCAAATAACCTCCATCAACCAGCACATAATAGAGAACATAAAGGTTGTTTTGCCTGATATTCACATAACCAACCCTG
The DNA here is from genome assembly GCF_040958095.1 of Procambarus clarkii. Classification (NCBI taxonomy): domain Eukaryota; kingdom Metazoa; phylum Arthropoda; class Malacostraca; order Decapoda; family Cambaridae; genus Procambarus; species Procambarus clarkii. The sequence goes on from NC_091155.1 coordinate 11,543,578, forward strand.
AGGGCAGCACACTTCTAGGTGCATCTCTTGGAGGGAATGCCATCGACGAGGTCCTTGGTAAGAAGATCACTGACCTGAAGAGGAAAAACGAAAGGATTGAAGACATCGATGCTCATAATGCACTTTACCTCATCACCAGATGCTTGTCCCTCCTCAGGCAGACCTACTTTCTAAGATGTTCGCCATCTTTCAACAATATTAAATTATAAGAGTACGACAGCTTGCTAAAATAAATGCTAGAAAAGGCCTTAAACCTTTCTCTCAGCGACTAAAAGTTGAAACAGGCCTCCCTTCCTGTCAGACTCGGAGGCCTTGGCATGCTCACAGCAACACAAATTGCGGTACCAGCGTTTCTGTCTCTTTCTGTGGCGTCTGACAACTTGGCGAAGGAAATCCTACCTGAGCACCTAGTTCAACGGGCAGGGTTACATGATCCCAGCTTTACAGACTGCACCAACAAATGGGTCTCTCTCGCAGGACCAGCACCCCAAGGTCCTTGGGGTGCTGGTCCTGAAGCTGCTTTCTGAAGCCCATAAACAATCCAGCTGGGATTGCTCCATTGCCAACCAAGAAGTTGTGACAACACCACATGATACTGCCCGACGTAGAGCTGTAGCAGCTTCCCATGCAGGGGACTTCCTATTAGCAACCGCAATGTCAGCAACTGGCACTCATCTCACACCACAGGCCCTCCACCTTGCTGCCCCAATCCACACCGAATACAGGTGTATTTGCATCAAGGCAGAGGCCGACAGGTACGGAAGGCATGGCCTTCTCTGCCAAAGGACAGGAGGGTGGCATGCAAGGCACGGCGAGGTTAACGACATTATCAAGAGAAGCCTTACCACGGCCGGTTGTCCAGCAGAAAGAGAGCCCCGTTACCTAATGCCCCGCAACTCTGATGAGCCTGTCGGTCGCCCAGACGGGATCATGGTGAACCCCTGGAAGAATGGTAGACAGTTGGTGTGGGACTACACTTGCGTTTCAACCTTAGCCAACACATATGTTAACTTCAGTGCTGCACAGGCAGGAGGTACTGCCATTCACCAGGAACCAGCCAAGTCACGTAAATACGGAGACCTTGATCACCACTACAATTTTGTCCCCATTGCCTCAGAGACACGTGCTCCAAGTTTTTTGAAGGAGCTGGGGTCCAAACTAATTGAAACAACTAGAGACCCTAGAGCCGCCAGTTTTTCCTTCAGCGTCTTAGTGTGGCGATACAGAGAGGAAATGCTCACTGCATCCATGATTCCTGCCCACTGTCCGAGGAGCTGTTGGAGCTATACAACAAGTAGTATAGTAGGAGCTATACGAATACTTTGTGACAAGTAGTCTTGTACCTTGCATGTAACCAATGTTGTAACCCTTTTTGTGTAATGAAATTTTAAAATAGTTACATATATATATATATATATATATATATATATATATATATATATATATATATATATATATATAATATATATATAACTGAAAACTCACACCCCAGAAGTGACTCGAACCCATACTCCCAGAAGCAACGCAACTGGTATGTACAAGACGCCTTAATCCACTTGACCATCACGACCGGACAAAATGAGGTGATAGCCGAGGCTATTTGAACCACCCCAACGCCGTACTATCCGAGTGCCGGCGGTGGGGTGGTTCAAATAGCCTCGGCTATCACCTCATTTTGTCCAGTCGTGATGGTCAAGTGGATTAAGGCGTCTTGTACATACCAGTTGCGTTGCTTCTGGGAGTATGGGTTCGAGTCACTTCTGGGGTGTGAGTTTTCAGTTGCATATTGTCCTGGGGACCATTCAGGCTTGTTCGCATTTGTGTTCCTCACGTGTGCCCCAAAGAATGAGGTGATTTGGTAAAATGCTATGCCCAAGATTACGATCCGAGTGCCGGCGGTGGGGTGGTTCAAATAGCCTCGGCTATCACCTCATTTTGTCCGGTCGTGATGGTCAAGTGGATTAAGGTGTCTTGTACATACCAGTTGCGTTGCTTCTGGGAGTTTGGGTTCGAGTCACTTCTGGGGTGTGAGTTTTCAGTTGCATATTGTCCTGGGGACCATTCAGGCTTGTTCGCATATATATATATATATATATATATATATATATGATATTCAGGTAATAGTTCTCTCTTTTCTAAATTCATCCATGTTTCGATAAATGCAATAATATCTATCGCTTCTGTGCAAACAAGAGCATTTAAATAGTTTATTTTGTTTCTTAGACTCCTACTGTTTGTGTAATATACCTTAAGTGTATTTTTATTTTGAGGCCCTTCTCCTTCCCCTTCCCTGTTCATTTTGCCAATTCCCCCCCCCCCCCCCCTACCAGCACATACTTTTATTACCTCATTTCTCTAAATCAATTCCCATACCACTATCTATTAACAGTTTAAACCCAAACAAAACCCTCCAATGACAGGTTATAACAAGTTGGCAACCGCAACAACCCCAGCCTTAGATAGATGCACCCCCATCCGGAGCCTACATGTCATTCCTTCCATGGAAATGTTCCCAGTTATCAATAAATGATATTCCATTTGATTTACAATATTTGTCTAGTCGGCAATTGACACCAAGTGCCCCACGACAACCATTCATTTCCAACTCCCTTTCTTGGAAGAATGCTACATATGATCGGGATTCCTCCCATGCTCCTAACTAATTCTATGCGTTAAATCTCTGTATCGGTGCCTCACTACTAACTTGTCCTACATTAATTCCACAGGGACTGATACAAATAATGGGGTTGTTCCGATTTCCAGCCATATATCATTCACGTTGTTTACTATATCACCAATTCCTGCTCCCGAATAGCAAACCCTTAACCTGTTCCCCCTATCTCTGGCACAAAAAGCTCTATCCAAATACCTCACCTGGGAATCTCCCACAACCAAAATTCGCTTAGGATCTTCCTATACTTTGTGAGCACCTTGATGGACCTGCACTCCCTTCATTGTCTTGACCTTCAAGCAAACTGCAGTCTCCGTGCAGCACTTGTCTTCCAGCACGGCGAATGGGTTGGTCTTTATGACGTCTGTAGGCGGCTTTGTCAGGGTCTTCTTAAGACCCCCTGTTCTTTACGACATTTCAAGGCGAAGACTTTCTATTGCTGCTCTCCTCATTTGCTTCCTCTTGACGTTGTTTGGTCTTTCTTAGCACCTGCATCTGTCGTAACTCCTCCCATAGGGAATCCAATTTTGCCCTGAGAGCTCCACATATCTCCTTCACTAGCACCATTTCACGCACTTCACCCTCCCTTTTCTGTATCGAGACAATTGGAGCTCCAGTTAACACACTCTCTGAGATTGACTGCGCCGACTGAACATTTATAAAACAATGTAGGATGAATGTAGAAAACAGATTACTATTAGCTGAACAACAAATAAACGGATTTAAACTATTTCACACTGATATATTAGACGAGGAGGAGGGGGAGGGAGTAGCCATATATGTTTGGGAAAATTTGGCCTCAAGGCTGAGTAGACAGCACTTGGGATTCGTAGCCCTCAGGTTCCGGGTTCAATCCCCGGCGGAGGCGGAAACAAATGGGTAGAGTTTCTTTCACCCTGATACTTCTCTTCACCTAGCAGTAAATAGGTACTTGGGAGTCAGGCAGTTGCTACGGGCTGCATCCTGGGGATGTGTAACAAAAAGGAGGCCTGGTCGAGCGCCGGGTCACGGGGATGCTAAGCCCCGAAATCATCTGAAGATAACCTCAAGATAGTCTCATACAGGAAATCAAAACGGAGCCACACACAGAAAGTATTTGGTTAGAATTAAATGAAAAAGCTAAAAATGTGATAATAGTAGTTATATACAGGCCACCAAACTTTGAGGGAAGCAAAGCATCTATATGATGAAATATCTAGAGCAGCTAGGTCTAACAGTATTTGTGTTATGGGGTGACCTTAATTTTAGTGAAATAAACTGGCTTAACAGAACGGAATAACGAAGCGGAAGGTTTTTTAGAATTAATTTACGATTGTTTCCTTACGCAACACATAAGGAAAATAATATTTTAGACTTTGTGTTAACTTACAGGGAAACGCAAGTAAATGATATCGAAATAGAGAGCTAAGGAAAAGTGATCACAAAGAAATCAGATTTAGCATAGCATGTAATAGATTTGTACGAGAAAATTCTTTTCAGTGCCAGATTTTCGAAAAAACTTATTTTAATGGCCTAAGAATAATTTTGGTTGAAACAGATTGGAAAGTTCTGGGTATGAGGAATTGGCCGGACTTGGAGCGAGACGACGAACCCAGCGATGGCTGATGTAAAAAGGATTTTCGATGTGGATTCAATATATAACTTATTTTAAAATATTCTAAACAAAGCCTAGGAACGTAGTATACCATACAATTTAAATAGATCGAAAAATAATGACCCGAAATGTATAACAAAGGATCTGAAGAACCTCACAGGTAGAACGAGAGCTTGGTTCAAAAGGATTAAGAATGGGGAAGTCCGTTTAGAACAAGAATTCCTGTAACTGGTTTCAAATGTTAAAAAATAGTTTCTTTTTGCCCTCATTATTTCTATGTTCTTATAGCAGGGCAAGCAAAGACAAATCCTAAAGGGTTTCTTCAGTTATATAGAACAGATTAGGGAAAGGATAGGTCCATTAAAAACTGAGGCAGCTCAGATAACTGATAATGATGAAGAGATGAGTAGTATTTTTAATAAATATTTTATCTCTGTATTTACTAAAGAGGAAGTTTATGCCTTCAGCCGAACAAGTCTATGTGGGTGGGGAAGAGGATACGTTGATTAGTTTAGCAGTTACCAGGGAGGATGTTATTAAACAAATAGTGAAACTCAGGCCAAACAAATCCCCGGGCCAGACGAAGTGCTTGCCAGGGTGCTTAAAGATTGCAAAGAGGAGCTTAGCTAACCATTGTCTAGCATATTTCATAAATAATTAGTCAGGCAGAGCGCCAGAGTCGTGGCAGGTTGCTAATGTGGTACCAATTTTGAAGAGAGAAGATAGATCACTTGCGTCAAATTTGTTGACGATTCAAAAATCGGGAGGGAAATAAACACGGAAAAAACTCGCTATCACTTCAAGACTATTTAAATATGGTTTTGAAATGGTCACAAGACTGGTAAATGCAGTCTAATGCTGACAAATGCAAGGTTTTGAGGCTAGGTAATGATGATAGTTACAAGATACGAGCTAGTTGGTTCTCTGCAGGGAGGAATACTAAGCCCCTTCCTCTTCAACTGTCTCATGGGACAATTCACGAAGCTCTAGTTACCAAAAGCCAAACTGCTTAACTATGCAAACGACTTTGTGGTCATCATCAATGGCAAAACGGCATGAACCATGCACAAAATTTCCTAGACATCGTCAGTAGGGAAGCGGAACGCATAACAATGAAAATAAATAGCAATAAAACAAAAGCAAAGGCCGTTAAAATGAGAACACAAGACATCAGATTCGCAAATACACGGACAATAAATTAAGTGAGTCACCTCTTTTCAATACCTAGGAATCATAATAGACAGCCAGTTGAAATTCACTCAAGAAGTTTAATATCTTCGGCAACGTTTTAAAGCCAGAAACTCAGATTTGCGCTCCCTGACAAATCTTAGTGAGGGTGCATTTCTACCAGTACTCAAAATGTACTACGTTCAAGCAGTTAGGTCACTCCTTGACTATGCTGCTCCTGCTCGCACATTCCTCGGTGATAACCAACGGGAGAAACTGGAAGTGCTACAAAATGATGCCCTTAGAACAATGCTGGGAGCACCTATAAGGACGCGTCGAATGGGAAAGAGAATCTAAGAATAGGAACCAACTTGCCAGCCTTAGAAAACAGGATCAAGCAAAGAATAGCCACCATAACAGCAAAACTTGTTGGAACCACCACCAGAAAATCAATCAAAGATAGCATACGCATATCGCTTCACAGTAACCTTCAATATAGAACAAGTGCACGGACGAATAATCTGGTCAAGCTTCTAGAAAAAGTGGACTTGAAAGGGACCATTACAAACAAATGAAAAAATAAACCATATCAAAACTTTCGGCAGCCTCCTCCGTGGGAAGAATCTAATCTAAAGATAATCACTGAAGGATTACAAGTTAAAAAATCAGCATGTGACTCACAGAGGCTCTAACCAGTCATAGAACAAAAAACTGAAACCATCTCAAGACCAACAACCACTCATATCTTTACAGATTTGTCATCATTTGCTTCTATAATGTACACGATACGGGACGCGTCGACGACATTTTTGTTAAAGTTGGTTCACGTGGTAGTGCCTGAAGTGTTGTGTAATATTGCTTCAGTAATACCACTGTGACCGCTTGGTAACCAAAACATTCCATGCCAACGATAACAAAAATTTTACGATCAATAGCTTTTGGATTTGTTAATTTATCATGCACTGGGGTCAAACCCACCCCGTAGGTGGTAATCATGCACTGTGGCCAAACCCACCTCATGGGTAGTAATCATGCACTGGGGCCAAACCCACCCCGTGGGTGGTAATCATGCACTGTGGCCAAACCCACCTCATGGGTAGTAATCATGCACTGTGGCCAAACCCACCTCATGGGTAGTAATCATGCACTGTGGCCAAACCCACCTCATAGGTGGTAATCATGCACTGTGGCCAAACCCACCCCGTGGGTGGTAATCATGCACTGTGGCCAAACCCACCCCGTGGGTGGTAATCATGCACTGGGGCCAAACCCACCCCGTGGGTGGTAATCATGCACTGGGGCCAAACCCACCCCGTGGGTGGTAATCATGTATTGGGGCCAAACCCACCCCGTGGGTGGTAATCATGCACTGGGACCAAACCCACCCCGTGGGTGGTAATCATGCACTGGGACCAAACCCACCCCGTGGGTGGTAATCATGCACTGGGGCCAAACCCACCCCATTGGTAGTAATCATGCACTGGGCCCAAACTCACCCCAGGGGTGGTAATCATGCACTTGGGCCAAACCCACCCTGTGGGTGGTAATCATGCACTGTGGCCAAACCCACCTCATGGGTAGTAATCATGCACTCTGGCCAAACCCACCCTGTGGGTGGTAATCATGCACTGCGGTCAAACCCACCCCGTGGGTGGTAATCATGCACGGGGGCCAAATTAGGTAAGCTAATTTGACAAGTAGGTGACAAGCTTTGTTCACAATATAATAAATATATCAAGTCTTTTATAACCCAATTGCTTCAAGAACAGGTTCGAAGACGCGCCCTAGACATAAATTTACAAATTACTGTAAGCGGAGCACTTGTGGTGTAAGGTGAGCCAGTGACGCATAATTACTCACCATGTACTCAACACACACACACACACACACACACACACACACACACACACACACACACACACACACACACACACACACACACACACACAATGCCGGTGGCTGAATGGACAACACCCTAGATACGTAGTCCTGTGGACCGGGATCGATTCCCGTCGCCGGTGAGAGTTTCTTTCACCCAGTAAATAGGGTTAAACAGCTGTTACGGGCTGCTTCCTAGGGGTGGGTTGGGGTAGAAAAAATAGTTAGTAGGTAATAACAGTTGATTGATTGACAGTTGAGAGGGGGGCCGAAGGAGCAGCGCTTAAACCTCCCAAGCACAACTAGGTGAATACAATGGGCGCCACTCAAAAGGTGACAATCATGTTTATGCCCCCCCCCCCTACAGGAAGTAAACTTCAGACATTTGGCTAAGATTTCTGACATCTCATCATTCTTAAGTTAATATTACACATTTCTTGAAAACTTGTAATAGAATTATCTCTGAATTCTAAGATTTTGTCCCCATTAAATGAGCAACAGCTGAAAATATTTGTTTTTAATATATAGAAAAATGAGGTTTGATACTTCAGATTATCTGATCATGTTATAAGTGCGCTAAGTGTAGTTAAATCAATATAACAATTGTCAGTTAAGACTTGCCGGTGAAGGCGTGTAAAGGTTCCTGGACGTAGTTCACTCAGTTACAGTTGGATGAGGCCTTTACAAGTTCCCAGTGAACAGTGTTGTTGTCCTCAAAATACAGCAGAATATCAGGAATATATAACTATTGCTCAAAGACCTGCTCTTATATATTCATGCTTAATAGGAATAACGTCTTTATTAATATAATATTAATTACTTTGATTGGAAGTTATTTGTATTAGACAAAGCCTAATGACTGAGCTATAGGTGATCAGTGACGTCACTGGCAGTTTGTGCATCAGTTGGTGCTGGGCAACTAGCGCGGGCCGTCAGTGTGGCGAGGGCCGCGGTGGGGGCAGTAGGCGGGTGTTCCTCTACCTGCAGATTGGTTCTTTATAGTCAGCTGAATGGACTTTAGCTTCTTGAGGCAAGTAGATGGTGGTTCATTGTTATTTTAGGCGATTGTTTCTTTGGATTGTTAGTTGCGTGTATATTTTATGAGTAAAATTTAACTTTCTTTAAAATACAGCTAAATTTAAATGTCCCTGATCAATAAAGTTAACTAGAATTTTTTTATTTTATTAGATTTGTTTAAAGCTGCATTTCAGGGTAGCCAAGTACATAGGATATCTCGCTTGCTTATGGTTTTCAACTGGACGCTCCAACACTTCTCGTGTTGTCCAGAGGATTTATCATAATAAATGTGAGGCGGGCCAGGGCGTGAGTAGGCTGACTCATTGTACCACATTACTGCATGACAAAATATTGGTGGTGGTGTTGCGGCAATATTTTCAGCCCATCTCACGTGTACATGGTTGTTTTAGATTCAGCTACTCGGAACAAAACGTTCGAAGTAGCAAGAACTATGGTGATCCATAAGTGGAGGCTCTTTGGAGCCATTATCTGGGGATTATATAGAGATCTGGGAATGGATGGATTTCAGCCTCTTGAGAGCTGGCTGTACCAGTTATGGAGCTAGTGGGGTAAGTGTAGACCTCTACGTCTTCAGTTTTTTCTTTGCTTGATCCTTTGGCTGAGCTGTGCTGTCGTTGGAGTTTGGTGAGGTGGCCTCCATGAGATCTTGTACCGAGATAGGTGTCGTATTTGTGGTGTCAGAGGAGCTCCTAAGATTTCCTCGTCTGAGAAGTCTGTAACATCCGTAGTTTCTTACGTCTCGCAGCTCGAGGTAGGCTCGGGAATTGTGGATTGGTGGTAAAATCTATTTCAGGAGCGTTGGTGGTGGTGGTAGCATTTGTAGACAGTCTGCTAGCGCGGCTCCTGTGATGGTAGGAGGGTTGGGAGCTGAAGAGGGAAATGCCTCTCCCCCTGCCCAGGCCTTGGGCAATTCTGGAGTCTGTGATGAAATCGACCTCGTGGTCGTCCTGGTGGTAGTCTCTGGAGTGGTAGTGGAGTCAGAGACGTGTGCCAGAGAATATAAGGTCCAGGCCATTGGTTAGGTATAATACGTTCCGTTCACTGATAAATCGCTGGTTGTCTGGTCCGGCAAGCCTCTCTACAAGTCTAATAAGACCAGGGATAATGCCTGCACGTGATGCAGGGGGCTGCGAAGGAGCCTGTGGGGCCCTTGGGTCGCCATTGTTAAGGCTGGGTCGCCTGATGGGAGGAGTAACTATTTGGTAAGACTGGAAAGTCTTCTGGTCGGGTGGTAGGTTGAGCACCTGGGACTCTGGTCGTGGTGGGAGAAGGGTTTTTCTCCTGGCTTCTACCTGGGCCTTGATGCTTGTCTGCGGGGGCAGCGGTAGAAAATTGTGGTGCGATTGCCATCGCAAAGCAAGCGAAAAATGGGTTGTTACCTAGCATTTGGAGTTGTGATGGTCCAGTGTGCACAGGTTACACTTCTGAATTGGGTGCTGACACTTGTTGGTGGTGTGGGAGAGCTCGTAGCACTTGAAGCACTGCTGGAGCTCATAGTATCGCTTCTTTTTTACTTGGTGGGGTGGTATTTGCAAGCCGAAGTAGAAACCTTGCGTGGCACCCTGGGTGGCCACAGCGATGGTGGCGAGTAATCTTCATTGAAGATTTGTCGGTGCTGCTGAAGCTTGAATACACCCAGGTTCGGAGTATCGTCCTCTATATTGCCCATGATCTTACTTTGCGGTCTGTCGGCGATCCACTGGCTGGTCCTGCTGGTAAAAACAGTTCTTCCAGCCAGGAACTGACATGGGAAGTGAGGATGAAGGTGGTGCTCCTTGCAAAGTATTGCATCGTTGATAGTGTTTTTCTAGTTCTTCCTCGCATGAAAGGAAGAGCACGATATCACCTCCTTCCTGACTGTCAGTGGGTGTGGCCACGTCCTTCAGGGCCTTCAGAATATCAATTTTCCCTAAGGTATGATCGTCAACGGGGGTGTGGTTGTGAGCTCTAACCTTTAAGCGATTGGGTCGCATTGTGTCCACACCCTCAACAAGTCGCAGTGTACATGGTTGGTTGGTTGGGTATAATAGATCAGTTGCTTAGTTTGGCCCAATAGGTTTTTTTTGCAGTTAACTTCAAATGTTCTTATGAAATAATAAATATTAAACGTGATTTAAATCTGTGAACAGTAAGTGCACCCGTTCTGATTTGGATCCTGTATTCACGATAGGAAATATTTAATAAATTTGAGAAATAAATGAATCAAGATAAAAAGTAAGGAAAGTTCACAGCTTCAGGAAGACCTTCAGCTACAGATCATAACTTAAAAATTTAATTTAATTGTGGAATACAAACTTGCTACCATTGAAACTTGTTTATCAATTGTCTACTTTCAAATATATTTGTGAAGAGGTTCGGATAATAATGAGTTAACACCAGTGAAACAAGTGTAATGATGTCGGTAGGTTTAGCCCCATAGTTAGCCCCATGAAGACTAATATCTTGAAACTCTGAATAGCACTTGGAATTTACTTGGATAATGCCATGCAGTTACTTCAGGATGAATGTAAAAACACTTTACATTCGGCTTAGAATGAAATAACTTTTATTTACCTATTTACTGAATCGGTACATATAGACAACGCTAGGCTCGTGTATTAAAATGTGATATTCCATAAGTTAGAAATAGATATGGCTATGAAGTAGAGCTCATAGCAAAATTGAATCTGAAATAATATATTTAGAAGATAAGGGAAATGCTAGTTAAGTACCCACAGAAACGGAACGGGCTGCTAAGTAATGCTTAATTTAATGTTTAATTTCAGGTATGTACGACGGTGCAACAGTTTATGGAGAGTTCTGAAAGCATTTTGTAAGGCTACCAATTGTAAGGCTTCTAAGAAAATTGCAGGTATGGTGGTTATAAATTTTGTTTGGTTAAAGTTCTATAATACAACAATGGAATTATATTAAATAGTTAGGTATATCTGCGTTTGTGTTCAGTAACATACTCACTTGGGTGCATTGACGATATATATAGAACACGTGTTATCAAAGGTTGCAAAGCGCCTGGTAACTTACGCTGGCAGGTCTGAAAGATCTAATGACTGGACATCCAGTAACGCGAGATCATGATTCGGTTCGTGCTCAGTTCGCACATAATCTCCCAATCTCAGGATTGGGAGATTTGGCTGAATGCACCTGAAACGGGTAAAGGTAGCCAACCAGATCAGGTTGGTTTAGTATATGCACTATGAATGCACTGTGATGACAACCTTTCTAAAATTCAGGTCTTACACTGCACTTCAACCCTCATTGACAGTTCAATACCCGGCTAAAACATCCTACAAAGAAACTAAGTCTCCCCCCCCCCTTTTTCCTCGTTATCCTTGAAACTGGGACCACAAGTACTCCCACCACCCTGGATGCTCCTCACACTCCACTCCTAAGACTGGAAAATCCCCCAGACATACTCGTAGTTTTAGGCCCGCTACCGAACAACCAACCAGACCACACTGTTCCACAGCAGCACCTATCAACCATCCATACACAGCCTCTTATTGACGTGATCCCTCCCCCAGCCAGACTGCTTCATCCACACCAAACCACCCATGATAATGGAAACCAACAAGGGGGATCTTCTGGAGAACCAGTCCAGTGAGCCTCTCATGATGGTCTCGAAGTAGTTCAGGAAGGCATAGACTTCACCTTCTCTTCAGACTCGGATTGGACCGTTGCCGTGGATCAGCCCGTCCTTGTAAACAAAGGCCAAAGTTCATTCCATGCACTTGTCAAACCACTTACTTAGTAATGAAAAACGGTTTACACACAACTCGACTGATGACGTTCGAACACTTCTGGAACAAGTGCTTTGCAGAGGACTTGTGTTCGAACCAGATCTCTGTAAATGCTTCACCCTTATACTGAAAATACAAATAATCGCCAACAGACCCTGAAAACCTAACCTAACCAATGCCTATATATGAACAGTATGCTAATATATAACAATATTAATTTATATTTGAGAAAATTCCTGTTCTGAATGAACATGTTAAAATTGATGAATGCGTCTCTGGGGTCAATCTCTGCATGGAATAGACTTGATCTGAGGATGGGGTGTGTGGAATTAGGCTCTAGTCAGTGAAACTATGATTTCTGAGCAGTGCGCCTAGTTTTCCAGTGGAACCCGGGAGAACCTCCATCCCTCCCTCTTCCTCCCAAATGTCCGGTCGAACCGGTTCCAGGCAAAACGGTAGCAGCATCGCCAAGAAAGTGTCGCAATAATGGAAGTAACAATGCAAATAAATGTTTTTAGATTCCTAATCCCATTAGAGGTGAGCAACCACAACCCTGACGTAATTCTCGTAAATGACATGGTAGCCCGACCCTACCAACATCATCTCCCTCTGAGGGTACTAAACTGTGGAACTGAACAGTGCTGTACACAATGGAACCGCAATTGTAATAGGCTTCTGTCGCATTATCTTGGTGGAAGGCGATTGCGTTCTTGCAGTGGAATTCTTGACCAGCCATGCATGGAGCCCCCCCCCCCCCTCAAAATTTGTATGGCTTACATACTCCCAGGCTTAATTACCTCCCTTTAATTCTCTTTAACCGGCTCTTGGAACAGGAACGAGCCAACGATCATTGCCGGTGACCTTAACGCTCACCACCCAGCCCTTTACAACTGCCAGCCAATGAGAGCTGACCACAAGGTGAGGCAACTGATATATTTTATGCCGACCAGAAACCTCACTTGCCAGGGCCCTCACTTCAAAACGTAAATTGCAGGCAACTTTAGGGGTACACCAGGCGTTGTCCTCATTAACGGACTGCCATATGTTCCACTGCAGTGTGACCCGGGGTGGTAGGGTTTGCCCTGACCATATTCCAGTAAATTCAACTCCAAACAGCCCCATTCATGTGTATAACTCCACCAAGCCAGAGAACCACCACGAAAACGTAGTTACTACACCCCAACCAGGGAAATTACGGCAATATGAAAGAGTACCAACATGCCTGTTTCGACCACGAATGGACGGGTAATCCCATCGCTTCACCTACAGTCCCTGAATTCAGACATTGTCCTTATAATTCACAGACGGCACATTTGGAGGGAATCTGATCATGCTGGCAAATATAGAAGAGACCCAGGAGCCTTCTGGAGAAAAATTAATAATTGTTAGGTTCGCAAGCTCGACTAACTCGTCTCGTACACACCTACCTGGATGAGGACGATGAAGAACAATCAGAAAATGTTGAAGACCTAGAAGTACAAGCAGACCTAATAGGGGGTTGGTTTGGTGAAGGTTCATAACGGCCTGCAACAGAGCCTTTAACAATGCCCACTTCAACAGAGTAAACGACTGGACCAATGCCAATTTAGTCGCCTTAATCAGAATCCCTGATATCGACTTGGCTAACCACCTGGTGTACCACCCCCTGATCAGACCGATCATGGTCTCTTAAAGAGCACCCGGAACAAGGCCCCCAGGCCTCTCGGGTACACGGGCGAAACAGATACAGCTCCTACCAGGTACCTTCAATCTATCCTGAATGTATTCAATGCGATCTTAGCGTCAGGACACTTCCCAGAAGTCTTCAAGAAGGCGATAATGATCTTTACTCCCTAAGCCAGAGAAAAACATCACCTTGATAATTACAGGCATACTTTTTTATAAACACTTAAAATGTTTAGAAAATTTATTTGTATAAAATGTTCATATGCAACAAGCTCAACTATTGTATAGAATACAACCTATATACTGGAAAAACTATTTGGGTTCAGGAGGCATCGTTCGACGCAACATGCGATCAATATCATCTATGGCAGTATCCAGCATTCGTAAATAAAACCAGGTGGCCCCTGATGGCAACTAGAGATGTACACAAGGCCTTTAATAGCTTATGGCATAACGGTCTTGTGTACAAACTAACGAACATACCGGTCGAACCGACTGATCAGGAACTTCTTGATACGTAGGAAAGTTATGCCATACTTCAACGGGAAAACTGCAGAAACCTTCACCCGAACAGTTGGTGTTTCTCAGGGCTCGTGTGAGCCCTGTGCTACTCAACATCTTTGTAAACGACATCCTGCAAACCTGAATACGCAAGAGACGGACCTCGGCGCCATCTACGATCCAGGTGCCGAACTATGACAGTTGACCCTCCCATTAATCTTTCCCATCTTCTAGTCTGCTGTGCTGGACGGTGACGAGCCACCAGGGACAGGCGATGGAAGTCAGTGAAGCTGGGAGATTTAGTTATTTGGAGAAAGCGCCAAGCCATTACCACTACATACCCCTTGGAAGGAGGTCAGGATAAGAATTTGGGATGGGACGGAGGGAAAGGGATGGTTGCCAAACCGCTTGGAAGGTCGGGGATTGAACGCAGACCTGAATAGTGAGACAGTCGCTCTACCGTCCAGCCCAAGCAGTTGGGCAGGGGAGAGAATAACAGTTTGCCATCACAGTGCTTTTCAAAAGGCTAATACTCAACTCAATTTGACAGCGGAATGGGAGAAAAAAATGGTGATTACTAACAACCTGGAAAATGGTCAGAAAAAGTACTGTTGACTGTGTGGCATACTCCATAGAGAACGTATGAGGGGGTTTGCATCAGGGGACAACCCATATCTATACAAAATTACAACACTGTTCTAGGCTAAAACTACAACCGGCTCCTCAATTCCACACAGTACATCACTGAAAAAAAACTGCAATAGCCTAGAGTTTGTTCTCAAGATTATATAGATTTGACCAAGCCCCACCCACGTTAAACTGCACCAGTAAAAGATGATCAGACCTGCTTTGGAGTATCCATGCACACCTTTAAGCTTGGCTAAAAAGACAAGGAAAATTCAACGGGTGCATAACAGGGTTCTCTGATTCGTGGCGAAAGTATCCTTAAGGACAGACCAACTCCACAGTGTGCTCAAGGTTAAGCCCATGAATGTTCGGCTCAACCACGTCTCCAGGAGGCAACTGTATAGGATGCAAGAACTCTAATATACCAGACCCAGAGGACCCATTAATTAAGAGTAGAGAACATGAGTTACTTTGTACTACAAGGACCTCCTCAAAGACCTCGTCATCTTGCCCTCCAACAGAAAGTCCCGAGACACAGTCCAGACTTCCAGAGGTAACGCATCCTGGAGGACTAACCTGAAGAACCTGAGGACTGGATCCTCCCAGAACCAATTAAAAAAAATAATTAAGGCATGATAAACTTGCTCTAATCACGTAAAATAGTGTATCATATTAACAAAGTTACCAGGGAGTGATGTCAGTGGTCAGTCATCTGACCTATGATGTAGGTCGCTTGCACCAATACTGTTAACAGCTACTCCAAGGTACTTGTGCTGCCAACATGCTTAAAAGTTTGGTTGTCGGTAAAGTTGGATTTTATTTCTATTGGGGGGGGGGGAGGGGGGTGATATGTAGGATGAAGAGCTCTGGACTTTATTAGAATATAAAACAGCGTTCAGTGTTCAAGTCGGCAGGTGAATCAAGCAAGGCTTGCAGTAGTTTGCAAGAATAACAAAAAGTTTCGTCAGGTAGTAGTATGGGAAGGTCGGTTATTAAATCGCGCGTAAAGACATAGAAGAGCACTCCACTTTGAGGTGTACCCAACTCAAAGGGTACAGAAATATTACTTTTAACCCCCATGAAACCGGTGGAGGCAGATTTGTAACCTGGGTACTCTGTGAGCCTTGTTACCAGCCTTCAACTCTATAAGAGGTTAGTTCTGGAATCAGTTGTTTGCCAAATCAATAAAAGATTATTAAATGGCGACTGAGAGCTTGGTCTCTACCGAATAAAATATTAAGCAAAGCAAGTTTTGAGTTTCTTCAGGGAAGGAAACTAGAAGTTGTGGTTGAATTTTAGACAGTAACCTGCAGAGTATAATCATCCCGAAAACTTTACACATGCATGATGGCAATGATTGGTCATAAATTTGAGGAACTTGGTTTAGGTATTGTCCAGCGGTCGGGTAAGAAACATTGCTTCAGACTTTAGTTTAAAAAGACGATTGATTTGGTAGTATAGTTAGTACTATCATGGAATTGTATGTTATGCATAATGAAGTCATTAACGTGAAGTATCGGCGAGAAAATCGGTATGAAGGATTCGAACCTGTTCACTTGGGTTCGAATAGCTAACGCTGTAGACCACTACACTACATGGTCAAAAGCTATGCAACCTGGGATTCCACTGAATCATGTAGAGGTCCTGAGGCTTCCAACAGTCGCTAATGATATCATGATTGTGCACTTGACAAGAAGCGTTAGAGGTAGAACTAGACCATAGAGCCGGTGAGCATGGGGTCAATGTGTGAAACCCTGATTGGGCTTCAGTTGGAAGCCTCAGGATCCAGCCCGTCCTCCAAACAAAGATCCAAAAGTGATAACCTGCACCCGCCAAACCCCCTGTTTATGAATGAAAAGCGGTTTATACACGACTCACAACTGCTGATATTCGAACATATCCGGAACAAGTGTTTCACTGATGAATTTTGTTCGAATCACAACGCCATAAAGGCTTCACCCACGTACTACAAATAAAAATAATCGCCAACAGAACCTAAACACCTAACCTAACCTATGCCTATATATGCCCCATATGCTAATATATTATAATAATTTTTACTTGAGAAAATTCCCGTTTTGAATGAACAGCATGTTAAAATTTATGAATGCGTCTGTGGGGTCGACCGCTGGATGTAATGGACTTGAGTCGAGGACGGGTTGCAGGATCCCTAGAGGGTCCTGAGGCTAGACCTAGATTCTGTGGAATCCCAGGTTATCTTGCCATGTGGTGTAGGGCGTTAGCCTGGGAGTACACAGTGAGTGGGTTCGAATCCTTCTCATGACTCGGTACGAGTCTCATTGAATGCCATGCCATCCTCTCCAGGAGAGGCGGCCTTACTATTCACGAGTGCACTTCAAGGGAAGTGCCTTCTTCCAATTTTAAGGGAAGTTAAGTCGGTTGTCATCTGGACCTATTTCACTGCATTCAATATCAGTGTTAAGATTTTTATTGGTACTAGAGATTGTGTATTTCCAGGGGTAGATTTGTTATACTGGCAAGCTCGAGTGAGTGGAAAGCAAGTCCAGAAGTGTCAGGAAGCGTTTGGTTTTGTTCATTTGTGATGAGGATGAAGCCTTGCAAAAACTGTTCCCGGTGTTGGTTTAACACTTGTTCTTTTCGCTCAAAATTTAAAATGTTCTCATTACAGCATGTTGCATTTTGACTTCACACAAGACCAAAAGATTATGTAGCGGCTCGCGAAATAGTCCCGTTTTCTGTATGTGGTCTTCTAGTTAGGTTGGGGCCATTTAGTAAGACAGTTTCTTGACGTTGAGAACGCGGGTGAGAACGGGATGCAATGTTCATGCGTAACATTACCAAATATGTTGAAGGGGATCAGCTCTTGTGTTTATACCGTTCACTAAAGAATGGTCATGCCTAGGCTCAAGGCGCAAGTCATCCCAGGCCGAGGGGCCAGAGATACTTTAGGTATTACATGACCAAAGATCACGTTCACTTCAAACATCTACCACCTACGGGCAACTCATGGCCGTGCCCCCTCTTGTGGTGGCATGGCCCTGAGTGCCACCACAAGATTGATTGATTGATAAAGATTAAGCCACCTAAAAGGTGGCACGGGCATAAATAGCCCGTAAGTGGTGGCCATTTTAAGCCATTACCAGTATCAGGAGCTGATACTGGAGATCTGTGGAGGTGCGAATGCACCCTGCATGACGGTCTCCCTTATGAATGTGTTAAGATGAAGATGAAGCAACCCAAAAGGTGGCACGGGCATAAATAGCCCGTAAGTGGTGGCCCTTTTAAGCCATTACCAGTATCAAGAACTGATACTGGAGATCTGTGGAGGTGCGAATGCACCCTGCATGACGGGAGATGTCTCCCTTGTGAATGTGTTAAGATGAAGCCACCCAAAAGGTGGCACAGGCATGAATAGCCCGTAAGTGGTGGCCCTTTTGAGCCATCACCAGTATCAATAGATGATACTGGATCTGTGGAGGTGCGACTGCACCCTGCGTGACGGGAGATCACGCAGGGTGCAGTCTCCCGGACCAAACGGTGGCCACCACAAGATTGATTGATCTTTAATCAATCAATCGGCAGTCAGAGGACCACCTCTTTCCCTTGCCTAGTGTTTTAGGTCCTGTGGATTTCACGTGACCCAGAAAAATGACTTAATTGACAAGGTTCTTATGTGTTAATGGTAGAAAAAGTATGAATTATACTATTCAAAAATAGTATTTGTAACGATGAACAAATTTTCAGGGATAGTGATTATTATCCTTGAAAACATTAGGCATCGAGAAAGTTACGGTATACAAGGATGGCAAAATGATTACTGATCAATTAATGTACAATTGATCCCTTGACAGTATTACCGACATCCATGACCATTAGCATGTCAGCCACCACTGACAGGCGGACATTGTCATATTTAATAAACATTACAATTTATTTTTGATGTCAAACAAGCTTGTATGTCTAGTATTAAAATCGCGCATAACAATAGTGTCGAAGCTGCTGGTGATTTTGGTGATGCTTCCAACATTGTATTGCACCTTGCATAATTAAGTTAGGAACAGCTAGTTGCTGTATCGATATGAAACTGTTGGTCACTTTTGTTGATTTTAAAGTTTACAAATTTGCCAATTTTTAACATTAAGATACTAAGGTTGTTAAATGCTTGAAAAAGTTAAATAAAGAGTGTATAGGTTATTGATCCTGCATCATTGTTTGACAATCTGTCCTACTACAAAGAACGTCGCTGTTTTCTCGTATGCATTTCAAAAGTCCCAACATTTTCGTACTAGAAAATGGAAGAGACTCGCAAAAGTGACGTGATGTACCGTTTTCTGTTTTGGGTCCTTTCATAGGTTAGGAGAGAACACATTATATTGACTTTTTTTAACGTTGGGAAACCTTAGGAGAACCGGCTGTGTTTGCAACACCAGCACGAGTCATTAGGTCAGAGCCGCCTACACACGGTTCTCGCATTCCACGTGAGATTACACACATTTTCTCGAAGATAATATTGTTGATGAAGTAAGCGGAGTAGTGCCCGCAAGGCTCACCAATTAAGCCATTATGTATAATCATTTGTGCTCTATAACGGCAGTTTTTTTCTCAAATATACAATATAATCATTACATAAATTTACAAGGGAAATACTATATGACGTAACTTATATAATTATCAGTAAACCAACGTTTTATATCGGACCATGAGCCTTAAACCCCAAATGTTATAATTGATCCTGCTGCACAAGAACGCCAATATTTTGTCTGAGTAACCCCTCCTGCCTGCCTATCTCCCCCCCCCCCCTCCAACAAAATGTAATCAGAATTGTAGCATAATTATTGTATTCCTAATTTTCTTCAATTATGTCAATTTGATACATTAAAACCTCATTAAATCTACTCTAATTCTTGGTCCACATAAAGCTTTGTTGTAAGGTACGGGATTGATATCCGTACCCTAGAGTATCACTAACATCCACTCTTACATTCTTATAAATAATGGGAGTGCAAGGGTCTATATAGTAATCACAAAGTCTAACTACATGGGATAGGAAATACACTTTGGGTGCAATTTTAAAAAGGTTTTTTTTTTTAACAAAATACCACATTTCCTCACACTGATTACAACGGGGAGTTCAGTGTACTTGGATCCAACACAGGATTGATAGACAAAGGTGGGGGGGGGGAAGGATCCTTCCCACCAACACACACCTCAGGAGACTACTGGCACAAGGGACCCCACACAACGGTTTAGGCCTCTACAACCTGGGACTTCAGGTCATTACTCTATTCCACTCCTTAGGTCACTACAAATGGCATGGGTTTTAATGCACTACTCTAACCACAATACACAAATGGATGTACAAAGTAAATGTGGATAACCCCATGGGACACAGTTGAGCATATGCACCTGAATTAACATACCACTCTCCCTACACACAGGGTTCTAAAATCCTTATTTCTACAAATTCCTATTTCTAACGCGTACAAAAAGGGAAGCACCGCTATAAACATCTATAGTACTGCACTTATTGTATTTGTTGGAGACCATCCATGACACTGGTCTTGTTCTTGTTGCCTCTCTCTCTCCCAAGTGACCAATAGGGGCTTGCACATATCCCTGCCTGCCTGGTTCCAATAATGTCTCATCACTATACGTGTCATACAGATTTCCCAATACTTCATTTCTTATAATGTTCGTCTGTTTTTCTAAATTTAACACTGTTGTTTCTCTATATTTTCTTTCATTGAATTGTTTTTTTAATCATTTTATCCCTTTTTGTTTATATTGGTTTTTAGGAGATTACATTTTCCTGTTGAGATGATGCTCTGTGCATCTGAAAGGGGTCAGTTCCACACCGTTTTTCAACATTTAACACTATTTCTCCCTACACAAGGATCTTACATAAATCCCCTTTTGGGGGGACAGAAATTCATGTAAATTTGAATTTATGTAAATTTTTCTTATTACATGGTACATCTAACTCGAAGTTAAAAAATCCAAGTGGGGCTACTAGCAAGCTAACTGAAAACATCAATGTATCCTGTAACTAAAGACACAAGTGGTGAGTGCTCTCCACTTGTTCAGCACCGCAGGAGACACTGCAACTTACAAGCTTCACACCTTCAGGGTCGCTCCCAGAACTGTTCCACTTGACTTGTCAGGACTCGCCAGACCAACGGAGGGGAGTGTGAGGTAGGCAGGCAGGCAGGCATGCTGTAGACTTGAGGTCTTGAATCGTAGGCGTAAATGTGGCTGCAAATGGTTGAACACATCTGAATCAACAATGAGAGGATTCCTCTTTGGATCCTGGATCATATCTTAGGTTACTGACATCTGTTAGAGTAACTGGGGCCAAAACCTGGCTGTCACTCAGGTGACCTAGTCACAAAATGATGCCACACTGACACACGTCTCCTCCTTGATTTGACTATACCCATGGTCAACAAGGGAGACCAAAGTCGAGACAAACTAATGACTGTGGTCGAGCCGTGACTAAGACTAAGGAGCCGAGCGGACAGCACGCTGGACTTGTGATCCTGGGTTCGATCCCAGGCGCCGGCGAGAAACATTGGGCAGAGTTTCTTTCACCCTATGTTACCTAGCAGTAAAATAGGTACCTGGGTGTTAGTCAGCTGTCACGGGCTGCTTCCTGGGGGTGGAGGCCTGGTCGAGGACCGGGCCGCAGGGACACTAAAAGCCCCGAAATCATCTCAAGATAACCTCAAGATGGTGGTCACTTGACAACCATAAGGGAACTGAAAAATGTGACTCCTGGATACCTGACACCCAGTAGTCCGTGATTTCTTAGAACTAAAGGCCGTATTTTACCCTGTATCTTTTCATTCCGGTTCTTCAAGGTGCAGGACCATTATTCCTAATTTTTCATCTTCGTACATCTGCTTGTTGCCGACGTCCTCTTTTTGGTGTGTTCATCTTTTTACAAAGACTAGCCCCATCTCTCCTCAACCTCCTTCCGTGGTCTGTTCTGTCCGACTTGTCAGTGTGGCTGTCCTGGGGCTATCCATAGGATGTTCCGCATGTTGGTCGGCTGCAGACCCTCCACACTAGGATGTGTCCATAGGCAGGTACCAACAGTCTGTTGAGTGGTAAAGACAAACATAAGTGGGGTGTACATGGTCAAAACTCATATCATCCCTAAAGGGAATTACAAAACAGGCAGAACAACAAGTGCATAGAATTATAGCGGTGCCTTACCTAACTAGCTAAAACATAATATACAACAATACACATGGAGAGCAGAAATTGGCCACCTAGAGTAGATAAAGTCTAGTTTTCGATCTGGACTGCATGGCATGGGTAGGTCTAACATGTCCACACAGCAACTCTTAACAGGGGGGTCACTTTCCTCTTCTATGGCCTCGTTGGTATCCTGATTGTCTAGCTCTGCATGGGACAAGTGTAATTCTTCTTTGGGGTGGAATAGTTTTAATTTATTAACATGGACCAATTTATGCTCCCTATCATAAATGTATTTGATTAGGACATTTACAGCACCAGTGTTTCGAATCACACTGTAAGGTCCCTTCCACTTATCCTGCAAGGCTCCACTCTAGCCCCTTGGGTTATTTTCAGACAATAACACAATGGAGAACGAAGTTGGGACAGAATGATACCTCCAGGCTGTGTCGTAAGCTTTTTCCAGGTCAAAAAGGACGGCAAGAACGGAGGTCTTCACCACAAAAGCATTACGAATATAGACCTCAAAGTTCACCAAGACATCAATCGTGCTACGGCACTTGCGAAAACCAAATTAAGAAGAGAGGTAGTGAAGATGTTCCAAGAACCACATCAGACGAACATTTACCATACGCTCAATGAGTTTGCGGACACAACTCGTGAGGCAATAGGGCAGAAGTCCTTAGGGGATGTCCTGAGACACCCCGGCTTCCGAATAGGAAGAACAGCAGCATCGAGCCAGTCCTCAGGGACTGACGACGACTCCCAGACCTGGTTATACAGACTCGGTAATTATTGGTATGGTGTGGGCTAGGAGCCCCGGTGGTGTCACGATGGTTACTAAGGAGTTGGCAGCTAGTAGGTGGTTGAGGTAAATCACGAATAGATTTAGTTTGCCTCTGGCCCAAGAGCTTGCTATTGCTACACATGTTGTGGCACGTTTCATCGAATATTGCACTTTCTGATTGAACATATGGGGATCTTGCATCTGTTGCTGGTGTAGGTATTTGAGTGTGCTGCATGTCCCATCACAAGCCTGGAGTGTGATAGGCTGATGAGGCAGAGATGAGCACGTGGGAATAGTCTGTATGTTGGCGGGGTTTGAAGGGGTTGTCATGGATTGAGTGGTATAGTGCGTGGGGTGTAGTGGAGGATGAGAGTTTGTTGCGCTGTGCTGCGCGTGTTATTCAGAATGGCCTTCGGAGTGAGGGCACTGGCCGTGAATGGCCATGTGTTTCCCCCCTTCCCTTGCAGTTGCTCATGATTTAGAATCATGATCGCGGCCCACCCGCAAGAGTTTGAGAAGTGGGCTAAGTGTTACCCATTACCACACATCGACGAAACTAGTATTGAAAAGTGAATATTCTTTTCACTGTCCTGACCTTAATTTTCTATGTACGTATTTCATTTTTGTACCACTGTGTTTGCAATAGAATGTTCTAGAAGAACATATGTATAAAATGTCACACAAGTATGCCTTAGACCGGCACAAAATAAAAAAACCTACGTTGATTACATTAGTCGTGTCAATACAATAGTCTTACTATTAAGATAAAATACAATGCTGCTCTCCCAAGTAGGCTATTAGAGAAAACGTAAATTTCATGGCAAACATGTTCATACTATCCCCAAGTCGATCGGTTAAGAATTTAATTTTTTAGAAATATTTGTTCATCAGTCGTTCAAATACGACCGCGGGGCGCTAATTAGACGACTTTTGCACCTTTGCTTAACTGAAGAGTCCGGCTGCTTCACTGACGGGCGTCGTGCTGTTTGGCTGAGGCAAGCTACATGACAGAAGAACAGAGATCTTTGACTGGAGTTGAGCGTCTAGGCAAAGTAGTCACGCTGCATGACTGAGTAATAGTCGCCACAGCTTGACTGTGAAGTCACTTTGCTTTGCCCGTCTTCTTAGTGTTCGTTTTCTCTTTACTGGTCTTACGGACATTGGTTATTTGAATGCTAATAATTTCGGAAAAATTCTGGTGAGCAAAACTGGTCTGACAACTGAGTGGACAGTGCTTCGGAGCCATAGTCCTGAGGTTCTTGGTTTCTGCCCTGGTGGCGGCAGAAACAAATGGGTAGTTTATTTACTCTGATGCCCCGTTACCTAGCAGTAAATAGGTACCTGGGAGTTAGACAGCTGCTATGGGCTGCCTTCTGGAGATGTGTAACAAAAAGGCCAAGGTCAAGGACTGGGCCGCAGGGACACTAAGCCCCGAAATCTCAAGATAATCTCAGGAGAAAGCCATGTCGTCAAGGGCAGTGCGGCCAGGATATGCAAGGGCAATGGCGGTAGACAATCCATGACAAATGGAATGCATTAGGAAGTGATGTGGTCGAGGCTGACTCCATACACAGTTTCAAATGTAGATATGATAGAGCCCAATAGGCTCAGGAATCTGCACACCTGTTGATTGACGGTTGAGAGGCGGGACCAAACAGCCAGAGCTCAACCCTCGCAAGCACAACTAGGCGAGTACACCCACCACACCCTCCCCATCACCCCCCCTCACCTCTCCCCTCCCACACCCCTACCCCCCCCCACACCACACACCCCTCCCCCCACCCCCACCCCAACACACACACCCCCACCCCCGCTCTCCCTCCCTCCCCTCCCTCTCCCCTTTGCTAAGCTAAGCTATTACTGTTTCTGGTAATTCTTTCCCTAGAGATGGATAGGTCAGGTTCCAGGTGTTGGCCTGTATCCTCTTTCTCCTTAGTCAGTCTGGAGTTGTCAAAAGCTTTAACAGGCCGAAACGTTCATCTCTCTTCCCCGTTTCTTTGTGTTTTTTTCCGCATACAAATGATCAGTGTTTAGTGATCGTCAATTGTGTGTGTGTATTCTGGCAGCAGGTTTTCTTTTAAACATTTCTTTGAATATGACAGCACATTTTGTATTTACTATCTTCTGGTTTAGGGCTTCTATCCCTCTATTATTCTTGCATCAGGGTTTAGTTGAAAGAGTTGTTCTCCAAAAGGTGATCTGTTCTCTGTTCAGTTTCCAAGGTGAAGGAAAAAAAGTGAATTACTATGGAATGTGTTACTTATTATACAATTGCACAACGTTTCAAACCTACATTTTTTTTTTTTTTTTTTTTTTGCAGGGATATTCCTGCGCGGGCCCTAAGCCTCTGGCTGGCCCACTAAGTGTTGTTTGTTTCTGTTTTACATGGGTGGAGTATGAGTGTTTATGACTCGTATGGTCGCTTCAGTAAGATTTTGCCATGTGTTTAACAACTTCTTCTGCTCTGTTGAATCTAAGTTGAAATCTTAATGGGTTTGTAACTGTGCACTGTGTTAGATAATGTTCCAGTGGTCTGTCGGGCATTTCTCCACAGTGTTGACATTTCCTCTCATCTTCCGGAACCTGTAAGCCTATTTCCCATGCACATGGGTATCCAAGCCTGATGCGATGTAAGTGCACTTCTGTTCTACTGCTCCCTTTCATCAAACTAAGTGGTTCGTAGTTGGTTGAATTCTTGTACCAACCCGCAGATCCTGATGTTGCAACTGCTGTGTTGTGGTCACTGTACATCTTTTCCATTGCTCTGTTTCTAATTACTTTCTTAATCTGTGATACTCTGTGGTATGTAAATGTCTACATTTCTCCTCTTAGTAGCAAGTTTTGCAGCTTCGTCTGCAATGTCATTTCCTATTATTCCCACATGACTTGGCACCCAGTTGATAAGTACCCGTCGGCCTTGTCGTTTGAGTGTTTGCATGAATCATAAGACATTTGTGATCAGATGGATGTTATCACATATGTGTTCTTGTTGCAAGGTTTCAATGGCGGTTCTCGAATCTGTATGTATAATAACATGTTGTCGGTGTTCAGTAAGAGTATGTTCCAAAGCCTTTTGAATGGCTAGCATCTCTGTTTGTAAAGTCGAACACACATTTGAGAGCCTCCAACTATTTACAGTTTCCTGCTTTAACTGCTGCTCCGGTTGCTTGTCCCTGCTGGTCTACTGATCCATCTGTGAAGTAAGTGAAGCTGTCGGATGCCATGTTTTTTTTTTTTTTTTTTTGAGATATATACAAGAGTTGTTACATTCTTGTACAGCCACTAGTACGCGTAGCGTTTCGGGCAAGTCCTTAATCCTATGGTCCCTGGAATACGATCCCCTGCCGCGAAGAATCGTTTTTTCATCCAAGTACACATTTTACTGTTGCGTTAAACAGAGGCTACAGTTAAGGAATTGCGCCCAGTAAATCCTCCCCGGCCAGGATACGAACCCATGACATAGCGCTCACGGAACGCCAGGCGAATGTTTGCTTCTATATGCATCTGTGCAATGTTATGTAGCAGATGAGGATTTGTCTGGTTCTTCTTTCCTTCAAGAGCCATATACATGGTTCATTCTCAAGTGATAAAAAATTACAGATCTCGTTAGATTTATACCAGTACGGGGGTCAGGTGAAAAAAAAGTACAATACAGGAAAAGGCAAGGTGGATAAATAGGGGATAATTGGGGACACAACACATTCAATGATTAATCAGGTGTAATAGGCCTATTATTTTGAACAGTGTCTTCTGTGTTGGCATCGTTATGTTCAGGTCTTGTTTTTACTCCTATGGTGGGTAGAGTAAATAGTTCCGCAATTTGGGTATTCATGGTAAGTTGTTCTTTTATGTGGATTGCTTCAAGTATTTGTAATCTTCTCACATTTTGGGTATTGTCTATAATACAAGTGTTTTTATTCAGCATTTCTCTTGTTAGGGTGATGTCATGGGCTTGTCTCAAGTGATTCCTAGGGGCACGGGATTGCAGATGGCAGGTCAAACGTTCCAGGTTCCTTAAATTTTCTCCCACACTAAAGACACTCGTGAGGCCTCTCATCAGAATGTACTAACAGGTGTTTTCTCAAATTGAAAAAGCTTTTGAATTTTCTCGCACACTCAGGACATTCATGAGGCTTTTTTGAATGTATTAACAGGTGTTGTCTCAAAGTACTAGGGTCCTTAAATTTTTTCCCACACATAGGGCACTCGTGAGGTCTATGATCAGAATGTATTAACAAGTGCACTCTCAAATCTTTCCTTTTCGTGAATTTTTTCTCACACTTGGGACACTTGTTTGGATTATTATCAGAATGTACAAACATGTGCCATGTCAAAGTGCTAAGGTCCTTGAGTTTTCTTCGGCAATCGGGACACTTGTGGGGCTTATCACCAATACGAACCATAACCTTAATTTTCATATCTCCAATTTGATATGAAAGCTATGTTCCTATTAGTCCAGGAATTGTTTAGTATCTTGTGCAGATGATGAGTCACAATAACGTGGCTGAAGAAATTACGACCAAACCATACACTAGAAGATGAGACAACGGTCTCATCGAAACTTAATACAAGTTTCGGTCCGTTGTGAACCGAAGTCGACTGTGATGAGTCGATTATCAAATCAATTGTGATGAGAGCGTTGTTGTTTTAGATTCAGCTACTTACAACAAAAGTTCCAAAGTTGCACGGGCTATGGTGAGTCCGTAATGGACTTACCTGGCACAGGAGCGGGGCTGTAACTGCGGTGAGAGCGATTGATTGATTGATGAAGATTAAGCCACCCAAAAGGTGGCACGGGCATGAATTGGTAAGTGGTGGCCCTTTTGAGCCATCACCAGTATCAATAGATGATACTGGAGATCTGTGGAGGTGCGATTGCACCCTGCGTGACGGGAGATGTCTCATGTGTGAATGTGTTAAAATGAAGATGAAGTCACCCAAAAGGTGGCACGGTCATGAATAGCCCGTAAGTGGTGGCCCTTTTGAGCCATCACCAGTATCAAGAGCTGATACTGGAGATCTGTGGAGGTGCAAGTGCACTCTGCGTGACGGGAGATGTCTCCCATGAATGTGTCCAAGATGACGATTAAGCCATCCAAAAGGTGGCACGGGCATGAATAGCCCGTAAGTGGTGGCACTTTTGAGCCATCACCAGTATCAATAGATGATACTGGAGATCTGTGGAGGCGCAACTGCACCCTGCGTGACGGGAGATGTCTCCCAGACCAATTGGTGACCAAATGGTGTGTTTTGATTGATTGATGAAGATCAAGCCACCCAAGAGGTGGCACGGGCATGAATAGCCCGTAAGTGGTGGCCCTTTCGAGCCATTACCAGTATCAAAAGATGATACTGGAGATCTGTGGAGGCGCAACTGCACCCTGCGTGACGGGAGATGTCTCCCGGACCATGTGGTGACCAAATGGTGCGGTGAGAGCGAAGAAACATGAGCCTAAGTAAGGCAAAAGTGAGATGAGGAGGTAAGAGGAGGTGAAAGGTAGGAGCAACAAGAAAAAAGGGGTACGGGTGGGATAGATGTAGGAAAGAGAAAGGCAAAAAGAGTAAGATTATACAAACATAAGAATGAAGGTAACTGCTCTCTTGGGTGGCTTAATCTTTATCAATCAGGTAACTGCAGAAGGCCTATTGGCCAATACGAGGCAGCTGCTATTTATATCTACCCAATCTCGCTCATATATGTTTAACCTACGCTTGAAACAATCAAGGGACCCTACTTATAAACATAAAACATAAGAACAAAGGTAACTGCGGAAGGCCTATTGGCTCATTCGAGGCAGCTCCTATTTATAACCACCCAATCCCACTCATATTGCAGGGGGTAATGATGTTGGGCGAGTTAGAAGTGAGGAACTAATACAGAGATTCAGGACAGCCATTGAATTAGGAGCAAGGGAGGAATCCCGATCATATGTGGCATTCTTCCAAGAAAGGGAGTGGGAAATGAATTGATTGATTGATAAAAGATTAAGCCACCCAAGAGGTGGCACGGGCATGAATAGCCCGTAAGTGGTACAATTTTTTTTTTCTCAGTATACTGAGGTTGCATTTAACCATCAAGCTGTCATCGCGGGGGAGGATACTGCTTCACAGTCTTTATGAGCGTCTCCAGCTGCTGGACACCTTTGTTGACCAGGAGAGTAGCTATGTTGATGGCTTCAGGGTGGCCACTGCATGATTCAGGAACTCTTAAAGCTCTTCTAAGGTCATTGGTTGCTTCACATTCCAGAAGATAGTGAAGTAATGGCTTTTCTGTGACAGTTTGGCAAAAGATGCACTCTCTCTGTCGGGGTTCACCAATCTCCCAGTTGCATCTGTAACCTAGACGTAGTCTATATAACGTAACTGCTATTTCCCTGTGGATTCCTTTTGGGATATTTAACCTTTCTAATTTGGTTGCCTGAAGATACCATGTTGCAGATGGCGAACCTTCAGCTATTCTCTGGTGCAGGTAGGCTTTGTTGAGATGTGAGAGTTTTTTGGTGATGTTTTTTATGTTCTCTAGGCTGGGTTGAATTGTTTTATGTATCACTGGATGACGAGTTGCCAATTTAGCAATTTCATCAGCTTTTTCATTTAATGGGATTCCAATATGGGATGGGATCCAGTTTAAAGTTATGTTGCGTCCTTTGCCTTTAGCGACTGCTCCAAGACACAAAATGGTGGTAATTATTTCCACATTATCTTTCCACTGTTTTTGTCCTAGTATTTGAAGTGCAGCTTTTGAGTCTGTGTGTATGATTGCATTTTGAGTGTTTTGTGCAATCACATATGCGAATGCCTGTTGTATGGCAAACAGCTCAGTTTGTGTTGATACTAGTCCTCCCAGTCTCCAATATGCCTGTACACTGGTCGTGCAAAGAGCAGCACCAGCACTCTCATATTCTGTGTCCACCGATCCGTCTGTGAAGATGTGGGTGGCTCCTGCTACTGCTATGCTATACATTTGCTCTTCTATTATGCGCCTTAGGATTGTCGGATCATAGGCAGCCTTTTTCATTGGGAGACTTTCTATTACTATTTTGAAAGTAGGCTCTTCCCACGGCGCGGAAGGAGTGTAATTTGGGTGTGGATGATCACCCTCTCTATCAAGAATCATGTTTTTTAAATGTAGTCTGTTTCGGGTTGCAAGAGCAGGAAAAGTCTGTTTCCATTGTTTTGGCCTAGTCCAACCACCAAGGCCTGCCGTACTGGGATTGGATCAGAAGAAATAATTATCTTACTGATAATTGTAGCTGTCCTTTGTGATATTCTTTCTTGTAGAGAGGGCAAACCTGTCTCCAGTCTAAGAGTTTCAAGCCTGGTTCACATGGGGGCTCCCAGTGCAGCTCTCATAGCATTGTTTTGGGCAACTTCAAGCTTTTTCCACTGTTGGTGTGATAGATTTGTGAGTGCAGGTGCGGCATAATCGATCTCTGATCTGACTGCCTGTACATAGTATGTGCGAAGAACTTGCAGATTGGCTCCTCCAGAAAGGGAGGTTAGCGACCTGAGGATTGCCCCGGGCCGCAGTTCGCTCTCTCAAGTAAGTGACCTCAGCATTAAAATTCATGTGTGTCCAGGATGATTCCTAGATACTGATAGGTGTCGACCCATTCTATTGGTTGACCCTGTACTGTGAGTTGGATGTTGGGCTTCGCTATTTTTATGGGCATGGCCTTTGACTTTGAGGGGTTGAGTTTGATCCCAATCTGTTTTGCCTCTTTACTGATGCAGTCTAAGCATTTGGGTGCAAGGCGCGCCGCATCCCTTCCTTTTATGATGACAAAGTCGTCCGCTTAGTTTAGCAGCCTGCAGTGATGTGGGAGTTTCAACCTCATTATTCTTTCCATTAAACAGTTGAAGAGAAGAGGGCTGAGAATACCTCCTTGCGGTGTACCATTTTCATGTCTTTTGTACTCAGAGACTGTGCCATGAAGTTTTACTCTTGCTTCTCTGTTTATGAGACAGTTTTTGGTCCAGGAGAGCAGGTTGCCTCTGACCTCTTTGTCAATGAGGCAGCAGAGAATAGCTGGGGCGCTAGCCAGTTCAAAGGCTTTTTCGAGGTCCAAAAATATCAGCATTCCTGGTCTGTCATTCAAGTGGGCTAACAGAGTTGTAATATATTCCACTGTGCCAACCCCTCTTCTATAGGCATAAATATCATGGCGCAGTTTAGGCATTTTCAACTCCAGTCTGTTGAGTGTCATTCTGTCAGCCGTCTTGGCTGCACAGCTTTGGAGAGAGATGGAGCTGGGATTAGCTGCATCTTTGGGTTTTGGGATCGGCACTATGTCTGCTCTATTCCAAGCAGAAGGTCTAGTTTGAGAAGTCCAGGCTAAATTAATTAACCTTAGGTATGCAGCGTCTCCCTCTGGGCCGAGGTTTCTAATCATTTTATAGGTTATTTTGTCGGCTCCAGGGGATGTATCCTTGGAGTTTTTCTTAGCCCGATTGAGCTCATCCAGTGTGAAGGGGGCATTAGTGTCAGACTTCTTCACATGCTGTAAGGATTCTGTGCCACCTTTCTTCCTCTAGTCCGTTCTGTACTGCTAATACATCTGGTGAAAGTTGATTGCTGGCTGCTCTCTCTGCAAACCTGGTTGCCAGTACTTCGGCTTCCTGTTTAGGATCCTTGGGGTGTGGAGCTTTAGGTGTGTTATTCCCTTTGGCTCGGTGAATTTTCTGCCACATCTCTCCCAGAGAGGTGTGTTCATTCAGATGTGAACACCATTCCAGCCACTTTTGTTCTTTTATTTGTCTGGTATCTCGATGCACATGTTCCTTGACCTCACAAAGTAAGATCCTGTTGCGGTCACTTGGCTGCTTTTTGTATAGCTTTCTTGTTCTATTGAGTCTATGGTTTAGTTCTTTGACACGTTCGCAATAGTACCAATGATCTTTATGGTGTCCAGTGGACTGTTTTTTTCAGTGGGATTGAGTGGTTGGCTGCACTTTGAATCGCTTTGACAAATTCTTGTTCTGCCTGATTAATGTCTTCGGGAAGATCATAGTTTCTTTGCCACTCTGAAATGAGGTTTTGAAATCGGTCCCAGTTTGCTAAAGCAAAGTTCCAGGCTTCAGATGGAGGTGGGGTGGGTAGGTCTAACTGAAGATCAATTTGGACCCCATAGTGGTCGCTTGTGAGTGTGGGCTCAACTGACCATGTTGCTGCATCTCTTAGGGAGGCTGAAACGAAGTTTAGGTCTAATCTGCCTCCTTGGATGTGGGTAGGTTATTCTTGTTTAGGATTTGTATTTCTGGAAGCTGGTCCAGTAGATGTGTAATGTGTATGCCGGCTTCATTTGTTCGGTTCGAGCCCAGTGCCAATCGATGATGGGCATTAAAATCTCCACAAATGATTGTGTTTGTTGTTGTCGCGTGTCCAAATAAGAGATCCATTTCAGCTTGTGGAGACCTGTACACATTGAACACTTCAAGTTTGTCGTGTCTTAGCTCAATGGTGACTCCCATTACCTCTGTCCCTGCTCCACAATTGGGTGGGCTAGTTATGGATTTGGAGATCAGGTCACATTTTACATAGATTGCACATCCCCTGGATTGCTCATTGATCCATGGAAGGAAGAAGCCTCGATAGCCTGAGATTTTAGGTTCTAATCCGGCTCGGAGCAAGCTCTCCTGTAGTATCAGGATGTCTATGCCCTTGGTTGCTGCTATGCATTGCAAGTGTTGCAATTTAGTGCGCAGTCCTTGCGCATTCCATTGCAGGATCTTTAGACCTCTAGGTTCTTGGAATTTGCTGATAATTCCGTGGTATCCATGGAGTCTGATGAACACGCCATGGAAGTTGCAATTGGTGTATAGGTTCTTAGTGGACCTGAAATTGACTCATCAATGTCGCTTTCCGACGAGCTGGACTCTGTTTTTTTTTATGGGGGTGTCTCCTGCCCTGCTGTCTTGACGGTGTGGATATTACATCTTCGAATTTTTTGAGCTTGTGCTCAATTGTCTTCCGAGTCTCTGTGGTTTGCTTGATTCCATGTGAAGACAGCAGACTTTCGATCAACTCAGTGACCAAAGTTTTGAGCATTGGGCAGAGAGCGTCCAGTTCAGTGGGAGCACTATTTAATGTTGTGCAAGTTTGGGGCCTAGTAGCTTTTAGACCCTTCTCGGTGATAACTTTGACACTGGAATTGCTACTCCTATTGGCCCCAGTGTGCTTGCTGGATGAGATGGGAGGCCGACTGATTTGAACGTGATTCTTGTCCTCCATCTTTCTTTTTGTCCTGTACTGTCTTCTCACCCTTCACCATGGCCGATGGTGAAGGGCCGTGTGCCCCCTCTTCCTGAATGGGTAGACCCCAAGCGGTTTTAGTGGGCATGGGAGCTGGTATTCGTTTTGGTGGGGGTTTCGGCTCTGCTGTAGGCGTGGTGGGGTTCGTTTGAAGCCTTTTGAGCCCTTCAGGGCATTTCAAATTCCAGGAATGATGTGCCTTAGAACAATTTGGGCATTTTGCTTGAACAGGGTGGTTTGCCTTGAATTTATCAATACATGTTTTTGTATCATGGGGCTGGCTGCAGACTCCGCGCCTCACTGGGCGTTGGCAGCCATCTTTGTGATGCCCAAATCTCTGACATCTAAAGCATCTTAGGGGTTCTGGGGTGTAAGGCCTGTGTTGGAACACGCCCCAGATTCCAAGGTAAAGTTTCTCCGGGATCCATCCTCTTACTGTGAGAAGGACTTGTCGAGTTTCCTGTTTTGTGGTTCGTACTTGGCATCTCTCTGCTGACACCACATAGTTCAGCATTTCGAGATGGCCAAGGGCCATATGCAAGGGATAGTGGAGGACAATGATTTTACTTATTTTATCCTCTGGGAAATGAATGGATGTCGAGGGCACTTGGTGTCAATTGCCGGCTGGAAAGATATTGCAAATCAAATGCAATATCTTTCATAGACAACTGGGAACATTTCTATGGATGAAATGAAATGTATGCTCGTGATGGGGTGCATCTATCGAGGGCTGAGGTTGTTGCCGTTGCAAACTCGTTGGAACCAGTGGTTAGAGGTGTTTGTTTGGGTTTAAACTGTTAGTAGATAGTGGTATGGGAATTGATTTGGAGGAAGGAGGTAATAAAAGTATGTGTTCGTGGGAGAAAAGAATTGGCAAAATGATCAGGGGAAGAAAAGGGCCTCAAAATAACAATTCACTTAGGATATATTACAATAACAGTAGAAGTCTAAGAAATAAAATTAATGAATTAAATATTCTTGTCTGCACAGAAAAAATAGATATTATTGCACTTACCGAAACGTGGATGAATGTAGAAAATAGAGAACTATTAGCTGAATATCAGATAAATGGATTTAAACTATTTCACACAGATAGATATATTAGACGAGGAGTGGGAGTAGCCATATATGTTAGGGACAATTTGAAATGTAGTCTCAAAGAGGGAATCAAAACTGAGCCACACACAGAAACTATTTGGATAGAATTAAACGAAAAAGCAAATATTATAATAGGAGCTATATATAGGCCACCAAATTTAGACAGAATGGAAGCAAAGCGTCTATGGGATGAAATATCTAGAGCATCTAGATCTAACAGTATTTGTCATAAGTGACTTTAATTTTAGTGGAATAAACTGGGTGAACAAAACAGGGAATAGTGAAGCAGAAGATTTTATAGAATTAATTGATGATTGCTTTCTTACGCAACACATTAAGGAACCAACGCGGGAAAATAATATTTTAGATTTAGTATTAACTAACAGGGAAACACAAATTAATGACATCGAAATGTAACACTGTAAAGTGTTTGGTTTAGTTTATTTAATATATACATAGAAATACATGAGTCGGAGACAAGGATCTGAGAGGCGCCAGTTTGTCGGCCTGAAACTCACACCTCTAAGCGTTAATGACCCCAAGTGACCTAAGGTCAGCTCATGTGAATTTCACCTTGCTTCTGATAATCTGATAATTGTAGCCTGGTAACCTTCAAACATGCCGACGTTTAAGGAGTGGTTTCGTAGAGAGCCTCGGGCTATCTACTTGTGGGCGGAGTTAGCTACTAGGTTTCCCAATATATACTGAGGGAGCATTAAGAGAAGACAGACAGAACGGGAGTCAGCAGAGCAGAGAAGACGTCCCTAGCAGGGAGGCTGTCGGCCGGCAGGGCGAGACAGTCTCTGTCAAGCTACAGACCCCCCCCCCCCTCTATCCAGCTATAGGCAACCACTTGGTGAGTTGAGCATTAAGGTGACTTGGTCGTGTTTCACAAGTGTTGTGTGATGATCAGGGGCAGTCAGTTGTAGTGTTCTCAGATTCTTGGAGGATGACTCACTTTAAATATATATATCATGAACATTGCTTAATTTTTTTATACTTAGTGTGTGAAATATAATTGAATTTATTATTTAAATGGCCTTTAACTGTGTCCCCTATGTTTGGAGTTGATACATGGTAATAACATCTTTTGTGAATATTGTGATAGACAAGTTCCATTCCTTGTCTTGTATGTAATGGTCTAGAATGGATGGTGGCAGCATTTCGTCTTCTACTATCTACTCTTCTACTATCTACTTTTCTACTTCTACCTATCTATTCCTCTCCCTCCACCCCTCTCTAAACTCTCACTTTCAACTAATGACGCTCCTCCCACCTCTCTGCCTCTCACCCCAAACCCTCACTAATTACTTCACTATTCATTTTTCCTTACGTTTTCTCTTGTACGTTTGTGGCAATGATTCTGTATTCTAGAGTTCTCTCTAGAGTTTCGGGTAGCTGATCCAGTTACGGCGCCTTGTAGTCTTAGCACCTAGGTAGTCAAATATATTGGTTACAAGGTGTTGAACGAGAGAGGTTGCCTTAGGAACTCTGGGAGTGCTCTAGAATAGTTAGCTAACTGGGGACGGGATAACGGACTAGAGAGAGCTGTTTCCCCCGGCCTCGTTAGTTAACTGGGGGGTGGAATAATGGACAAGATAACTATTTCCCCCACCCCCCGTTACAGAAATAGGGAGTGAGCTAGGGAACAGTGATCACAAAGTAATCAGATTTATTATAGAATGGAATAGACCTGTAGGAAAAAATTCTGTTAAAGTGCCAGATTTTCGAAAAGCTGATTTTAATAGCCCAAGAAATTTTTTGGGTCAAATAGATTGGAAAGTCTTGGGTATGGGGTTTGGGCCGGTCTTAGAGCGAGACATGAACCCAGCGACAGGTGACGTAAAAGGTGATTTCGATGTGGATTTAATATATAACTTATTTAAGAATATTCTAAACAAAGCACAGGAACGTAGTATACAATACAAATTGAATAGATTGAATGCTAATGACCCAAAGTGGATAACAATAATTTAGAGAACCTTATAGGTAAAAAGAGAGCTTGGTACAAAAGGATTAAGAATGGGGAAGTCAATATAGAACAGGAATTCGTACAACTGGTTAGAAATGTTAAAAAAGAGATAAGGAAAGCAAAAAGAAACTATGAAGTTCGCATATCAGGGCAAGCAAAGACAAATCCTAAAGGTTTTTTTCAGTTATATCGAACTAAGACTAGGGAAAGGATAGGTCCATTAAAATCTGAGACAGGTCAAATAACGGATAATGACAATGAGATGAGTAGTATTTTTAACAAATATTTTATATCTGTATTTACTAAAGAAGAACTTAACAATATGCCTTCAGCCGAACAAGTCTGTGGGTGGGGATGAGGACAGGTTGACTAGTTTAGCAGTTACCAGGGAGGATGTAATTAAACAATTAGAAAAACTAAAACCCAACAAATCCCCAGGCCCGGATGAAGTGTTTGTCAGGGTGCTTAAAGAATGCAAAGAGGAGCTTTCCGAGCCACTGTCTACCATATATAATAAATCAATAGTCAGGCAGAGTGCCAGTCATGGAAGGTAGCTAATGTGATACCAGTTTTTAAGAAAGGAGATAGATCACTTGCGTCTAACTATCGACCAATTAGCCTAACATCTATTGTGGGAAAGTTACTCGAATCTATAATAGCAAATAAAATTCGTCTTCATCTTGAAAAACATAAATTAATAATCGAGTCGCAACATGGTTTTATAAATGGCCGTTCATGTTTAACAAATTTGTTATCTTTTTATTCTAGCATTGTTGAGGCAGTTGATAGTGGTAAGGTTTGCGATGTTGTGTACCTTGACTTTAGCAAAGCTTTTGATACAGTGCCACATGAAAGACTAATTAAAAAGTTAGTCTCATGGTATTGGGAGTGCTATATTAAGCTGGATTAGGGCATAGCTATACCAAAGGAAACAGTTAGTAAAAATGGAGTCAAGTCAGAGTGGGAAAATGTTGTAAGTGGGGTGGCTCAGGGCTGTGTCCTGGGACCTCTGTTGTTTATAATATATATAAATGATTTAGATTCAGGTTTGAGTAGCAACATTTGCAAATTTGCCGATGATACGAAAATCGGTAAGGAAATTAATTAGGAGGACGACTCACTATCACTTCAAGTTGATCTAGATATCTAGATAGGGTTTAGAAATGGTCGAAGGATTGGCAGATGCAGTTTAATGCTGATAAATGTAAAGTCCTGAGGTTAGGTAAAGATGATAGGGTTACAAGATACGAGCTAGACGGTGTTGAGATTGCGAAGTCGAATTGCGAAAGGGATCTGGGAGTTATGATTAGTAAGAATTTAAAACAAAAGGATCAATGCATAAATGTTCGTAATAAGGCAAATCGGACACTTGGATTTATTAATCGCAGCGTTAGTAACAAGACACCTGGTGTGGTTCTCAAGCTATATCTTGCTCTAGTTAGGCCCCATTTAGATTATGCAGTTCAGTTTTGGTCGCCATATTATAAAAAGGATATAAATTCACTTGAACGTGTCCAGCGTAGGATGACTAAGTTAATTCCCCAAATTAGAAATCTTTCATATGAAGAAAGATTAACAAAGCTTAAGTTGCATTCGCTGGAAAGGCGAAGAGTACCAACACAAGACAGAACACGAAACAATGGGTATAAATTGGATAAGTTTAGATTTAGGAAAGACTTGGGTAAATACTGGTTCAGTAACAGGGTTGTTGATTTGTGGAACCAATTGCCGCGTATCATTGTGGAGGTGGGGTCCCTCGATTGTTTCAAGCGTGGGTTGGACATGTATATGAGTGGGATTGGGTGGTTATAAATAGGAGCTGCCTCGTATGGGCCAACAGGCCTTCCGCAGTTGCCTTTGTTCATATGTTCTTATTATAAATAACAGAGGTCCCAGGACAGAGCCCTGAAGTACTCCACTAACATTATCCCACTCTGACTTAACCCCATTAATACTAACTCTGTTTTCTTTGGAATAGCCATGCCCTAATCTAAGTGCCACATAGCACCCCAATACCATGAGCTTTATTTTTTTAAATTAGTCTTTAATGTGGCACTGTATCAAAAGCTTTCCTAAAGTCAAGGTACACAACATCACAATCCTTACCACTATCAACTGCCTCAACTATGCTAGAATATAAAGATAACAAATTTGTTAAACATGAACGGCCATTTATAAAACCATGTTGCGACTCGATTATTAATTTGTTTTTCAAGATGAAGATGAATTTCATTTGCTATTATAGATTAGAGTAACTTTCCCACAATAGACGTTAGGCTAATTAGTCGATAGTTAGATGCAAGTGATCTATCTCCTTTCTTAAAAACTGGTATCACATTAGCAACTTTCCAAAACTCTGGCATTCTGCCTGACTATTGATTTATTAAATATGGTTGACAGTGGGTCACAAAGCTCCTCTTTGCATTCTTTAAGCACCCTGGCAAACACTTCATCCGGCCCTGGGGATTTGTTAGGATTAATGTTGTTAGTGGAGTACCTCAAGGCTCTGTCCTGGGACCTCTGTTGTTTATAATATATATAAATGATTTAGATTCAGGTTTGTGTAGCAACATTTGCAAATTTGCCGATGATACGAAAATAGGTAGGGAATCATATTCGGAGGAGGACTCACTATCACTTCAAGTTGATCTAGATAGGGTTTTGAAATGGTCAAAGGATTGGCAAATGCAGTTTAATGCTGATAAATGTAAAGTTCTGAGGCTAGGTAATGATGATAGTTAAAAGATACGAGCTAGATGGTGTTGAGATTCCGAAGTCGGATTGTGAAAGGGATAAGAACATAAGAACATAAGAACAAAGGCAACTGCAGAAGGCCTATTGGCCCATACGAGGCAGCTCCTATTTATAACCACCCAATCCCACTCATATACATGTCCAACCCATGCTTGAAACAATCGAGGGACCCCACTTCCACAATGTTACGCGGCAATTGGTTCCACAAATCAACAACCCTGTTACTGAACCAGTATTTACCCAAGTCTTTCCTAGATCTAAACTTATCCAATTTATACCCATTGTTTCGTGTTCTGTCTTGTGTTGATATTTTTAATACCCTATTAATATCCCCCCTGTTATGTCCATTTATCCACTTGTGAACCAATCATGTCACCCCTAACTCTTCGCCTTTCCAGTGAATGAAACTTAAGCTTTGTTAATCTTTCTTCATATGAAAGATTTCTAATTTGGGGAATTAACTTAGTCATTCTACGTTGGACACGTTCAAGTGAATTTATATCCATTCTATAATACGGTGACCAAAACTGAACTGCATAATCTAAATGGGGTCTAACCAGAGCAAGATATAGCTTAAGAACCACACCAGGAGTCTTGTTTCTAAGGCTTCGATTAATAAATCCCAGTGTCCTATTCGTCTTATTACGAACATTTATGCATTGATCCTTTTGTTTTAAATTCTTACTAATCAAAACTCCCAGATCCCTTTCGCAATCTGACTTCGCAATCTCAACACCATCTAGTTCGTATCTTGTAACTCTATCATCATTACCTAGCCTCAGAACTTTACATTTCTCAGCATTAAACTGCATTTGCCAATCCTTTTACCATTTCAAAACCCTATCTAGATCAACTTGAAGTGATAGTGAGTCCTCCTGCGAATTAATTTCCCTACCGATTTTCGTATCATCGGCAAATTTGCAAATGTTGCTACTCAAACCTGAATCTAAATCATTGATATATATTATAAACAACAGAGGTCCCAGGACAGAGCCCTGAGGTACTCCACTAACAACATTATCCCACTCTGACTTAATCCCATTTATACTAACTCTGTTTCCTTTGGAATAGCCATGCCCTAATCAAAGTTAATATAGCACTCCCAATACCATGAGCTTCTATTTTTTTAATTAGTCTTTCATGTGGCACTGTATCAAAAGCTTTGCTAAAGTCAAGGTACACAACATCACAATCTTTACCACTATCAACTGCCTCAACTATGCTGGAATAAAAAGTTAGCAAATTTGTTAAATATGAACGGCCATTTGTAAAACCATGTTGCGACTCATTTATTAATTTATGTTTTTCAAGATGGAGACGAATTTGCAATTATTGATTCAAGTAACTTTCCCACAATAGACGTTAGGCTAATTGGCCGATAGTTTGACGCAAGTGATTTATCTCATTTCTTAAACATTGGTACCACATTAGCTATCTTCCATGACTCTGGCACTCTACCTGACTCTATTGATTTATTAAATATGGTTGACAGTGGGTCACAAAGCTCCTCTTTGCATTCTTTAAGCACCCTGGCAAACACTTCATCCGGCCCTGGGGATTTCTTGGGTTTTAGTTTTTCTAATTGTTTAATTACATCCTCCCTGGTAACTGCTAAACTAGTCAACCTGTCCTCATCCCCACCCACATAGACTTGTTCGGCTGAAGGCATATTGTTAAGTTCTTCTTTAGTGAATACAGATATAAAATATTTGTTAAAATTACTACTCGTCTCCTTGTCATTATCCGTTATTTGACCTGTCTCAGATTTTAATGGACCTATCCTTTCCCTAGTCTTAGTTCGATATAACTGAAAAAAAACCTATAGGATTTGACTTTGCTTGCTCTGCTATGCGAACTTCATAGTTTCTTTTTGCTTTCCTAATCTCTTTTTTAACATTTCTAACCAGTTGTATGAATTCCTGTTCTAAACTGACTTCCCCATTCTTAATCCTTTTGTACTAAGCTCTCTTTTTACCTGTAAGGTTCTTTAAATTATTTGTTATCCACTTTGGGTCATTAGTATTCGATCTATTAAATTTGTATTGTAAACTACTTAAATATTACTTTTAACCCCCATGAAACTGGCGGAGGCAGATTTGTAACCTGGGTACTCTGTGAGCCTTGTTACCAGCCTTCAACTCTATAAGAGGTTAGTTCTGGAATCAGTTGTTTGCCAAATCAATAATCGAGAGATTATTAAATGGCGACTGAGAGCTTGGTCTCTACCGAATAAAATATTAAGCAAAGCAAGTTTTGAGTTTCTTCAGGGAAGGAAACTAGAAGTTGTGGTTGAATTTTAGACAGTAACCTGCAGAGTATAATCATCCCGAAAACTTTACACATGCATGATGGCAATGATTGGTCATAAATTTGAGGAACTTGGTTTAGGTATTGTCCAGCGGTCGGGTAAGAAACATTGCTTCAGACTTTAGTTTAAAAAGACGATTGATTGTTTGGTAGTATAGTTAGTACTATCATGGTATTGTATGTTATGCATAATGAAGTCATTAACGTGAAGTATCGGCGAGAAAATCGATAAGATCTATGAAGGATTCGAACCTGTTCAGTTGGGTTCGAATAGCTAACGCTGTAGACCACTACACTACATGGTCAAAAGCTATGTAACCTGGGATTCCACTGAATCATCTAGAGGTCCTGAGGCTTCCAACAGACGTTAATGATATCATGATTGTGCACTTGACAAGAAGCGTTAGAGGTAGAACTATTACACCATAGAGCCGGTGAGCATGGGGTCAATGTGTGAAACCCTGATTGGGCTTCAGTTGGAAGCCTCAGGACCCCTAGAGGGTCCTGAGGCTAGACCCCTAGATTCTGTGGAATCCCAGGTTGTCTTGCCATGTGGTGTAGGGCGTTAGCCTGGGAGTACACAGTGAGTGGGTTCGAATCCTTCTCATGACTCGGTATGAGTCTCATTGAATGCCATGCCATCCTCTCCAGGAGAGGCAGCCTTACTATTCACGAGTGCACTTCAAGGGAAGTGCCGTCTTCCAATTTCAAGGGAAGTTAAGTCGGTTGTCATCTGGACCTATTTCACTGCATTCAATATCAGTGTTAAGATTTTTATTGGCACAAGAGATTGTGTATTTCCAGGGGTAGATTTGTTATACTGGCAAGCTCGAGTGAGTGGAAAGCAAGTCCAGAAGTGTCAGGAAGCGTTTGGTTTTGTTCATTTGTGATGGGGATGAAGCCTTGCAAAAACTGTTCCCAGTGTTGATTTAACACTTGTTCTTTTCGCTTAAAATTTAAC
The DNA here is from genome assembly GCF_040958095.1 of Procambarus clarkii. Classification (NCBI taxonomy): domain Eukaryota; kingdom Metazoa; phylum Arthropoda; class Malacostraca; order Decapoda; family Cambaridae; genus Procambarus; species Procambarus clarkii. Next base: position 11,585,766 of record NC_091155.1, read on the forward strand.
ATGTTCTCATTACAGCACGTTGCATTTTGACTTCACACAAGACTAAAATATATTGTAGCGGCTCGTGAAATAGTTCGGTTTTCTGTATGTAGGTCTTCTAGTTAGGTTGGGGCCATTTACTAAGACAGTTTTTTGACGTTTAGAACGCTGGAGAGAACGGGATGCAATGTTCATGAGTAACATTACGAAATATGTTGAAGGGGATCAGCTCTTGTGTTTATACCGTTCACTAAAGAATGGTTATGCCTAGGCTCAAGGCGCAAGTCATCCCAGGCCGAGGGGCCAGAGATACTTTAGGTATTACATGACCAAAGATCACGTTCACTTCAAACATCTACCACCTACGGGCAACTCATGGCCGTGCCACCTCTTGTGGTGGCATGGCCATGAGTGCCACCACAAGATTGATTGATCTTTAATCGATCAATCGGCAGTCAGAGGACCACCTCTTTCCCTTGCCTAGTGTTTTAGGTCCTGTGGATTTCACGTGACACAGAAAAATGACTTAATTGACAAGGTTCTTATGTGTTAATGGTAGAAAAAGTATGAATTATACTATTCAAAAATAGTATTTGTAACGATGAACAAATTTTCAGGGATAGTGATTATTATCCTTGAAAACATTAGGCATCGAGAAGGTTACGGTATACAAGGATGGCAAAATGATTACTGATCAATTAATGTACAATTGATCCCTTGACAGCATTACCGACGACCATGACCATTAGCATGTCAGCCACCACTGACAGACGGACATTGTCATATTTAATAAACATTACAATTTATTTTTGATGTCAAACAAGCTTGTATGTCTAGTATTAAAATCGCGCATAACAATAGTGTCGAAGCTGCTGGTGATGCTTCCAACATTGTATTGCACCTTGCATAATTAAGTTGGGAACAGCTAGTTGCTGTAATGAAACTGCAGGTCACTTTTGTTGATTTTAAAGTTTACAAATTTGCCAATTTTTAACATTAAGATACTAAGGTTGTTAAATGCTTGAAAAAGTTAAATAACGAGTGTTTGGGTTATTGATCCGGCATCATTGTTTGACAATCTGTCCTACTACAAAGAACGTCGCTGTTTTCTCATATGCATTTCAAAAGTCCTAACATTTTCGTACTAGAAAATGGAAGAGACTCGCAAAAAAGACGTGATGTACCGTTTTCTGTTTTGGGTACTTTCATAGGTTAGGAGAGAACACATTATATTGACTCTTTTTAACGTTGGGAAACCTTAGGAGAACCGGCTCTGTTTGCAACACCAGCATGAGTCATTAGGTCAAAGCCGCCTACACACGGTTCTCGCATTCCACGTGAGATTACACACATTTTCTCGAAGACAATATTGTCGATGAAGTAAGCGGAGTAGTGCCCGCAAGGCTCGCCAATTAAGCCATTATGTATAATCATTTGTGCTCTATAACGGCAGGTTTTTCTCAAATATACAATATTATCATTACATAAATTTACAAGGGAAATACTATATGACGTAACTTATAAAACGTTGGTTTACTGATAATTATATATCAGACCATGAGCCTTAAACCCCAAATGTTATAATTGATCCTGCTTCACAAGAACGCCAATATTTTGTCTGAGTAACCCCTTCTGCCTGCCTACCCCCTCCCCCCACAAAATGTAATCAGAAAGTAGCATAATTATTGTATTCCTAATTTTCTTCAATTATGTCAATTTGATACATTAAAACCTCATTAAATCTACTCTAATGCGTGGTCCACATAAAGCTTTGTTGTAAGGTACGGGATTGATAGCCGTACCCTAGAGTATCACTAACACCCGCTCTTACATTCTTATAAATAATGGGAGCGCAAGGGTCTATATAGTAATCACAAAGTCTAACTACATGGGATAGGAAATACACTTTGGGTGCAATTTTAAAAAGGGTTTTTATTTAACAAAATACCACATTTCCCCACACTGATTACAACGGGGAGTTCAGTGTACTTGGATCCAACACAGGATTGATAGACAAAGGTTGGGGGGGGGGAAGGTTCCTTCCCGCCAACACACACCTGAGGAGACTACTGGCACAAGGGACCCCACACAACGGTTTAGGCCTCTACAACCTGGGACTTCAGGTCATTACTCTATTCCACTCCTCTTAGGTCAGTACAAATGGCATGGGCTTTAATGCACTACTCTAACCACTATACACAAATGGATGTACAAAGTAAATGTGGATAACCCCATGGGACACAGCTGATCATATGCACCTTAATTAACACACCACTCTCCCTACACACAGGGTTCTAAAATCCTTATTTCTACAAATTCCCATTTCAAACGCGTACAAAAAAGGGAAGCACCGCTATAAACATCTATAGTACTGCACTTATTGTATTTGTTGGAGACCATCCATGACACTGGTCTTGTTCTTGTTGCCTTTCTCTCTCCCAAGTGACCGATAGGGGCTTGCACATATCCCTGCCTGCCTGGTTCCAATAATGTCTCATCCCTATACGTGTCATACAGATCTCCCAATACTTCATTTCTTATAATGTTCGTCTGTTTTTCTAAATTTAACACTGTTGTTTCTCTATATTTTCTTGCATTGAATTGTTTTTTAATCATTTTATCCCTTTTTGTTTACATTGGTTTTTAGGAGATTACATTTTCCTGTTGATGATGCTCTGTGCATCTGATAGGGGTCAGTTCCAGACCGTTTTTCAACATTTAACATTATTTTTCCCTACACAAGGATCTCTTACATAAATCCCCTTTTGGGGGGACAGAAATTCATGTAAATTTGAATTTATGTAAATTTTTATATAAATAACATGGTACATCTAACTCGAAGTTAAAAAATCCAAGTGGGGCTACTAGCAAGCTAACTGAAAACAATAATGTATCCTGTAACTAAAGACACAAGTGGTGAGTGCTCTCCACTTGTTCAACACCGCAGGAGACACTGCAACTTACAAGCTTCACACCTTCAGGGTCGCTCCCAGAACTGTTCCACTTGACTTGTCAGGACTCGCCAGACCAACAGAGGGGAGTGTGAGGTAGGCAGGCATGCTGTAGACTTGAGGTCTTGAATCGTAGGCGTAAATGTGGCTGCAACTGGTTGAACACATCTGAATCAACAATGAGAGGATTCCTCTTTGGATCCTGGATCATATCTTAGGTTACTGACATCTGTTAGAGTAACTGGGGCCGAAACCTGGCTGTCACTCAGGTGACCTAGTCACAAAATGATGCCACACTGACACACGTCTCCTCCTTGTTTTGACTGTACCCATGGTCAACAATGGAGACCAAAGTCGAGACATACTAATGACTATGGTCGAGCCGTGACTAAGACTAAGGAGCCGAGCGGACAGCACGCTGGACTTGTGATCCTGGGTTCGATCCCAGGCGCCGGCGAGAAACATTGGGCAGAGTTTCTTTCACCCTATGTTACCTAGCAGTAAAATAGGTACCTGGGTGTTAGTCAGCTGTCACGGGCTGCTTCCTGGGGGTGGAGGCCTGGTCGAGGACTGGGCCGCAGGGACACTAAAAGCCCCGAAATCATCTCAAGATAACCTCAAGATGGTGGTCACTTGACAACCATAAGGGAACTCAAAAGGGAGACTCCTGGATACCTGACACCCAGTAGTCCGTGATTTCTTAGAACTAAAGGCCGTATTTTACCCTGTATCTTTTCATTCCGGTTCTTCAAGGTGCAGGACCATTATTCCTAATTTTTCATCTTCGTACATCTGCTTGTTGCCGACGTCCTCTTTTTGGTGTGTTCATCTTTTTACAAAGACTAGCCCCATCTCTCCTCAACCTCCTTCCGTGGTCTGTTCTGTCCGACTTGTCAGTGTGGCTGTCCTGGGGCTATCCATAGGATTTTCCGCATGTTGGTCGGTTGCAGACCCTCCACACTAGGATGTGTCCATAGACAGGTACCAACAGTCTGTTGAGAAGTAAAGACAAACATAAGTGGGGTGTACATGGTCAAAACTCATATCATCCCTAAAGGGAATTACAAAACAGGCAGACCAACAAGAAGTGCATAGAATTATAGCGGTGCCTTACCTAACTAGCTAAAACATAATATACAACAATACACATGGAGAGCAGAAATTGGCCACCTAGAGTGGATAAAATCTAGTTTTCGATCTGGACTGCATGGCATGGGTAGGTCTAACATGTCCACACAGGAACTCTAACAGGGGGGTCACTTTCCTCTTCTAGGCCTCGTTGGTATCCTGATTGTCTAGCTCTGCATGGGACAAGTGTAATTCTTCTTTGGGGTGGAATAGTTTTAATTTATTAACATGGACCAATTTATGCTCCCTATCATAAATGTATTTGATTAGGACATTTACAGCACCAGTGTTTCGAATCACTCTGTAAGGTCCCTTCCACTTATCCTGCAAGGCTCCACTCTAGCCCCTTGGGTTATTTTCAGACAATAACACAATGGAGAACGAAGTTGGGACAATGATACCTCCAGGCTGTGTCGTAAGCTTTTTCCAGGTCAAAAAGGACGGCAAGAACGGAGGTCTTCACCACAAAAGCATTACGAATATAGACCTCAAAGTTCACCAAGACATCAATCGTGCTACGGCACTTGCGAAAACCAAATTAAGAAGAGAGGTAGTGAAGATGTTCCAAGAACCACATCAGACGAACATTTACCATACGCTCAATGAGTTTGCGGACACAACTCGTGAGGCAATAGGGCAGAAGTCCATAGGGGATGTCCTGAGAAACCCCGGCTTCCGAATAGGAAGAACAGCAGCATCGAGCCAGTCCTCAGGGACTGACGAAGACTCCCAGACCTGGTTATACAGACTCGGTAATTATTGGTATGGTGTGGGCTAGGAGCCCCGGTGGTGTCACGATGGTTACTAAGGAGTTGGCAGATAGTAGGTGGTTGAGGTAAATCTCGAATAGATTTAGTTTGCCTCTGGCCCAAGAGCTTGCTATTGCTACACATGTTGTGGCACGTTTCATCGAATATTGCACTTTCTGATTGAACATATGGGGATCTTGCATCTGTTGCTGGTGTAGGTATTTGGGTGTGCTGCATGTCCCATCACAAGCCTGGAGTGTGATAGGCTGATGAGGTAGAGATGAGCACGTGGGAATAGTCTGTATGTTGGCGGGGTTTGATGGGGTTGTCATGGATTGAGTGGTATAGTGCGTGGGGTATAGCGGAGGATGAGTTTGTTGCGGTGTGCTGCGCATGTTACTCAGAATGGCCTTCGGAGTGAGGGCACTGGCCATGAATGGCCACGTGTTTCCCCCCTTTCCCTTGCAGTTGCTGCATTTAGTGGTGTTAGTGAAGTCAGTATAGCGGTGCACAGTATTTGAGCATTTTAAAACCTGTGTCGCTCTGCAGTCTATAGTGGGATGGTTAAACTTGTAGCATTGAGGGATAAGTTAGTTGTCAATAATGTTGAGATTATGCTTTGGGATGTGTGTTGAAGATTGATGCCATCCGAGAGGAGTCTTGTGTGCTTCAGCAGGCGATGCATACTGGATATTTATGGTGGTGGATTCAGGGATGCGAAATAGATCCTGAATTATAAGTGTGTTTATCATTTAAGTCTAATATAGCACTGTCACACAGGTTGCGAGCAAATAGGGTACAATTTGCTCTGTTCGGGGATGAGTATTTGGGCAAAGGGTGGAGTGCATTTAGTTTGGCTTTATTAGTTGGGGTGAGGCAATCACAGTTCAAAGTTCTGGTGAGCAAAACTTTAGTGCTCTCGGCAAACTGAACAAAAAAAAAAACTAGAGCAAAGTGCTCTCGGCGTTTTGGGCAATCGAGTGGCAACACTGAAAAGTGTATCCTACTTTCATTGTCTTGACCTTAATTTTCGATGTACATATTTCAAATTTGTACCAATGTGTTTGCAATAGAATAATCTAAAAGAACATGTGTATAAAATGTTACCAAATCATGAATTAGATCACCATCAGATAAACTAAGATCACTAGCCGTGAGCTCCAAACAACGACTAGATGTTTCCATTCTTTTCAGGGTTGTCAACTCCACACTTGTCCTACAGCGTTAAATTTGGTATTACTACGACCGCCATAAAATTCCCTATACAGACAAATGCATATAAATGTAGAATCATGATCGCGGCCCACCCGCAAGAGTTTGAGAAGTGGGGGAAGTGTTACCCATTACCACACATTGACGAAACCAGTAATGAAAAGTGAATATTCTTTTCACAGTTCTGACCTTAATTTTCTATGTACGTATTTCATTTTTGTACCAATGTGTTTGCAATAGAATGTTCTAGAAGAACATATGTATAAAATGTCACACAAGGATGCCTTAGATCGGCACAAAATAAAAAAACCTACGTTGATTACATTAGTCGTGTCAATACAATAGTCTTACTATTATGATACAATACAATGCTGTTCTCCCAAATAGGCTATGTAGCTATTAGAGAGAACGGAAATTTCATGGCAAACATGTTCATATTATCCCCAAGTCGATCGGGTAAGAATTTAATTTTTTAGAAATATTTGTTCATCAGTCGTTCAAATACGACCGCGGGGCGCTAATTAGACGACTTTTGCACCTTTGCTTAACTGAAGAGTCCGGCTGCTTCATTGACGGGCGTCGTGCTGTTTGGCTGAGGCAAGCTACATGACAGAAGAACAGAGATCTTTGACTGGAGTTGAGCGTCTAGGCAAAGTAGTCACGCTGCATGACTGAGTAATAGTCGCCACAGCTTGACTGTGAAGTCACTTTGCTTTGCCCGTCTTAGTGTTCGTTTTCCCTTTACTGGTCTTACGGACATTGGTTATTTGAATGCTAATAATTTCGGAAAAATTCTGGTGAGCAAAACTGGTCTGACAACTGAGTGGACAGTGCTTCGGCGCCATAGTCCTGAGGTTCTAGCTTTCTGCGCTGGTGGCGGCAGAAACAAATGGGTAGTTTTTTTACTCTGATGCCCCGTTACCTAGCAGTAAATAGGTACCTGGGAGTTAGACAGCTGCTATGGGCTGCCTTCTGGAGATGTGTAACAAAAAGCCAAGGTCGAGGACTGGGCCGCAGGGACACTAAGCCCCGAAATCTCAAGATAATCTCAGGAGGAAGCTATGTCGTCAAGGGCAGTGCGGCCAGGATATGCAAGGGCAATGGCGGTAGACAATCCATGACAAATGGAATGCATTAGGAAGTGATGTGGTGGAGGCTGACTCCATACGCAGTTTCAAATGTAGATATGATAGAGCCCAATAGGCTCAGGAATCTGCACACCTGTTGATTGACGGGACCAAACAGCCAGAGCTCAACCCCCGCAAGCACAACTAGGCGAGTACACCCCCCCACACCACTCCCTCCCAATTCCCCACACAACACAACACCCCCACCCCACTCCCCTATCCCCCCCTCCCCCAAACCCCTCCACCCCCACCCCCCCCCCCACACAAACATCCCCCCCCCCCCCGCCACACACACACACACACACACACACACACACACACACACACACACACACACACACACACACACACACACACACACACACACACACACACACACACATCCACCCCCCCACCCCCGCGCTCTTCCTCTCTCCCCCTCGCGCGCGCTCTCCCTCCCTCCCCTCCCTTACCCCTTTGCTAAGCTAAGCTATTACTGTTTCTGGTAATTCTTTCCCTAGAGATGGGTTGGTCAGGTTCCAGGTGTTGGCCTGTATCCTCTCTCTCTAGTCAGTCTGGAGTTGTCAAAAGCTTTAACAGGCCGAAACGTTCATCCCTCTTCCCCGGTTCTTTGTGGCTTTTCCGCATACAAATGATCAGTGTTTAGTGATCGTCAATTGTGTGTGTGTGTATTCTGGCAGCAGGTTTTCTTTTAAACATTTCTCTGAATATGACAGCATATTTTGTATTTACTATCTTCTGGTTTAGGGCTTCTATCCCTCTATTATTCTTGCATCAGGGTTTAGTTGAGAGTTGTTCTCCAAAAGGTGATCTGTTCTCTGTTCGCTTTCCAAGGTGAAGGAAAAAAAGAATTATTATGGAATGTGTTACTTATTATACAATTGCATAACGTTTCAAACCTACATGCTTTTTTTTTTTTTTTTTTAGGGATATTCCTGCGCGGGCCCTAAGCCTCTGGCTGGCCCACTAAGTGTTGCTTGTTAACGTTTTACATGGGTGGAGTATGAGTATTTGACTCGTATGGTCGCTTCAGTAAGATTTTGCCATATGTGTTTAACAACTTCTTCTGCTCTGTTGAATCTAAGTTGAAATCTTAATGGGTTTGTAACTGTGCACTGTGTTAGATAATGTTCCAGTGGTCTGTCGGGCATTTCTTCAGTGTTGACATTTCCTCTCATCTTCCGGAACCTGTAAGCCTATTTCCCATGCACATGGGTATCCAAGCCTGATGCGATGTAAGTGCACTTCTGTTGTTCTACTGCTCCCTTTCATCAAACTAAGTGGTTCGTAGTTGGTTGAATTCTTGTACCAACCCGCAGATCCTGATGTTGCAACTGCTGTGTTGTGGTCACTGTACATCTTTTGCATTGCTCTGTTTCTAATTACTTTCTTAATCTGTGATACTGTGATATGTAAATGTCTACATTTCTCCTCTTAGTAGAAAGTTTTGCAGCTTCGTCTGCAATGTCATTTCCTATTATTCCCACATGACTTGGCACCCAGTTGATAAGTACCCGTCGGCCTTGTCGTTTGAGTGTTTGCATGAATGATAAGACATTTGTGATCAGATGGATGTTATCACATATGTGTTCTTGTTGCAAGGTTTCAATGGCGGTTCTCAAATCTGTATGAATGATAACATGTCGGTGTTCAGTAAGAGCATGTTCCAAAGCCTTTTGAATGGCTAGCATCTGTTTGTAAAGTCGAACACCCATTTGAGAGCCTCCAACTATTTAGTTTCCTGCTTTAACTGCAGCTCTGGTTTCTTGTCCCTGCTGGTCTACTGATCCATCTGTGAAGTAAGTGAAGCTGTCGGATGCCATGTTTGCTTCTATATGCATCTGTGCAATGTTACGTAGCAGATGAGGATTTGTCTGGTTCTTCTTTCCTTCAAGAGCCATATACATGGTTCATTCTCAAGTGATAAAAAATTACAGATCTCGTTAGATTTATACCAGTACGGGGGTCAGGTGAAAAAAAGTACAATACAGGAAAAGGCAAGGTGGATAAATAGGGGATAATTGGGGACACAACACATTCAATGATTAATCAGGTGTAATAGGCCTATTATTTTGAACCGTCTCTTCTGTGTTGGCATTGTTATGTTCAGGTCTTGTTTTTACTCCTATGGTGGGTAGAGTAAATAGTTCCGCAATTTGGGTAATCATGGTAGGTTGTTCTTTTATGTGGATTGCTTCAAGAATTTGTAATCTCACATTTTGGGTATTGTCTATAATAGAAGTGTTTTTATTCAGCATTTCTCTTGTTAGGGTGATGTCATGGGCTTGTCTCAAGTGATTCCTAGGGGCACGGGATTGCAGATGACAGGTCAAACGCCTCGTCAGCTTGGTCGACGTCATACCTATGTACTTAGATTGAAGGTTAAATCCTTCGTGGGGGTAAATGGGATTGCACATCCCCTGGATTGCCCGTTGACCCGTGGAAGGAAGAAGCATCGATAGTCTGAAATTGACTCAAGGAAGCTTTTAAACGAGCTGGACTATGTTTTTTAGGAGTCTCTCATCTGCCCTGCGTTCTTGAAGATGAGGATATTGTTTTTTTTTTAAATACCTTGAGCTTGTGCTCAATTGTCTTCAGTCTCTCTGTGGTTTGCTTGATACCGTGTATCGACAGCAGACTTTCGACCAATTCCGTGAACAAAGTTTTAAGCATTGGCCAGAAAGCATCCAGTTGTGCGGAAGCGCTATTTACTGCTGTGCAGTTTTGGGGCCCGTTTACTTTTTGACCATCGCTTAACCTCAGTGGAAACGTTGACACTGGAATTGATACTCTTACCCTTATTTCCAGGCCATGTATTTGCTAGATCAGATTTTGACATTTCGTTAGCTAAACATTGACACCGAGGTGGAGTTATTCTTCTTAGGGGGTGGATATCACAAGCGGCTCCCAATGTATATGTGATTCATGAGACGAGTTTGAGACACAAAATTGGAAGAAAGGCAGCCTGGTGGCATACCTGAGCAGAGAATGACCCATGCCAGGAGGAAGCGAACTGGAGGACGTAGAACGTGACCCAGCGCCAGAGTGGATAGCGGAGTCAATCGAGATAGTCATTGGTGCATTGTGGAAGTCAGGTTCTTCTGCCAGTAGTCCAGAGGACGACATAAGCTCCTCCTCCAAGTCCAACTCCAAAGATGAGTGATCTGGCAACAGCTGCTGTCTATTATAAGAGTTAGGGTGGAAGACTTCATCATGTGGATCGTCTTGTGAGGGTCCATCTTCTTCAGCATACTGTTGAAAGCAGCCATGATCCCACTCCAGTGATGGCATTGTGTCATCCTGCAGAGATGCATGTGATAACTCTGCATCTTCAGATGGTGGTTCTGGTAGTCTGGAGAGGGGAATGAACACTCATATTTGAGCAGCAATGCTGTGGAGAATCTCATTCAAATTAGCCTTCAGCTTCTGTGCCTGAGTTTCCACGACCTGGCAGCTGTGACGCATTAGCCCCAAATGCTTCCAAAGCTTCTGACTCTGATGTATTGGGTTTAGCATTTATGTGTCCCATAAAACTTGCCCTTGTACGATGGGCATTGACAATCTCCATGACTGAGTTAGGGCGTGAATCACCTGATGTAATGGATTAATCTGAGAAAGTAGTTCTGAAAGTATATGGAATAGGTTTAGATGTAAACTTGGTGACTTTTCCATCCATTTCTAACATTGAACCTTTGACATCATCTAGCCCTTGCTCAATGTTATCAAACTTAGTGAATGTATTGCATGCCAAGTCTTCTCGTACCGAGACATCCAGAGACATCTCTGAGCACTCAGAAGGTGCAAAATCAGACAAATTAGAACAAACAGAATCTTCTCGTTTAAAGGGATTTTGCCTGGACCCGGTAGGTGAGGTGACAAGCTCGGATAAATTAGGAAGTTATAGAATTATCACGTGTAATTGATTCCCTTTGTGCTCTATTGCGTATTTTTTCTATGAGGTCACTGAGTGAAACACTAGAGATGTTCGAACTTAGTTGTCTCTCTTCTCCTTCTGGTTGTCTCCAGGAGCTGATGCTTGGTGCTCGTCCTTACTTAGATTTCACGTGGCAGGTTCTTGATGACCTCCATGGCAGTGACCATTTCCCCATCCTTGTTTCCTTTTTCTCTTTTCGCCCTTCCCTCTCCTTCCCTAGGTGGCAGTTTGCTAAGGCGGACTGGAACCTATTTACCCTCACTGCTGCTCTCTCTGACCTCTCCCTTCTGTCTCTCCCTCGTGCTCTCCTCCTTTATCATGACACTTCTTTGACACTGCCCTCTGATCTATTCCTCGCTCTTCCACTCGGGGTCCGCGAAAGTGCGTTCCCTGATGGAATGCGGATTGTGCTCGGGCTGTCCGCTGTAAGCGTGCAGCCTGGAAGAGGCACCGCCGTCGGCAGACGGCCGATTCTTTTATTTTCTTTTGAAAAGTGAGTGCGGTGGCCCGTAGGGCCATCCGTACGGCTAAGAGTGAATGTTGGGCATCTTATGTCTCCACAATTACGTCCGAAACTCCTCTGCCACAGATCTGGAAGCGTATCTGCAAGATAGCGGGTAAGTTCGTTCCCGACGTTTCCCCGGTCCTTCACCTCCGTGGTACTCTTGTGGCGGACCCGTTGCAGGTCGCTTCCGAACTGGGTTCCCACTTTTCTTCTGTTAGCTCTGGTCTTCATCTTCCCCAATCTTTTCTTCTTCGTAAACCTGTCCTTGAGTCTCGTCCTTTAGATTTCTGCACTCGTCTCTCCTATAATGATCCCTTCTCTCTCTCTGAACTTCGTTCTGCCCTCGCCCTCTGCGGTTCTACGGCGGCGGGCTCCGAAGGTATTCATTGAGATGCTTTGCCATCTCCCTCCGTGCACGTCTCGGTATTTACCGAGTCTGTATAATCGGATCTGGGAGTCGTCGTCAGTCCCTGAGGACTGGCTCGATGCCGTTGTCCTCCCTGTTCGCAAACCGGGGTCTCTGGGTACTTCCCCTAAGGACTTTCGCCCTATTGCCCTCAAGTTTTCTGCAAACTCTTTGAACGTGTGGTTAACGTTCGTCTGATGTGGTTCCTGGATCACCATCACCTCCTCTCCCCTTCTCAATTTGGTTTCCGCAAGTGCTGCAGCACGACAGATGTCCTGGTGAACTTTGAGGTCTATATTTGTACTGCTTTTGCTGCGAAGACCTCCGTTGTTGCCGTCCTTTTTGACCTGGAAAAGGCTTACGACACCACTTGGCGATATCATATTCTAACTCACTCATTCTTTTGGCCTTCGTGGTCATCTCCCTCTTTCTTCGCAGCTTCCCCTCTCGTCGTTCCTTTCGGGTGCGACTTGGTACCACTCTCTCTGCCTCTTTTCAGCAATATGGTGTGCCTCAGGGTAGTGTTCTGAGCACTACTATTTTTCTGGTTGCCCTCGATGGTCTACTTTCCTCTCTTCCTTCAGGTGTCTTCTCCACGCTCTGTCGATGATCTTACCCTTTGCTGTCAGGGTGATGATTCGCCTCTCCTTCAGCGCCGGCTTCAACTTGCAATTGGTGTCGTGTCGTCTTGGGCCACCGATCATGGCTTCAAGTTCTCTACTTCTAAGACTTGTGCCATGACTTTTACCTGGAAACGGGTCGTTCTTCGTCCCTCTGTCACTTTATGGTCATCCCCTTGAAGAGGGGATGACCACCGTCCGCAGATTGAGACCCATCGGTGAAGACAGAAACGGAGCGGGAGTGAGAAGAAAAGTGCTCAAGGAAAAGGCGTTTTAGAACCGTAGGAGAGGTAAAAGCTTTAGTGATACGGGTCAAGGATATACAAAACCGCGGAAGAGGGACTCTCCATGGGGGCAAAGAAGGAACAACACGAGGAGAAACATTAGAAATACAAACAGAAAGAGAATCCTGTAAGAGAGATATCCGGACAGAAAGAGGGTTGTGGTGAAGAGGAACAGGTACCGCTGGAGGGGTAAAAGTTAAAGCACGACAGAGGCGAGAGGAAGGATGTTGTTAGGACTGCGCAAGATAGCGAGCACAGTAGCGATCACGGCGGTCCTGGAGAGAAAGGAAGCCAGTGTCAACATATAAACTGAGGGCGGGAGTCGAACGAAAGGCACCAGAGCCGAGACACAACCCAGTATGGTGTAAAGTGTCAAGACAGCGAAGAGCAGGAGAAAAAGCAGAAGAGTATGCAGGGCAACCATAAGAGTTTAGATAGAACAAGAGAGGAGTGCAAATACAGGAGCGTGTGCCTATCCACTCCCCAAGAAGTATTTGACAAAACCTTAAGTAGGTTAAGGGCCTTGGAGCATTCAACTCGGAGGTAAGAGATATGGGCTGACCAAGACAAGTGTCAAAGATTAACCCCAAAAGCTTAGCCAATTCCCTGTACACAAGGGGATGATCATAAAGCGACAGAGGGACGAAGAACGACACACTTCAGAGTAAGTCATAGCACAAGTCTTAGACGCAGAATACTTGAAGCCATGATCGGGGGCCCAGGACGACATGGCATCAAGCGCAAGTTGAAGCCGTCGTTGAAGGAGAGGCGGATCATCACCCTGACAGCAATGGGTAACATCGTCAACACAGGGAGTGGAGAAGACGCCAGAAGGAAGATAGGAAAGAAGACCGTTGAGGGCAACTAGAAAAATAGTAGTGCTCTGAACACTACCCTAGAGTACACCCTAATACTGCCTAAAAGGGGCAGAGGGAGAGGTACCAAGCCGCATATGAAAGGAGTGACGAGAGAGGAAACACTGGAGGAAGAGAGGGAGACTCCCACGAAGGCCAAAAGAATGAAGTTGAGACAGAATGATCCTGCTAGGTAGTGTCGTAAGCCTTTTCCAGGTCAAAAAGAACGGCAACAACGGAGGTCTTCGCAGCAAAAGCAGTACGGATATAGACCTCCAAGTTCACCAGGACATTTGTTGTGCTGAGGCACTTGCGAAAACCAAACTGAGAAGAGAAGAGGTGGTGACAGTGTTCTAAGAACCACATCAAACGGACGTTTACCATACGTTCAAAGAACTTGCAGACACAACTTGTGAGGGCAATAGGGTGGAAGTCCTTGGAGGATGACCCGAGAGACCCTGGTTTGCGAACAGGGAGGACAACAGCATCGAGCCAGTCCTCAGGGACTGATGACTCCCAGACCCGATTGTACAGATTCGGTAAATACTGAGACGTGCACGGTGGGAGATGGCGAAACATTTCATAATGAATGCCATCGGAGCCCGATGCCGGAGAACCGCAGAGGGCTAGGGCAGACTGAAGCTCAGAGAAGGGATCATTATAGGGAAGGCGAAGATGAGTACAGAAATTTAAAGGACGAGATTCAAGAATAGGCTTATGAAGAAGGAAGGATTGGGGAAGATGAGAACCAGAAATTACAGATGTCGGGACGGGAACCCAGTTTGGTCGCGACCTGCAACGGGTCCGCCACAAGAGAACCACCGAGGCGAAGGACCGGCAAGACATCGGGAACGAACTTACCCGCAATCTTGCGGATACGCTTCCAGACCAGTGGTAGAGGAGTTTTGGACGTAACGGCGGAGACACAAGATATCCAGCAAGTATGTTTAGTCACATGGATGGTCCTATGGGCCACCGCACTCGCCTTCCGAAACAAGAAAAGACTCGACCGTCTACCGGCGGCGATGTCTTTTCCAGGCTGCACGCTTACAGCGAAAAACTCGAGCACAGTCAGCATTCCACCAGTTAACGCACTTCCGCTTCCTCCGAGAGGAAGAGCGAGGAATAGAGCGGAGGGCAGCATCAAAGACAGTCATGAAAAAGGAGGGCGCGAGGGAGAGGCAGAACAGAGAGGTCGGAAATAGTAGCAGAGAGAAAAGAGGCGCCAGTCAGCCTCGGCAAACTGCGACCTAGGGAAGGAGAGAGGAGGGTGTAAAGAGAAAGTAACAAGGATAGGAAAATGGTCACTGCCATGGAGGTCATCAAGGACTCGCCACCCGAAATTTAAGGAAAGGGATGATGAGCACAGAGAAAGATAGACAGAAAAGGGAGCAAGTCCGAGAGTCCAAATGAGTGGGCTCACCAGAATTCAGAAGCGACAGAGATGATGATGAAAGGTTCAAGGAGGCTACCCAGGGTGTTCATCAGTACATCACCCCAAAGGGCATGACGACAATTGAAATCAACCAGCAGGAGCACAGGCTCCGGCAAGGTTTCTAGGAGGTATTTAAGATCAGGAAGAGAGAGTGGGGGAGGGGGGAGATAAATGGAACAAACCGTATACCATTTACGCACAAAGACATGGGCAGCAGAACAGTGGAGAGGCGAGGAAAAAGTCGGGACGAAGGGAACATGGGAGCGAATTGAGAGCAGAAGAGTTATGGGCCGCAGTAACAGGTGGGGGGGGGGGGGAGAAAAGAATAGCCATGGGAGCGACCAGGACGAGCACCAAGCATCTGCGCCTGGAGACAGACACAAAGGGGCGAAAACTATGAGATTAGAAGTTGGAGGTCAAGGAAATTGGCATAATAACCACGGATGTTCCATTGAAGAATAGACATCGGCAAAAAGAGAGAAGACAGCAACAGAGAGCAAAGAAGAAACAAAGGTGAAAAAGGAACACAGCACGTTAAAGAAGCACAGGATCAGGGTCATTGAAGTCAGGGTTAGGGGGCATGGGGGTAAACTGAGTAGAGGAGGGAAAAAGGTGGGAGAGACCAGAGGTGGACGAGCAGGGTCTGGAGGAGACGGAATAGGGGGAAGGGCAGAAAGATTGGAGCGCACCTCACCAAGGGCAGTAACAGAGACGGAACCGGGGGCGAAAGAAACCTCCACAGGTGGAACAGGGGGTTCCACCACCGAAGAGGGAGGAATAGCAGAATCAGAAATAGGGGGCGAAGAAGAAAGCAAAGCCTTTTTACCCAATGGGGAGGAGGAAGTAGAGGAGCCAGGTTTCCGCTTCTGATTCAGAAACAGGTGTCCCAGCAGCAATGTACTGGGAAAACGACTCCAGTGTCTCGATAGGAGAAGAGCGAGAGCGAACTTGAACACCAGCAGAGCGATGGACATTGGCCCGCACAGTCAGGCGGCGCGTAGAGCCAAGAGACGTAGGAGAATGATGGAAAGGAGGACCAGAGAGAGAGGAGAAAGAAGACACAGGAGACATGACAGACTGGGTAGAAAGAAGGGGATCCCTAGACAAAGAACCAAGAGGGGGACCCTCCGGGACAGAACGAAGGGAAATGGGAGGTGCTGGTGGGCATGTCCGGGTCTAAGGCTTGGAAACGGTTGCAAGACTGAGGAAGGTGGGAAGGACGAGGAGAGGAAGAGCGCACCACGCGAGCATAGGAGACACCAGTGAAAGAAGGGAGACGATGAACTTGGTGCCGAGCCTCAGAAAAAGACAAACGGTCTCGGTGCTTAAAGTTGAGAACGGTCGCACGTTACACGTATGTAACGTGCGGGAGAAGGTAGGGTGGGCCTCACTGCAATTGAGGCAGCGGGCCTGGGGAGAAGTGCACTCCAACTTAGTGACCCTCGCCTCTACACATGAGGCAGAGAGAGACAGGACTAGAGCATTTGAGGGTACCATGTCCAAACCCCCCCCCCCCCAGCACTTATTGCAGAGCCGAGGAGATGGAATATACTCCTGAACGGAGCATCTGGCACCAGCAAGAATGACAAAGGGCGGAAGGGTCCTACCATTAAAGGTAACCTTCACAACCCAAAGGGGCAGACTGCGATGACCACGAGGGGGACGAGTAAACGTATCCACCTGGAGGACAGAATGACCCTGGGCCTCGAGGATATGCTTGATGTCCTCGTGACAGTCTTTTAGATTCCTAACACCGGTCGCAACATGGTGTGGGAGGAGAACAGTGCCAACACTGGCATATAACAGAGCAGTCTTGGAGACCCGAACAGGGGTCTCGCCAAGACAGGACAAGGCGGCCAAGCGGGGTGTCTGCATCCTGAGAGGGCGCAACGGCGACACGGGTACCAAGACGGGTGGGGTTGAAGGTAACAGAGGCATCTACATAATCCACAAGATGCCTATGAAGGGAAAATCGTAAAAAGTCGTCGAATTCAAAGGATGGAGGTCAAAGTACTTAGTCCAAGTAGCAGGACCAAACAAAGCATGTTAAGAATTAGTATGGGAAGGGAGCATACGAGAGCGGCCGTGGCGGGGACGGCGATGAGAACCTTTTGAGAGACGGGTTAAAAGGTGCAGTAGTCACAATAAGAGATGGAGCTGTGCAAGGTGGACGAGGCGGTCACCACAGCAGGCTAGATGCTCGACCCAACCACAGAGCAGGGAGGAAGAGTCCGGTCTGGGCCTAAACCGGGCCCTGTAGCGGGGGCTACAGATCCCGGCCTTCCAGGATGGTCCGACTCGGGCCTGGTCGCCCACCCCATGAGCCTGGGTAAGAGAAGTCATGTCGTCTTCCATATAGCAAACAAAATAAAAGGTTGGGACCTGGAACCAAGGGATACCACCTACCAGCACAGCCAGGGAGGCCGAGTGCGGGCCAGTGCAGGAAGGGTGCGTCGTCCTCAGCGGTGCTCCCCCCTTTTCAACAGGAGAGTCCTACTACATCGTCCATTCTCCCACACTGGTGCTAAGACCTCATTCCCCCCTATTGCCTCAGGTTGGAAACCCTAACCATCCACCTAAAGGATCCGGATCTGGAAGCCGAAGTACTGGCAACCAGGTTTGCAGAACGAGCAACCAGTAATCAGCTTCTGCCAGATGTATTAGCAGTGCAGGCAGGATTAGAGGAGGAAAGGTTGCACAGAATCCTTACAGCATGTGCAGAAGTCTAACGCTAATACCCTTTTCACACAGGATGAGCTGAATCGGGCTAACAATGCTCCAAGGATATAACTCCCGAAGACAATAAAATAGCCTATACAATGACGAGAAACCTTGGCCCAGAGGGAGACGCTGCATACCTTAGGCTAATGAATTTATCCTGTACTTCTCAAAGTAGACCTACTGCTTGGTATAGGGCAGACATGGTGCTAATCCCAAACCCAAAGATCCAGCTAATCGAAGGCCGATCTCGCTTCAAAGCTGTGCAGCCATGACGGCTGACAGAATGGCACTCAAGACTTTAATGGAAAATGCCTGAACTGCACCATGATGTGAGGGCCTATAGAAGAAGGGGTTGGCACAGTGGCATGTATTAAAATTGTTAGCCCACTTGAATCTGACAGACCAGGAATGCTGATATTCCTGGACCTCGAGAAAGCCTTTGAACTGGCAGGCGCCCCAGCTATTCTCTGCTGCTTTATCGACAAAGAGGTTAAGGACAAACCTGCTCTCCTGGACCAAAAACTGCCTCAGAAACGGAAGCAAGAGTAAAACTTCATGGCACAGTCTCCTAATACAAAAGACATGAAAAATGTTACACCACAAGGAGGCATTCTCAGCCCTCTTCTCTTCAACTGTTTAATGGAAAGAATAATGAGGCTGAAACTCTCACAACACTGCAGGCTACTAAACTACGTGGACGACTTTATCGTAAATAAAAGGAAGGGATGCGGTGCGCCTTGCACCCAAATGCTTAGACTGCATCAGTGAAGAGGCAAAGCAGATTGGTATCAAACTAAACCCCACAAAGACAAAAGCCATGCCCATAAAAATATTGGAGCCTAACATCCAACTCGGAGTACAGGGGGTCAACTAATTCAATGAGTGAACACGTATCAGTATCTAGGAATAATCCTGGACACACAAATTTTAATGTTGAGGTCACTTAGTAGAGTGAGGGAACTGCAGGCGGGATGGTAATCCTCAGGTCGCTAACTTCCCTCTCTGGAGGAGTCAATCTACAAGTCCATTGCACATACTATGTACAGGCAGTCAGATCAGTGATCGATTATGCTGCACCTGCACTCAAAAGCCTCACAACAACAGTGGAAAAAGCTTGAAGCTGCCCAAAACAATGTTGAGAACTGCCCATGGAGCCCTTATGTGGACCAGGCTTCAACTCTTAAGACTGGAAACGGGTTTGCCCTATCTACGAGAATGAATATCGCAAAGAACAGTTACAATTATCAGTATGATAATTGTCTCCTAATCCAGTCCAGGTACGACAGGCTTAGGTGGTTACTTAGCCAAAACAACGGAAACTCTTGGGTTGCCAGAGCAGGAAAAGTCCTAACCGGACAACAATTAAAACATGTTATCCTTGATAGAGTAGGTGATCAACTACATCCAAACTACACGTGTTCTCCCGTAGGAAGAGCCTACCTTCAACATAGTAATAGAGGGTCTTCTGATGAAAAAGGCTGCCTATGATAACAGTCCTAAGGCGCATCAGAGAAAAGCAAATGCAGTAGCACATTGCAGTAGCAGGAGCCACCCACATCTTCACAGACGTATCGGTGGACACAGAATGAGTGTGCTGGTGCTGCTCTTTGCACAGACAACGAACAGGCATATTGGAGACGGTGAGGACCAGTATCAACCCAAACTGAGCTGTTTGCCATATAACAAGGAATTGCATATGTGATTGCACAAAACTCAGAATGCAATCATACACACACTCAAAAGGTGCACTTCACATATTAGGAAAAAAGCTTTGGAAAGGCAACGTAGAAATAATTGCCACCATTTTGTATCCTGGAGCAGTATCTAAAGACAAGACTCAACAAAACTCGAAACTGGATCCCATCCCATGTTGGAATCCCATTAAGTGAGACGGTGAAATTGCTAAATTGGCAACTCGTCATCCAGTCGTACATAACTATCTAACCCAGCCTAGAGTACACAAAAAACACCATCACCAAAATCCTCAACTTCAACAAAGCGCATAAACACCAGAGAATATCAGGAGGTTCGCCCTCTGCAATATGGCATCTTCAGGCCACCAAGTTTGAAAGGTTAAACATCCCAAATGGAATGCACAGCGAAATATCGGTTCAGTTATATAGACTGTCTAGGTTACAGATGCAACTGGGAGATTGGTGAACCCAGAGGGAATGCGTCTTCTGCCAAACAGTCAAAGAAAAGCCACTACTTCACTTTGTCTTGGAATGTCAAGCAACGAACGACCCTAGAAAAGTTTTGATTCCCTGACTATTGTAGTAACCGCCCTGAAGCCATCAACACTGCCACTCATATGGTCAAAAAAAGGTCCAGCAGCTGGTCACCCTCATAAACACTGTCAAGCAGTGTCCTCCCCCGCAATACCAGCCTGACGATTTAAATGCGACCTCAGCACACAGTATGCATTCACTAAAAATAAAATCTACCACTTACGGGCTATTCATGCCCGTGCCTCCACCTGGTTGACGTAATCTTATTCAATCGCCCAAAAGACGTACCCCAACACCCAGCCTAATCCCACTTGGGTACCCCACTCGTACTACAATCTCTCCCGCCCAGCAACAGGGATAAAATGCCAACCAGGCCCACCTGCCTCCGCCTCATTCCCAACAACTTCCTAATCAGTCTGGCTCGTCATCCGAACTGATTGCAATAGCAAAGGAGGCCGCAAATTGGGACATCGTCAGATTCATGAATGCACTCCGTGCAGACAACCGTCCCAGAATTCAGGTCTTGCAGTCCACTTACACCCTCATTGACCCAGTTCAATATCCGGCTAAAACATACTCCCAAGAAACGTGGTCCTCCCCCCCCCCCCCTCGTCATCTTTGAAACTGGGACCACAAGTACTCCCACCACCCTGGATGCTCTTAACGCCACTCATAAGACTGGACATCGACACACACGTACTCGTAGTTTTAAGCCCACTTCCAAATAACTGTTACGGCCCTTCTGGGACGCAACTGGGTTGTTCTCTGATGGTAGTAGAGTTTGGGAATCCGGCCCCAAGTTAGAAGAAGCTTTCAAAGGGTGTGTTCCGCAACGCAAGTTTAATTAAAGGGGGAGGGATATAAATGTTCCAGTTTTTCTGATATATATTTCCACCACCATGTATAAATAAATGTCACACGGGGATTATAACTACACAATTATGTACACGTTCGTCTTTCCTCCGAAGACGCTAGATGCTCGACGGTGCTCACGCTGGGTAGCCCTGGTTCTTTCTTCCGTGGCCCATAATGAATCCACCGATTCTATGACGAATCTACCCTGGCCACAGGCCAGCCAAATCAGTCCCACTGGGTGCTTCGCTGTGGAGGCCTTCAACCACAATCTAGCCTGTAGCTGGCAGGTACCGATCAGCTCCGCTGTGTAGGCCACTCCACGACCGATACTAGGGTTGCGAGCCCTAGGAAGGAGCCTTGTGTGATCCCGCTGATCACTCTCCTCACTAAGCACCACAGTGGGTAGTCTCTTCCACCAGCCAGCCCCGGATAAGGCAATTCCGGACACCGCCACGCCTCAGGCAGGCTATTACTCTCAACAGAGTTCGTCTGGGGGTGACTCACAGCTTTTTCAAAGCAGACTCGTGAAGAGACCTTGGCTGCCTTGAGTAGACTGATCCATCGTCCAATACAGCAGTCCCAGGTCGACTCTGCAATCAGACACGTCATTAATACTGGGACGCTCTAGGGAACCTCACTTACAGGCTTAGACACAAACGTCCACCTCTTCATTCCATTGATGGCGTTGCTGTCTAAGCACCACCTCACCAGAGGTCAGCAGCGGCTATGCTATGAGCTGATTCGGACGGGAATCCAGCACGTATTGCCGGCGTCTCTCGTCATCACTAGATGGCGTCGTCCATTTGGAGGGGGTTTTGGGAGCGGACTCACAGATGGCATTGTTGTCACTGCTCCGTGCTCCGACGATGGACTCGGGTCCATAACAATAACCAACCAGACCAATCCCTTCCACAGCAGCCCCTACCAACCATCCACACACAGCCTTCTACTGATGCGATCCCTCCCCCAGCCAGACTGTCCCATGCACACCAAACCACCATGGATAATGGAAACCAACAAGGGGGATACTTTGGAAAACCAGTTCAGGGAGCCGTTCCTGAACTATCTCCAGACCTTCGTCATGAAGGCATTGACTCCAGGTTCTCTTTGGAGACGGATAGGACCGTTGACGTGGAACAGCCCATCCTCGTAAACATATGCCAAAGTCCATTTCATGCACCTGCCAAACCCCTTATTTATTAATGAAAAATGGTTTACACACAACTCAAAACTGATGACGTTCGAACACTGCTGGAACAAGTGCTACGCTTACGACTTCTGTTCGAACCACAACGCTGTAAATGCTTCACCTATGTACTAAAAATACATATAATCGCCAACAGAACCTAAACACCTAACCTAACCAATGCCTATATATGAACAGTATGCTATTATATAACAATATTAATTTATAATTGAGAAAACTCCTTTTTTGAATGAAAAGCATGTTAAAATTGATGAATGCGTCTTCTGGGTTGATCTCTGCAGAGAATGGACTTGGTCTAAGGATGGGTGGCGTGGAAATAGGTTCTAGTCCAGTTGAAACCCTAATTCCTGAGAGCAGTGTGCCTAGTTCTCCAGTGGAACCCTGGTAGAGCCGTGACTTCCATAAATGTCAGCTCGAACCAGTTAAAGGCAAAACGGTAGCAGCATCGCCAAGAAGACAGTCTGTCGCAATAATGGAAGTAACTTTAATGCAAATCAACATTTTTTTTAGGTACCTAATCTCATTAGAGGTGAGCAACCACAACTCTGACGTAATACTCCACAATGACACGGCAGCCCAACCCGACCAACATATATCTCCCTCTTGGGATACTCGACTGTGGAACTGAACAAGGGTGTACATAATGGAACCGGAATTGATAGAAGCATCTCCTATCACACAAACTTGGTTAAAGATGATCGCATTCTTGCAGTGGAATTCTTGACCAGCCATGGAGCCCCCGCCATCATTTGTATGGGTTACTTACCTTCCAGGCTTAATTAGCAACCTTCAATTTCCTTTAACAGGCTCTTGAACAGGAACCAGCCAACGATCATTGTCGGTAACCTTAACGCTCACCACCCAGCCATTTACAACCGCCAGCTGTCGTGAGCTGACACCAAGGGAAGAAAAGTGAACTATTCAACGATGACCAGGAAGTTCACTTTCCAGGGCCCCACACTTCAAAACCTACATTGCAGGCAACATTAGGGGTTCACCAGATGTCCTCACTAACCGGAACTGCCGTATGTAGCACTTCAGTGTGACCCCGGGTGGGAGGGATTGCTCTGACCATATTCGCCATAATTCAACTCCAAACAGCCCCATTGATATATATAACTCCATCTAGACCCAGACTCGAGACTGTGGAACTGGGCTCTTACCACCTTCCTAGCAGATGACCAGGTAGGAGAGTTGGACCATCAGTCTACACGAGCTATTGACAAGGCTGTTGCAGGTATTCATGGGCGAATATTAGAAACAACGGTGGCAACATGGCAGAGAACCACCACCAAAACGTATAGTAAATACATCCCAACCAGGGAAATTAGGGTAAAATGAAAAGTACCAACAGGCTTGTTTCAGCCACCAACGGACAGGTACATCCCCTGCGTTTCACCTAGTCCCTGAATACATTATTGCCCTTAAGATAATTATGAGGCCATATCTGGGGGAATCTGGTCAGGTTGGGGAATAAATATAGAAGGGACCCAGGGGCCTTCTGGAGAAAAATTAAATAATTGTTAGAATCGCCAACTCGACTCTCGCCTCGTACACACCTACCAGGATTAGGACTATGAAGAACAATCAGAAAATGTTGAAGACCAAAAAGTACAAGCAGATCTAATGGGGTTGGTTTGGTAAAGGTTCTTAACGGCTACCAACAACAGAACCTTTAACAAAGCACACTTCAACAGAGTAAACGACTTAACCAATGGTAAATGCCAACCTAGACTACTTGATCAGTAAGTCTATCAACCTGGCTAACCTCCTGGCCCTTGATCACCCCTTGATCAGACCGATCACCAGAAGTGAACTGACTGAGGGTGATAAAGAGCACCCGGAACAAGGCCCCAGGCCTCTCAGGTACACAGGCAAACCACATACAGCTCTTACCAGGGAATTATAGTCGATCTATCATGAATGTATTCAATGCGATCTTAGCATCAGGACATTTCCCAGAAGTCTTAGAGGGCGAAGATGATCTTCAGTCCCTTCTTGAGATCTTGAGGTTATCTTGAGATGATTTCGGGGCTTAGTGTCCCCGCGGCCCGGCTGAGAGGGAGTTTTTTTTTTTTTTTTTTTTTTTT
This sequence comes from Procambarus clarkii, assembly GCF_040958095.1. Taxonomy (NCBI): domain Eukaryota; kingdom Metazoa; phylum Arthropoda; class Malacostraca; order Decapoda; family Cambaridae; genus Procambarus; species Procambarus clarkii. The sequence goes on from NC_091155.1 coordinate 11,610,051, forward strand.
TGTAGCGTATCCTCCGCTCGCAATGGGGTCCAGACAACTTGCACCCCTGCCTGAAAGAACGGCATAATTACCGTTCCACTGGCGCGTGGCTGGCTCTGTGGGACAAGGAGGCTGGGTACAGTTAGACATGGGGGTTGAAAGACATGACATGACTAGTGGAAACATGGATCTCACCCTGGGGTTGGGAATGCACAGCTCCCAAAGTCTAAACACACAAGCATCTCTATTTATTGCCCTCTAGAATTTGAAACTAGTTCTAAATTGACTGATTGCACCAGACAATAAGTTTAGAACCAGCCAGGTTTGCATGTGACCTTGTCATCATAGTGACAAGGTATAAACTGTTAATGAGGGTTGACAGGGTCATCCTCCTCAACAGGGTCAGGATTGGGAATTAATGAAGATAATTCCAATTCCTCCCTGGCAATGTATGACTTGAGTTTGTTAACATGAATAGTTCTTTCAGTCTGGTCATCAAAAATGCCCTTAATTACAAAATTGATGGACTAATTTTCTAATAATTCTGTACGGGCTCCGTCATTTGGGTGCTAATTTTCTACTCTGATTGGCGGGGGCCGTTTCGTTCAGTCTCATTACTAAACAGCCCTCTTTCAGTACCAGTGGTCGCACCTGCCTATCGTAATAGTGAGCATATCGCGTATGTGCTTGACTGGACGCCTCAGCAGCTACGCTTCAGACATTTTTCATTTTTGAGAATTTCTGAAGGATAATCCTCACCGAAGTTAACATTGTGCCTGTTAAGCAAGCCTGATTCAAAATTACATGAATGGCCGGTGAACAGTAAGAGTGACTGTGTATTGATCGACTGATGTACCGCTGTGTTCAGTGCAAATTGTACATAAGGTAACTGTTCATTCCATGTGGCAGGATCTTTTTCTGTCAGAATAGCAAGCATGTCTATTATTGTGCAGTTGGTTAGTTTCACCATGCCATTAGCCTGAGGGTGTATGCAGTGTTGAGCACGGTGGTTGTTTCTAAGATCTGGCATACTTCTTTTTAAATCTTTCCCACAAACTCCTGTCCCCTGTCACACTAAAACTTTAGGAGGTCCATACACCGTTACAAATGTACTTAAAAATGCGTCAGCTACTGTCTGAGGGTCCTTACAGGGAAGTTCTACCAAGGTGATATACCTGGACAAATGGTCCACTAACACCAGTGCATACCTATTCACTAAGTAACTACTGTGCAAATCAGTTAGGTCAGCACCTACCCTATCTAGTGGCTCAAAAATTTCAGGAAAATCTTGGAGTGGGGCCTGTACCTTTGGGTACCTTTTCGTATCTGACTGTTGGAACACCACTTTACATAGTTACTTCTGCTAATAAGCCAGGTAAATAGAATAAGGACTTTGCTCTCATATAAGTCTTGTACACCCCAGGGTGACAAGAGATTTTTGACGCATAAGCAAGTTTTAATGCTGACAATATTAGTGCATCAGGGATGACTAGTTGGAGAATCGCCCTATCCTTGTGGTCTTTTACATGGTACAATACTCCTTCCCTAAGCTCAAATACATCCATTAGCGCTCTACTTTTCTTTTCTTTGGATATTTCCCTCCTTCTAAATGGTTGATTCTTTCCACCTCGATTCCTTCATTTGTAATTCTCTCATCCTATCACTCGCTATTGTTTCAATATTTGTTCTCATTAATAATTGCTATGTTTCTACTCAAGGCGTCAGGGACAACATGTGATGGCCCGGGCTTGTAAATTATTTGGAATGAATGTCCTGACAGCTCATGACCCCATCGTGACATTCGAGGGCACTTTTTCTTTTAAAAAATGTGGGTCAGAGCGCTATGATCAATATATATCACGAAATGGCGTTGAAAAAAGTAGGGTTCAGAGTATCTAACACACTCGACTACGACTAGTGCTTTCTTGTCTGTGGCTGAATATCGTACCTCAGGGCCCTTCACCTTTCTACTGAAATATGCTACGGGATGTGGATGATTCTCTGAGTCACGCTGAATTAAACGGCAACCTATGGCAATGCCACTTATTGGGCTATACCAGTAGTATAGAGAGACGGGGAAAAGACCGCGTTCACGGATGACGTCCACGCGTACCAATTCAAGTGTATGCCTTTCGGCTTAAAAACGGCCCCTTCGTCTTTTCGGAGGGCCATTAATTATATACTTAGTCCAGTTCTAGGTAAACACTCCATAGCCTACTTGGATGTAGTTATTTACTCTAGGACCTTTGATAAGCATCTCAGTGATTTGACAGACATTGTCGCTGTTAAATAAGGCTGGATTTAAGTTGAACTTAAAGAAGTGCACTCTGGCCTCTCAAATTCAAATTTCTGGGATTCCAGGTAAGCACAGATGGGATACGCCCTGACCCAGATTCCTGTAGGGCTATCGCTGACATGCAGACTAAGCGAACAGCGAAGGATGTACGCAGATTTCTGGGCGCAGCGGGGTATTTCCGTCGCCATAGAGGGTTTTGCGAGGACGTCAGCCTCACTGACGAACCTCACAAAACAAGAAAACAAAATTTGTATGGACTAAAGAACATGAAGCATACGCGAAAATAAAGGCACAGTTGATGACTCCAGTGTTAGCGGTTCCAGATTTTGAGGAGGAGTGGGAAGTGCATACTGATGCATCAGTATGCACTTCTTTTGCATATGACCTAGAACTGGACTAGGTATATAATTAATGGCCCTCTGAAAAGACGAAGGGGCTGTTTTCAAGCCGAAAGGCATACACTTGAATTGGTACGTGTGGACGTCATCCGTGAACGCGGTCTTTTCCGTCTCTCTCTGCTACCGGTATAGCCCAATAAGCTGATTTCGCATCAAGAGTGGAGAAGTACTTGCTTGTGCCAATATCATCGACCATTTCTTGAATCAACGGCAAGGGATATACATCACCCGTCGTTATTTCATTTTTTTTCGATAATTTACACAGAACCTATAGCTACCGTCTGGTTTACGTACAAGTTCCAGCGGAGACAACCAAGGTGACATTTGGCTCTATCACATCTTGCCTCAGTATCTTTTGAGATTCGTCCCTGATAATTTGTTTAGCCTGCTCCGGAAGTCGCCACTGCCGCATATAAACAGGATGGTGGTCACCTGTTGGGATTGTATGTTCTATTTGAGGTAACAGTTCTTTCTCATCGTCTGGTCTAGCAAACAATTTTGGGAACTTCCTCAGTACCTCTCGTATTTGTTTCCTCTCGGCTGGTGATGTGCGCTGTAAATCAAGTGCTGCAATTTACTTAGGAGATTGTCCTTTTCTGGGAGAACTAATGGGGACTCGGAGTCACTCTGCAATGGTTTATCTCCTTAATGTTAAAGAGAAAGAAAACCGATAAGATAACAGCGACCGTCGCAACGACCGTCTGCGCTGCGACGGTCGCTGCCTCACGTGTCAGACTGTATTATTTCCCCATCTTCAATGATCATGCCCTGAGACAGTTTGTCACCCACTCTGAAGTAATAGGCTTTGTGAGAAAGAATGATCACCGGAAGAAGTGCACGTTTTTCATGAAACAAATGTTCGATGGTGAGGTATAAGCAATTTATCCAATCTGCCCGACACTTGAAGAGTGCTTCCTGGTTGAATATACTTCCCCACAGCCACCTTAATGAATTAAAATGACCGCGGTGGGCATGTCTGCTTGTGCATGGCATGGAGTGAACAAGTTTTCTTCTCTGGGTCTTAAAGAGACTCGACCAATAGCTTGGGGAGATTTGCATGATATTTGGCCTTTCTCTGAATGGACGCAATAACAGGAGGGTGGTCTGTCAATTTGTCCACACCAGAGCCGTGACAGGATGACGCCACCCACACCGAACAGGTAGCAAGGAGAATTAGCTGAACAAGTTCAAAATGTCCGATTTCTGCGGCCGCCATTAACGGCGTTGGTATTCCAGCTTCAATATCAGCTCCAGCGCGGAGGAGAATTTTCGGTATACGAAAATGCCAGCGTTGACAGGCTAAGGAGAGTGTCGTCTGTGATATTCCTGCCACTTCATTAACGTCCGCCCCTGAAAACATAGATGCCATTAGTGAGTCTATACAATTTTGAAGACTGAAACACACACCAGAAGATGAGACGACGACGACGATTCGGTCCGTCCTGAACCCTTAAGTCGATTGATAATGGACCATTATCAAGTTGATTGATAATGGACCATTATCAAGTCGATTGATAATGGACCATTATCAAGTCGATTGATAATGGACCATTATCAAGTCGATTGATAATGGACCATTATCAAGTCGATTGATAATGGACCATTATCAAGTCGATTGATAATGGACCATTATCAAGTCGATTGATAATGGACCATTATCAAGTCGATTGATAATGGACCATTATCAAGTCGATTGATAATGGACCATTATCAAGTCGATTGATAATGGACCATTATCAAGTCGATTGATAATGGACCATTATCAAGTCGATTGATAATGGACCATTATCAAGTCGATTGATAATGGACCATTATCAAGTCGATTGATAATGGACCATTATCAAGTCGATTGATAATGGACCAGGATGGACCAAATCGTCATAGTCTCATTTTCTGGTGTGTGTGGTTTAGTCTTCATATCTTCAGCCACGTTATTATAACAAATTATTTCACCTTTCCATACGTAAACAAATATTAACTCAAATCTTAATATAAACGATGCACGAAATGCCTATTTAACAAGACGTGTAGTGAAAATAAAACATTGTTACCTTGATTTAACAGCGATCTGACCATCGCTTCATTTCCTTCCTTGACTGCTACCATGAGAGGGGTGTGTCCCGCACGATTAACCTCTGCCATTTTGTTATCCCTAGTGGTAGGAGAGCAATGACAGTCCTTCCACCACTAACAGCCAGGGTCAGGGGTGACTGAACTGTCGGTAGGCTTGTTCACCTAAAAAAAAATTATACAGCCTAGCATTTTATGAAGTTAAATAGTTGTTGATTTTTGTACAATTATTCTCACATGGATATATGAAGCAACAACACTTGCTCCTCCTCACATGGGATATGTACACCAATTGATGTACATTCAGTTTACTTTTGTCCTGAACAATGTTTAAGTGTAAACCATATTTGGCGATTGGCCAGAAAGCTATTGTCCGGACCATAATAATCCTCCCGGAATGTCTCTAAAGTCGCAGTGAACACTGCTACTTGAGAAATCGGATAGGCCTTACTCCCAACAAACGTCCCTTCTCTCGACGTCAGCTTGACGTTCCCTCATTCGACCACCCATGAACCCTCCAAACATGTGTTCCCTTGCCAATCAGGGGAAACTTCTAGTGACCTTGAAACCTTGTGTAGCAACTACATGTTAGTGGCCTCTGTCGACTTACTAACGACCACCAGTCATATTAACTATCCAGACAATAAACCAACAAAGATTAGAATAAACCTTTTTGGTTCCACAGGACCATGGCAACCACAGTCGGATTCCACTGACTTGTCAGACCTAAGGCGCATTGCGACCCAAATCCTGAACGTGGTCTATGGGGCCACTAATAACCACTTCAAAAATATCTACAGCATACCCAACAGAGAAGTCATGGTGGTTTCCAGTGGTAACCTTACTGAACTGGTCTCTTCTGTCTCTGTGGAAAACTTAGAAATGTGGGGATATCAACCTACCCCCCATCAGAGTACCAATCCAAGAGAACAATCTATAGTCACAGAGCCCACAAGATTATCATTGACCATGAAGAAAAGGAGATAATGGCAGAAATAGATACCAAGAACAAAGATTTGAAAATAGTCCTAGCACTCAGGATTACCAATGAAACGAGCACCAACAGTATTAAAGCTCACTCTGGCCACAGCTGAACAGGCATCAAAGGCTAGCTCTGAGGGGATTTCCGCCTTTGGCTTTAAGTCGGACCCCGACCAAATCTCATTGCAAAAGTTCTACAAAATCAAACAACGTTTTAAGTGTGTTCGTTATGATCACTACTTCAACGCATGTCCGAACGGAACACCCAAATGCAGCATCTGTGCAGGTGAACAGTTACAAAGACTGTAAAAGTTGGACCCCTCCTCCCCCCCCTCCCCCTAAAAAAAAAAAAATGCGCCCAATGCAATGGACCCCACAAAGCCATCTCCCATTTGTGTGAAATGAGCAATGAGAATCAAACTAGTACAGGAAACCGAAGATGAAGCTCATCAACAGACCGATGTGTGGTGACACCCCCCACACACACACCCCCCCCCCCCACACACACGCCCCCCCCCCCACACACACGCCCCCCCCCCACACACACACGCCCCCCCCCACACACACACGCCCCCCCCACACACACACGCCCCCCCCCACACACACCCCCCCCCACACACCCCCCCCCCCCACACACACACCCCCCCCACACACACGCCCCCCCCACACACACGCCCCTCCCCACACACACGCCCCCCCCACACACACACGCCCCCCCCCACACACGCGCCCCCCCCCACACACACGCCCCCCCCCACACACACGCCCCCCCCCCACACACACGCCCCCCCCCACACACACGCCCCCCCCCACACACACGCCCCCCCCCACACACACGCCCCCCCCCCCGCCACACACACGCCCCCCCCCCGCCACACACACGGCCCCCCCCCCACACACACACGCCCCCCCCCCCACACACACACGCGCCCCCCCCCCACACACACACGCCCCCCCCCCCACACACACACGCCCCCCCCCCCACACACACACACACGCCCCCCCCCCCACACACACACACGCCCCCCCCCCACACACACACGCGCCCCCCCCACACACACACACGCGCCCCCCCACACACACACACACACGCGCCCCCCCCCACACACACACACACGCCCCCCCCCACACACACACACGCCCCCCCCCCCCACACACACACGCCCCCCCCCCCACACACACACGCGCCCCCCCACACACACACACGCGCCCCCCCACACACACACACGCGCCCCCCCACACACACACACGCGCCCCCCCACACACACACACACGCGCCCCCCCACACACACACACACGCCCCCCCCCACACACACACACACGCCCCCCCCACACACACACACACGCCCCCCCCACACACACACGCCCCCCCCCACACACACACACGCCCCCCCACACACACACACACACACGCCCCCCCACACACACACACACACGCCCCCCCACACACACACACACGCCCCCCCACACACCGTGTGGGGGGCTCTCCTTCCCTCCTCTGCATAGAAAACCCCCCTACCCCAAACCCTCCCTGCCCCCACTCAAAAGTTCAGCCAAATCTCCCTCCCCCCACACCCAATCCCCACCCTTCTACCCCTCCCCTCCTCCCGAGTCCTCCCTCCCCCCCTTTCCTTCCCGTCCTCCCTCCCCTTTCACCCCATACCCTCCCTGTCCCTCCCCCTTCACTGGATCCCCCGCCCCTCATTCCAGTATCCTCTGAGATCCTGTTACCCACCTCACAGGTCCTCACACCCATGGAACAGCCTCCCCCACCAGCAGAACACTCACCAAGGAGGCGATTTGAGAAGGGACAGAAGAAAGTGAGCCTCAAAGCGATGTACACTAACATAGATGGAATTACAAATAAAGCAAATGAGCTTGGAGAACTGGTACTAGAGGAAAACCCAGACATAATAGCCCTCACAGAAACAAAGATCACGAAAACAATAACAAATGCAGTGTTTCCACAGGACTATTATGTTATGCGGAAAGAGAGGGAAGGAAGAGGTGGGGGTGGTGTAGCTCTGCTGGTAAGAAAAGGCTGGGATTTTGAGGAGATGGATATTCAGGGCTGTGAAGGTTTCAGTGACTACATAGCAGGTACTGTAACAAATGGAGGGAAAAAAATTATAGTCGCAGTCATATATAATCCACCACCAAATGACAGAAGACCTAGACAGGAATATGATAGAAACAACATGGCCACCATTAACATAATAGAAAGAGCAGCTTCTGTTGCTAGCAGGAATGGATCTGGACTACTAATTATGGGAGACTTCAACCATGGGAAGATAGATTGGAAGAACAGAGACCCGCATGGAGGACCAGAAACATGGAGAGCTAAGCTGCTGGACGTGGCAAAAAGAAACTTTCTAAGCCAGCATACCAAAGAGCCAACAAGAATGAGAGGAGAAGATGAACCAGCAATGCTTGATTTGATATTTACCCTAAATGAATGGGATATAAGGGAAGTTAAGATGGAAGCGCCCTTGGGAATGAGTGACCACAGTGTATTGAATTTTGAGTACCTGGTAGAGCTAGGACTTGTCTCCCCCCAAAAAGAACTAGGAATCAAAAGGCTGGCATACCGAAAGGGGAATTATGAACAGATGAGAAGTTTCCTAAGTGAAATACCTTGGGACACAGACCTCAGAGACAAGTCTGTACAGGGTATGATGGACTATGTTACCCAAAAGTGTCAGGAGGCAGTAAACAGGTTCATCCCGGCCCAAAGGGAAAAATCCGAGAAGCAACAAAAGAATCCATGGTATAATAGGGCATGTATGGAAGCGAAGAAACTGAACAAGAAGGCGTGGAGGAACTTCCGGAATAACAGAACACCAGAAAGCAGGGAGAGATACCAGAGAACCAGGAATGAGTACGTCAGGGTGAGAAGAGAAGCAGAGAAAATTTTTGAAAATGATATAGCAAACAAAGCCAAGACCGAACCAAAGCTACTCCACAGTCACATCAGAAGGAAAACAACAGTGAAAGAACAGGTATTGAAACTTAGAACAGGCGAGGACAGGTATACAGAGAGGTGTGTGAGGAACTCAACAAGAGGTTCCAGGAGGTCTTCACAATAGAACAGGGTGAGGTCACTGTGCTAGGAGAAAGGGAGGTAAACCAGGCGGCCTTGGAGGAGTTCGAAATTACGAGAGAGGAGGTCAAGAGACACCTGCTGGATCTGGATGTTAGAAAGGCTGTTGGTCCAGATGGGATCTCACCATGGGTACTGAAAGAGTGTGCAGAGGCACTTTGCTTGCCACTCTCCATAGTGTATAGTAAATCACTAGAGACGGGAGACCTACCAGAAATATGGAAGACGGCGAATGTGGTCCCAATATACAAAAAGGGCGACAGACAAGAGGCACTGAACTACAGGCCAGTGTCCTTGACTTGTATACAATGCAAGGTGATGGAGAAGATCGTGAGAAAAAACCTGGTAACACATCTGGAGAGAAGGGACTTCGTGACAAATCGCCAACATGGATTCAGGGAGGGTAAATCTTGCCTTACAGGCTTGATAGAATTCTACGATCAGGTGACACAGATTAAGCAAGAAAGAGAGGGCTGGGCGGACTGCATTTTCTTGGATTGTCGGAAAGCCTTTGACACAGTACCGCATAAGAGGCTGGTACATAAGCTGGAGAGGCAGGCAGGTGTAGCTGGTAAGGTGCTCCAGTGGATAAGGGAGTATCTAAGCAATAGGAAGCAGAGAGTTACGGTGAGGGGTGAGACCTCCGATTGGCGTGAAGTCACCAGTGGAGTCCCACAGGGCTCTGTACTCGGTCCTATCTTGTTTCTGATATATGTAAATGATCTCCCGGAGGGTATCGATTCATTTCTCTCAATGTTTGCGGACGATGCTAAAATTATGAGAAGGATTAAAACAGAAGAGGACTGTTTGAGGCTTCAAGAAGACCTAGACAAGCTGAAGGAATGGTCGAACAAATGGTTGTTAGAGTTTAACCCAACCAAATGTAATGTAATGAAGATAGGTGTAGGGAGCAGGAGGCCAGATACAAGGTATCATCTAGGAGAGGAAATTCTTCAGGAATCAGAGAAGGAAAAAGACTTGGGGGTTGATATCACGCCAGACCTGTCTCCTGCAG